>NC_092014.1:3213873-3536373 GCF_042242105.1 Pempheris klunzingeri
AATGACGGTATTGGAGTATCTCTGAAAGTGGAGAAATCACTGCTGCCTTCCAGTTACCCCCCCTGCTGACAGTCTTGACATCACACACGTGTTGGTGAGGTCAAGAGGTTAATAAAACCCATAAAAAAAGAAATTGCTGCAGGGACTTTAACTCAGAGGGACGAAAACCTTGTAAACGTCTCCTCTCTGGAAGTGAAAGTGAAAGTTAATGGCAGGAAGCTTCCCTGAGAAGCAGCAATAAACATCCTCCAGCCTCCCGCCCTGCTGTCATCCCGGGGGCGTAAGGATGACAAACTCCCGAGCAGCGGCGGTGCAGGGGGCCCTTGACCCCCCTCCTGGTTCGGAGCCTTCCCAGCTGTGAGCCCCTGCCCGCCCGGCCCCCGGGGCCCCGCTGGTCGGAGTGATGTATTGCCGGAGTGTCCGTCCGGCCAGAAGCGGGCCGGTCCCGCCTGAGCGCGGCGCTCCGGAGGCCCGTGTTTAGCCTGATCCAGGAAACAGGCCCTTCCTCCGCCTAAACACGGAGAGCAGCCCGGGGACCGGCAGCAGCACGCCGCGGGCAGAGGGGCTCTCTGGCCTCCAGTGGAGGAGGTTGGGGGGTGAGTGGCAGGTCAACGAGGACGCGCGTGGTATGGCGTGCGCGTGCACCAGTTATCCAGGCCTGTGCGTAAAAGCGCAGAAAAAACCCCACAAAAACACACTTATGTGATTTTTAACAATTAAATTTTACATTAAATTAAATTAAAGGCAGGAAGAGGACGTGCTGGAGCTGTGTTTGAATTCAATATTCAGACCTTTAATCTCAGACTTGTGACTTATTGCACAAAAACGATGAATGGGGTGACAGACTTTGTGCGCAGCTGCTCCAGCGGAGACCTGGAGCTGCACACCAGGCTTGTGGTGAAGGAGTTGCAGGGAAGGTTTCTGAGTTAATTCATCAGGGTTGACAGAGGTCGTGTGAGTGGGAACTTTCTCTGCATCTTCTGAGCCAGTGAGTTCCTGCAGGACAGCAGTTTTTTGTTTTTTTTTTTGGAGGGGAGGGGTCCCTGAAGCCCCATGCAGACTGGAAAACATCCATCCTAGACTTCTTCTAATGGTTCTTCGTCTGGATGGATGAAATCATCACAACAGCACAAAAAATAGATAAATAAAAAATACAAAACACACAAAAAAATGTTAAAAGCCCGTGCAGGGAGGAGAACTTCTGCTGCTTTGAAGGTGGAAACCGGAGAGCAAAGCAGAAAAAAGCAAAGAGTGGAAGCCACTCAGAGAAGTTTAAAAGCGCGTATTTTAATGGACAATGCATCAAAGATACAGACAGCACAAAGGGGGGTTCAGCAGCGTGTGTTTAACTTTTTATAAGAGAGAGAAAGTAGCTTTTAATGTCTTTAATTTGTCTTTTGTTCCTTCCTTTGCCTTAAAGACATGCAGTCTGTCTCCATAGGGTGAGCTCAGGTTTCACCTTTTGGATAAAAATGATGTTAGATGCTGATTGATGATCACAAAAACATGTTAATTTATGAATTTGAATTTATGAGTTTCATAATTTGTTATATAGTTCCCTACATGAAGAGTTTCCTATTTGTAGAATTATGTTTCTGAAGTTAGAAAAAGCTTTTTTCCTTTGTGTTTAAATGACTGAAATGTGAGAAAGGATCAATTTCCTGAAGCTTTTTTGCTTAAAAGTTTATTTTTACTTTCTATATGTGGGAAAAAACCGGGTCTTGGTTGTGAGACCCTCCAGAGAAGCACCCTGACACCCGGACAGAGGGAGACAGAGACCCGGCCCGGGCCTGGCAGAGCTCAGGCCGCACTGATTGATGGTTGAGACCCTCGGCAGGTTGTAAAGCAGCCTGGCTGGACGCTGTTTGGGAGATAGAGAGCTGATAAAGGAGACGCTCGGTGAGAGAGAAAAAGGGCGAAGGGGCTCTAATGGTGCAGGAGGGGAATCCGGACTGTCTGCGCCGTGATGGAGTGGTCTGTCTCCCCCCCTGGAGGCACTAATGCCCCCCAGTTTATACACAGACAGGCAGACTTCTCCTCGGGGCAGGCGGGAGGGAGTCATCACATGGCCTGACCTGCATCTGGGGAAATTATTCATCATAAAAACGCTCCGCTCCTCGAAAGCTCTGAGAAAATTAATCCCTGCGCCGTGATAAGACCAAAGAGCCTTAAAAGCTCGTTTATTCTCTCATTTCTGCAGACGAGCCTCCACCTCTGCGTGGATTTCGCGTCCAATTAGGCCAACAAGCCTCTCTGGAAATTTCTACTTGAGTTAAGGAACAACACGGTGATAAATCAGAGCGCCGTGGCTGTAACGACTTGTTTCCTCTGCAGTAATAACAATGGAAGTGGAGGCTTTAGGAGTCGATATACTGGGCGGCGGGTGTCCCTCCCTGCGTCCAGCTCAAGTTTATTCCCCCTTCAACGCGCCACAATATGAGAAACAACATAACAAAACACGCATCTATCACTCTGGAAGACGTTGCCTCCTCTCCATTGGCGCGTTTATATACAAATCGTCCCCGGTCTTAATGGTTGCGGGGTGGAGATCATTTACTTTATTTGCATGGTTAGGACGAGAGAGAAAAAAATAAAAAATAAAAACGTTTCGCTCTCGTTTCATTTCCCACATAAATCAGGAATTCTTCTGCCGGTAAAAGTCGGTCGTTTGTCAGCGCAGTCTGGCGTGCAGGGTGACAGAAAACGAGAAACAGAAGTCCCATTAGGTAAACCATTCAACGCCACAATTTATACAGCAGGCCGGGCGGGTTCATAAACAGAGCCGGTTGCGTCATGCGGTGTATTTGGGGTTGTGTGTGAGAGATATAGAGGCCTGTCCTAAAACTTTTAACGACTCGGAGCTCTGAATGAGAGCCAAATACTTCCAGCAGAGAGGAAGCTTTACATTCAAACTCACTATGGGAAGTGAGAATTTTTTTTGGCGCGTAAATCGAAAAATTTGCCCTTTTTTCCTATTTTTCCATGCGTTTTTTTCTATATTAATGTTGGACAAAAAGGTGTGGATGGGGGAGGAGGGGGGAATAAAGAAATAGGTGTTGCTTTAATTTTCCAATTAGTTGCCATAGTGACGGGATGAATCCGGAAAAATCAGAAAGCTGAACTGTATTTTCTGGAGACGTGTGTGGCCGCTTGGCTGCGTCCTGCCGGGCGGACATAGACGTTACGGATCACTGAGATAGCGTCTTCCCACTCGGCTTAATGGAGCTATTACTGGCTGCAGGCCTCTGCTATCTAAACACACGCACGCACGCGCCGCCGCACCCGCGCACGGCTCTTCCTTGGAGCCGCAGGCACCGAGACGCGCGAGCTTTTACGCACGGCTGCCGGACACGAGAGGCGAACAGCGCGAAGATTTATTCTTTATTTACGTGTGTTTTGTGTATTAAAATGATTGTTGTCACGAGAGTTTTCAGGTTTATTAATTGAGGTTTTTTTCTAAATTGATGAAGAAATTCTGTCAGATGGTTCTCTGTGTTTCCATCACTGTGGATAAATCAAATATTAAACCATGAGGGGAAAAGTTTTATGGTAAATGTTATAAATAAAACGTGAATTTAATCGTGAAAACTGAATTAGATTACATTTTTTTTTTTAACGAACCAAGTGATCTATGAAAGGTCACATGAAGCTGTAGATCTGATCAGATTCATTAATTACTTCATTAGAAACACGATCAAGTTATAAAAACAGAGTCAAACTTTTTAAACACGTTGACAAGTTGTTTCTGATGTGAAGAAAAAACAAGTAAATTAAAATTAAAGCAATTAAAAGCATATTTTAACTCAAAACGCGTTTAATAATTAATTAGGGGGAAAAAATAGAATAGAGTAGAAATGAATTGATTAGACCTGAATATCTGCTTTAAAAACCGTGTTTTCCTTATTTAAACAAATCTCTTGTATTGCTTTCAGACTTTCAATTTAATTTGCAGATCGATAGTCCAGATTTTGATTTGTTGGTTTCTTTTATCACTCAGAAACTTTATTGGAATATTTATGTTTGTTAATTTTGCCTGCAAATGTTGTCAACATGAATCTGTATGGTTCTACAGAGCAGCAGCCTGAGTGGATTATTTCTAATAAACTGGGATGTTCATCTGCACCTTAACATATACATTATAAGTGTGTGTGTGTGTGTGTGACAGTTTTCAGAGGATGTGAACACACACACACACACACACACACACACACACACACACACACACACGTATTGAAGCGGTTGGCTGAGATTATCTCTCCTCTCTCTCCATCCACCCATCCAGAGCCGCCTGGCGCCTTCGCTGGGCCGCAAATGACAGCAGACAAGAGGTGTAGCATTTCCTATTGTTACCTCCGTTTGTAACACACACACACACACACACACACACACACACACACACACACACACACAGAGGGAAATACCATCAGTGCATCACCACTAACCCTCCCCCTGTTCTCTAAAACTCAAGAATAATCGACATGTCAGAATAAACACACACATATTTCCACATGTCTCTGCAGGCTTGTTATATAATATCATATAACAGGAAAATTGTAATACATTTATGTAAAATAGTCTTTACCCCTTATCATTATTATTATTATTATTATTAATAAAAACAACTGATGTTTATGGTCAATTTCATACTTATATTTCTACACTGATAGTAAATTCTTTGGGTATTCTGCTTGTCATACAAGGATGAATATTAGAAGAATAATACTAAGACTTTAACTGTAACAGTGGTGCGAAGTAATTAAGAATATTTACTCAAATATAGAATTTGAGTAAAATTTTGAGGTACTTGTACTTTCGAGTAATTCAATTTTACCCAACTTTATTCTTCTACAACACTAAATTTCAGAGAGAAATATTTACTCCACTTCATTAATTTGATATATTTAGTTTTTAGTTATTTTACAGATTCATACTGATGCAAAATATTATCAAACTATAGAATATCATATATCATTATTATAGAAAATAAAAAGGAGTACACAGCAGTGTAAATAAAATAAAAAATATTGTTACCAGCTATTAAAGTGACACTTTAATGTTAAGAATACTTATCAATAACGATCAGAATGATTAATGATTACAATCTATTAATAGAGCATGCAATATTCTGAAATGGGCAACTCTGCATAAGGTACTTTAGGTACTTTAATTATATTTAATTGTACTTTTACTTGCAACAGAGTATTTCTACACTGCAGTGCTGCTACTTTTCCTTTGTTAAGGATCAGACTGCGTCTTCCACTTATTGTGAAAGTCTAAAGTTACATGTTTGTTTCGTTATTTTCAAAATCTTGTCATTTAAGTAAATGATTGTCATTGTTGTAAGTTTAAGTAAATAAAGGTTTAGCTATATGCATACCTTTTGAGGCAATTTAGCCCTTCAAACTTCTGTTAAGTGTTCACTGACATTTTAAACGGACTTATCTGTGTTTGTGTGGGAGATAAAGGCCCAAACAGAAGCCCCACAAAGGTCACAGTCTTTCCTTCCAGCTCTGTCAGCACCAGTCAGGTTGTACAAGCTGAAAAAAACCACAACCACAGTCCTCTACAGGCTTCCCTGCATGGCTTCACACACAATGACAAAACCTCAGGGGCCCCAGTCATGATCCCTGAGGTTCACACTCGCACACTATTCAGAATACATTCACACTGTTTTTTTTTTTAAATACTACAAACAGCTGCCTACTGCTGCTGGAAACAACGTTAATGAAAGTGGAGAGACCGTATCAGATGTGGTGTAAGACCAAAATCATGAGCTAAAAGGGGCTAAAATTGGTTCTGATTGCTCTTCACTGGCTCCCCGTCACATTCAGAATCCAATTCAAAAGTTTCTGTGATCACCTGCGGAGCTCTGCATGGTCAGACAACTGCACATTAGAGATCTACTGCAGCCCCATGGAGAGGAAAAAGCCCCTCCTTTTCTGGGGGCCTATCTCCAGACCTCATTTCAGCAAGTGACAAATAATGTTTTGATCCCCTTTGAATTGTGCCATGAATTATACAAGAAAGTTGCAATTAGCCTTAAAACTGTTTAAGTATAACTGTGTTCACACTAAAAGCTAGATACATTTTTAACCTGCCTTACTTGTTAGACCAACACACAATTTACTTTAAATTAAACTGAATAATTTCACATCATCATTCACGCTGCCAATCTGTCGCTTGCATTAAAAATTTACTGATGTGATCTTGACCTCCTTTAACTCTTTTTCCACGTTGGTGTTGGAGACGTATTTGGTGCAAGGCAATAGATGAGCAGTTCCACACCAAACTAAATGGTAATTTTACTGTCTATATGACAAACAGTGAAGTTTTGACTTGTAAAATTGAAATTTATCATATGTGGAAAATACAAATAGGCTCAAAAATTATTTGGCTCCCCACTTTAACTACCACGCCTACTTTTTTCCAAATAAGGTGCCACATGGTCCACTGGGTGGGAGGGACTTTGCCTTTCTCATTTTGTGACATCTCTGCTCTGCAAAGGTGCTGTAAATATATAAATAAAGTTACTTGCTTACTGTGAAGCAGCAGGATTTCAGGGCACAATTACAAAATGAGAATCTTCCTCTAATGTCAAAAATGCAAACGTATGGTGGATTATTGGAGACATTTTTTTTGCAAAACAAAATGTCTGCTCATCAAGTTTTATGATTTTTGTGTCTTTTGCAGCTTAAAAACATCCAAATTAAAGCTGAGATTCCTGAGAGAAACACAGGATCAGTCAGAGACAGCTTTCATTTCCCATTTACCACCAACAGTCAAAGTGTGGTTTATTCAAAAACACGACCACAATCGTTCCCTAACTTTAAAACAAAGAAAAATGTGAAATGAGCACAAGCTCCTGACACCAAATTATGTGGCGGTGGCACAAAATGAGTTAGAATTACATGCCGGCACCACAAAAACCATCGACTATGAAATGTAATGTCTAACCGCAGCAAGTGTAACGGTGAGAGTGATGGTTGAACAGTCACAGTTTGGTTAGGTTAAGGCATCAAGACACCATGTTTTAGGTTAAAATAAGTTCTCACTTCCCTCTGGCGTTGTGTCCTCGGTAATTTGGAGTGAGGAGCTTGTAGTCATTTCACGTATTTTGGTTATATGAGTCTTAACCTTAACAAAAGTCTTAACAAAAATTGCCTTAACCTTAGCAGAGAAGTAATTTTAACCCAATCCTTTAACGTAACCGAGGTTGTTTTTGTACCTAAACCTAACCAAACCTCAACCCTTGAAGTTGTCACATCATAAAACAGATTCACTTTTCAACTGTGTGTAGCGGTTTTAAAAGGCACAGGCAAATACTGCTGTCCTACCAATCAGTAAAAATCTCCTATGTGTCGTTCTAAAGGTACAAACAACGTCTTTTTTTTTAAAGAATTTGAAGAGCTTGGTTAAAACCAGCTCCAGGTGGCAGAGATTTAAGGGTTTTAGCCTCTTTAAGGAGTTCTTAAAAGTTTCCAGATAAAGAAATAATAGCACCAATGGCACCCATGTGAATTTGACCCTCTTGAACTCCCCATAGGCTCCAGGCGCTGCTGTTTACACTGTGGACAGTTTAATATGATGACATGTTATAATGAAAATGTGCTCAATGAATAGTGATATTATTATTATAATATTGAATTTTCTATTTTTGAGGTGTAAGTTAAGGTTTTTGTTGGTCAGATTTTCTTTCTTTGCTGGTTGATTCTTAACAAGTCTGCTCTTGTTCACATTAGACAACAAATATAACACATGAATTTCCACTGAGATCTGTTCATCCTCCTGGAAACCTTTTGGAAATCTACCCTTTAAACCCCTTCAAGGACTCCTGGAAACCCCCTGAGCCCCAGTTTGACGCCCCTGAATCAGAATAATCATCCTACCAAAAAAACCAAACGTCCCGTCACTTAACTTTAACTAAAACAGTTTTAATTTCTTTCCAATAGCTGTTGTAAAGTTTTGGCCCATCTGACACACAGAAAACACAGCGTTCAGCCTGGCGTCATTGGATTTAATGCTTATTTAAAGTAAATGGAGGCCGCTGGGTGCCAGTCTAAACACTATCCTGCCTTGTTTGGCACTTTTTTACGAGGACGCGCTGATGATGATATAGCATGAATTGGAGAGAGTCGCCGAGGAGTCTACAGGCACAACCACACATATATCTGCCTGTTTCCAGAGCTGCACATCAGGATATTTACTGCCTGCTGGGCTGCATGCAGGGACACAGCTGAGGGGAGACCCCGAGCTTGATCCAGTTTAGAGACAGGTCTAACTTTGTAGTTACAACAAAGAATCAATAAAAATAATTATGATGTGTTGTGGATTATTAAACCCTAAACTGTGCCTGCACAGTGTACTCCTTATACAAAGCTCAAATATGACTTATTTCCTTTGTGTGTGTGTCCAAAAATGTGTTTCTCATAATCTCAAAATGTGTCACTCTGCCGTGGAAGCCTAAATTTGTTATTTGTTCAAATATGTTTTAGATGTGTGCGAGCTCGGACACTTAAATGTCCCCCCAGCTCACAAAACTGGAGGATTTAGGGCCTAGATTTCTAAATTTATTATCACAATATGGTAAAAAGAAATAATCAAAACAGATAAATTACACACCCAAGGACAACAGAGAAACTCAAATGGAGTTGTGACCTTGTTTAGGGGCCTCGGATAGTTTTCAGGCAGCCTTGAACCAAAGGCCCATTTACGCCTTTTTGAGCTGAGATAAACAGTTTAACTGTGTTTTTATTAACACTAACATCAACATTAATTTTGTATTAAACAGGATAAAAGTTATAAACAGTATAAAAGAGCATCAAACTAATTTTACCTGAGGTCTCTGCAGAGTTGACATTATGGATTCTAACGATAAGTTTTATGATCTGAATTCATTTTCACAGCAGAAGCTCTGCTGAGAGTTTTAATTTCCATTTATGCTCTAAATAAATTCTATTTCCAAGCTGATAAAAGCATAATTCTGGGGAAATATCTGTCATAGAGCTACTGAAGATGATCCACAATTTCAGAATAAAAGTATTGGTATCTGCAAAAACCTTTAAAGCCGACTACACTAAACATAATTTACTCATAAGTCATGTGTATGTCTGCCTAAAAATGTTGGTAAACTTAGATGGAGTTGGGTTTAACGTCCACATCATGAGCTTTAGCTGTTGATCTCCAGCTCTTTAAACTGACTTCAGCTGTTTAAAGAGACATTTGAACAAAAATACATACAACAAAAGTAAAGTTTAAGCCCAGACATCATTTTTTCTTTAAAAAAAAACTAAGATTTCATAGATGTCAGTCTAAAAGCATCTTCAGCTTTGGTGCACAACACAACACGCAAAATGTCCCTTAAAAAGCGGCTCTATTTCTTCCCAATCCATGAGATCAGGCTCTATTTCTATGTAAAGAGGGAGTTGTTGTGCATTCAGTATCAAACAGCACTGAGGCTGCTCCAACTAAAGGTCACTGCTGGGAAATACTGGGAGTATCATCATGGTTCCACTGCAGGAGTTTAATAGCTTAAAGAGGAGTTTATATTCTGTTATCACACACACAGAAAATTGTTTTAATAGCTTTCTCCACCAGAATCACATGCTGGTAAAGAAACACGTGGAACATTTAGACAATTAGAAGATAATTATTTAACTGGTGCATGTTTACCTTTTGTCCCTTGATCATAAATACACGGAATACATTAATGTTCCTGTAATATGAATACATATGAAAGGTTTGTTTTTCTCTGTTTCAAAATATTGTCTAAAATCTATTTTTTTCTTTTTTATAATATTGGAGGCTCTTCGTTTGCAGAAAAAAAACCCCAGCAGAAGAGGTGGAAGGGAGCGGGGTGACAGAGGCGAGGGGTCCCGCTGGAAAACGGAAAGGGGAGCTGATAGGAGCAGATTAGGCCGAGCTAAAAACGTCAGTTAGTTTTCCTGGAGGAATCTTAATTGCCCCGGGGGGCCACGCTTATCGGCCCAGGGCGGTTATTAATACAACACCCGTGATAAAGAGGACGGAGACACACCGAGAGCAGCTGCTGGACGACAGGGCCGCAGGGAGAGAACAGGGTCTCACTTTGAGTTTTAAGAGTTTCTAGAATTTAAAGTTATTTAAAGTTGCTAACAGCAGAGAATTAAACCTTAAACGGCCCTTTAAATTTAAAAGTTACAAATCTGTATTTAAAAAAAAAAGAGTTTCAACAAACTTGAGCTTGGTAACATGTCCTTGTAAGGAGCAGAATCCACAAGAGTAACTCCTCAAACTGGAGTCTTTCTAAAAAAAAAAAAAAAAAAATACAAGTGGACCTTTTAGATCGCTTTGCTTATAATAAAGTCTCCAAGACGAATATTGTTATAGAGCCTGACAAAATCAAACATTTTCCGTATGTTTAATCTGAAACACTTTAAAGAAAGTTAAACTTCTTAGCTGAAAGCCAGGCCTGGGTGAGGCAGGTTTTGCGTAATGGTGGAGGAATCCCCCCACTTTTGGTTTATCATTCAAGCACTGGGTGAAGTTAAACTACAAGGCAAAGAGGTTCACTCTCTGACTCTATTGTCCCTTGACCTGACCGCTGACCTTGACGTGCCACCATTCAGGCAAGTGTGCCACATGGTGCGCCTCTCCAAAGAGCGCACAGATTTACGCACGAACCAACCGGAGGGCCCCGATGTTCTGGCCGACTGTAGAGTGATTAAAACTACAAATAACATAATAAGAAGCCAAAGTACAGGTATAGGTCACGTGTGTGCAGTCACGGATCACGGCTATTAACGAGCTTCTTGGAACAAAAATTGTGCGTAAAATGCTGTTGGAGCAGATTCAGCGAGTACGGAAGGATAAACAGACTGGACAGCGGAGTGTCAGTGAGATTTTCTGCCCACCATATTCACACAAGTCTGAAAACAAACCCAGTATGTGAACATACGTCACGTAGGCCCCACCTTCCCTCTCTCGGTACGCTCTCTCTCCCAAATGCTTCCCTTCCAGCAGACACGGACTTTCCATTTCACACACCCCTCCCCCTGACATCAGAGGAGGCAGAGGCGCTCCTTCGCCCCGGTCCAAACTCTACTTACAAAGCCCGACATAATATCTGTCAGAGTGGAGACCTGCGTGGACAAAACCGGGACTAATACCCACGTTTTTGTGCGATTTATGGCGATGAGGGATTCCAGAGGCTTAACGCACCTCCAATTACCAAAGAAGGAGCTATTAAGCTCAATTATTTGTTAGGAAAAATTGTGGAAAAGGAGAAGAGGTGTGCATGTTACTCGGAGGGCTTCATTTCCTCGGTGCTGCAGAGCAGGAGCTGGATGACATGATGCTGCAGAGCCCGCTTACATCCACGCCGTTTTCTGTCAAGGATATCCTTAAAATGGAGCTGCAGCAGCAGCAGTCCGGGTCCCTGGAGCTCCAACACCGGGCCCACGCTCAGCAGTTGGCTGGGTCCCCTCCCCAGCAGCAGCAGCAGCAGCAGCAGCAGCATTTCCAAACCCCGCCGTCCTGCATGCTCG
Organism: Pempheris klunzingeri; assembly: GCF_042242105.1. NCBI lineage: Eukaryota > Metazoa > Chordata > Actinopteri > Acropomatiformes > Pempheridae > Pempheris > Pempheris klunzingeri. The sequence continues at coordinate 3,225,396 of NC_092014.1, forward strand.
CCGGGGCCCGGGACAGTCCCTCCTTCTCGGAGGGAGAGGACAACCTGGCTTACCTCAGCGCGCTGGCGGTGCGGGAAGGAGAGCGAGGGGAGACCAGCCTGTCCCCGGACATGTACGTCCATCCCGGCCTGCAGGGAGCCAAGCTGGGGGGCGCCGAGCAGGACGAGCAGGAGAGCAGTGAGTTGAAGCACAAGCTGCGACTGTACAGGCCAGACAAAAGGCAACAAAGGACACGTGTAACAATAATGATCAGAGTAAATATCAATTAGAATGTCTTACAGAGGAAATGTGGCAGTGATACCACATGGATGGTAAATGTAAGCAGCTGTTTTACATGTAAAATATTGTGGCTACAAAAACAAAAACAAACGAACCTGTAAAGTTGTGTATAATATATTTAATTATGTAAATTAAAAAGAAAAATCCAAGCATTTTAACAGCTCGGTGACCAAGCAATGAAGGTAATATCTAGACTATTAAATCGGCAAACACAATATGAGCCAACTGAAGGAACATTATGGTGTCATTTTCTAAACACTCCTGCAGCTCTTTTGTGGCGAATTATTCCAGTAATTTTAAAAATCATTTGGTCACATAAAGATCTGTAGCTCAAAACGTTGTGCAGAGTGCAAAATTATATAAATTCCTGTACAATATAGTGAAAAAAAAAACCAGATTGAGTGGCACAGGATCTGTCCTCGGCTGCTCCACCTCCACACACCAGACATTATCGCAATAAAGAGCTATCAAATGGTGGAAGTCACCATCACCGCGGCCAGAGGCCTGAGACGAATCCAGTAAAGTCTGGAGATGTCAAACACTTTCTAGTGGTTCAGCTGCGCGCCTGCTACGCGGAGTCTGTTATGATGTGTGGACCATAAACTGACAATTAGTTTAAAGAGGCTTGTAAAAGAAATGACACCGCGAAGTAGCGCTAATAAACACAGTCACAGAGACACATCTTCCTCACATGGGACATATAATTATTCATTAGACATAAACAGCTCAAGGAACGAGGTTCAAGCTGCTTGTGGGTTTCTAACATGTAAATTATCTGCCTAAAGCTACAGATAGACACGTCTATATTCTGGACTAAAGAGATTATTCTCTGTTTTTTTGGTTTTCTCCTTAAAGATCAACCTTTTCTGTCTCTTTTTTAGAATAATTTCTGAGCTTTAATGTTGTGCACGAAAGCTTTTGAAAGTGTGAGGGATTTTTTTTTAAAAAAAGGAAACAAAGGAGATGTGTTTAAGTTAAGTTAAGTTTAAGTGTGTTGTGGCTTCTGTTGAAAACTGGTTTGGTTCCAGACTAGAAGAAGTGGCGTAATGTTCCTTTTAACGCAAACAGGAAAACAGCATTTCTTATGTGACTTTTCATCCTACCCAGAGAGCTGTGGTTTGGTGTCCCGGGAAGAGGCAGCGGAGGGCGGGCAGGTCGACTCGGAGCGGCCGGTGCAGAAGCAGAGGAGCCGGCGGAGACCCAGGGTGCTCTTCTCCCAGGCGCAGGTCTTCGAGCTGGAGCGGCGCTTCAAGCAGCAGCGCTACCTGTCCGCCCCTGAGCGGGAGCACCTCGCCACCACCCTGAAACTCACCTCGAACCAGGTGAAGATCTGGTTCCAGAACCGCCGCTACAAGTGCAAACGGCAGCGGCAGGACAAGTCTCTGGAGGCGGCGGGGCAGCACCACCCTCCCCCTCCCCGGCGCGTCGCCGTGCCGGTGCTGGTCCGAGATGGGAAGCCGTGCCTGGGCGGCGCGCAGAGCTACGCCGCCGCTGCTCCGTATGGATCCAACCCGTACAGTTATAACGGATACCCGACATACACATACAACAGCCCCGCTTACAACAGCAACTACAGCTGCACGTACACCAGCATCCCCGCCCTCCCTCCTTCCAGCGGCTCCAACGCCTTCATGAACATGAACTTGGGGAACGTGAGCGGCCTCGGCGGCTCCCCACAGGCCCAGACACATCAAGGGACAGCGGTCACGTCCTGCCAGGGCTCCCTGCAGGGGATCCGGGCCTGGTAGCCTCACCAGTGTCTCTTTTTTTGACGGAGCTCTTTCATTTTGGCCAAACCGCAACCTCTTAGAAGTGCGTGATAAGTTGGTCAAAACGGCCCAGAAAACAGAACTGCTTATATAATGGATGTGGGTTTGGATTCACCTGCCAGACGAGATGAAATCCCACTTATATTTCCGGCTATTTCAACTGTGTTACAGCCGAAATGAGTGTGCGTTCAGGCTGGACGTCACACTGTGGCATCTGTGGCGTGAAATTTGGGGGTGAAATTTCATTTTATGGTCCAATAATTGTTGGTGCTCTTGTTTGGCACTGAAGCACACCGGGGAAATTACGCACAAGTTTGCGCATTTCTCCTCATTTGAACTCAAAAAGATTTTTTTTTTTTTTTAATGTTTGTTTTTAACATGGTATATTTTTAGGTCATGGAGAGACTGAATTGCTTTAAAGTGTTTTTTTTTTTTGTGGGTTAAACAGAGAATTGTTCTAGTCTATTTCACATCTATTCAAATAAATCAGAGAAAATGAGACAAGGTGCGTTTGATTTTGTATTCGGGGGAAAAAAATAACCTTTTTTTTATTTTTATTTTTTTGGATGTTAAACTTTCATTGTGTTGTTGGGAAAGAGAGGTCGAATTATTACTATTTTCCAAAGGATAAATACATGAAACTGTATGTTCCCCTGAAAGTGAAAAGAAAGATTAACAATAATCCATGTGGGGTCACTTGTGTCCATAAGCGAATCAAATTCACGCAGGCAAATTTTGCTCATAAACACATAGAAGGAGAGCTGCTGGAGGAGGCCTGGCCACAGGAACTCTTTGTCTCGGCTCCAGGCGACGTGAAAAGAGGAAGTTATTCTCCATTTGAGGTCCTTTAAAGGACGCGATTAAGCACCTAAAATACCCCCGAAGAGCGAGCTGCAGCCGGGCTGGGGAGAGGGAATAATGGCTCTTATTGGATTGTCGGACAAAAGGTGTGTGGTAGGCAGAGCCGGGCACTCAGCAAAGACAAAAGCGCACAGGGGCCGTGAGATTGACGTCCTAATATTCCCATTTGAGGGACAGGCAGCGGGTTATTCTGCGCGGAGAAGGGGACACGGAGGAAAAATGTGGTCACTTTTGTTCCCCTTCAGGAGGCTTTTTTTGTTCGCGGAGAAAGGCTCTCCGAGAGCCCCAGCCGCGAGGCTTCGGGGGCAGCCGGGCTGGAGGTGATGGCAGCGGGGAGGCGTTGGTGTGAAAGAAGGGGGTATTATTGCTACAAGTTTCACCATTTATCCCAATCAGGAAAATGGACGGGAGAATGTTAAGGGGGAGCCCGATGAGGAGGAGGGAGCCAGCTTCGTGTCCTGTACGCTATTATTCCAGTTAAGGGGTGTTATTTCAGCCCGGACCGATGTTATTCTCACAGGTTAAAGTCTGATCTTGAACTGAAAATGACAGAAAGTTTCACAAATATCACAGAAAAACTGCAATATTAAAGTGATTTCACGGGTTCTGTGTGCCAAACGGCCCCAATTACGCACCACGGGAGAAAGAAAAGTTCTGACAGGGATATTATAGGAATATTTTGCTCGGCTGATTCAGTGGTTTTTACAAAGGCACAAAGGATTTCATCGGAATGGCCAGGTAGTGATTCAATAGGCGAAATGATCCCAAAACGAAAGAAATGTAGGTTTAGTTTGGTCAAAATGCGTTTTAGTCGCTCAAAAAATTCAATAGAGAACAAATTGAGTTATTTATCACGTGAAAACGCCTCATTGTAGCTTGTCTTGTGTCATGATTTGCTGCTTTTGTCAGTTTAAAATCATTATAAATTTGGCGTTTTGGTGATTTTTGGACTGTTGGTGGGGGGAAAAAGGTGATTTGAAGACATCAGAGTGGCTTTTGGAAGTTGTGGTGAGTATTTTTCAGACTAAATTAACAGATTCTTAATAAGTACAACTGGGGAAACTAGAGCTGATGTCTAGGAAGGTTAGAATTCGTCTGTATTTAAGGTTGTGCAGCCTAATTGGCGCTGGTAATGAGCCATTACGCGCAAATAAAGGTTAAAGAATTACAAAGAGTAGAAGCAGGGCTCAATTTCAGACCGAACACGTCATAAACCTTCGTTTTCTAGCCTATGGGACAAAAGCCTGCCAAATTAATTTGCTGGAATAATCTTTAAGGACAAAAATGATCGTGGAAGTTGTGTGAAAATCAGGGAGGAAAGCATCAATTGCTATTTTTGTCTGCGCGTAATGGCTCCTCCGGCCTGAGAACAGTTGTTTCCCAAACCCATTCTGCTATAATTATACCCACACACTTTTCTAGTGTGAGACAGCAGCCAAGACAGCAGGAGCCACATTTACTAAGATGTCTCCCACCGAAACCTCCAGACCTCGTTTACACTGATTCATACGCGCTTGATGAAACAGCGGAGCAGCTCTGGTGACTGACAGGAGTTCAGCAGTTAGTCAGTGTGAGAAGTTTTACATCTGTTGAAGGAATTTTAATATTTTAATATGAGGCTTCAAAGGGAGTAATTATTTCCTGACTCATAACGAATTCCGAGCGATTTTACGCACATTTCCTCCTCTAAAGCTCAGATGGTTAATTAAGACCAGAGGAAAAGACTAAACGGGAATAAATACGGTCTTATTGTTATCGGCAGAGATCAATGCGTCTCTCCGGCTCCTGTCCGTGCCAGACAGTCCGGCCTCTGCGCTCAGATTGAGATCTGTCAGTCTGAGCTGTTAACCAGCTGATCTCCTGTGAGGGACTAAACCACGCTAAAGTCCACCGGAGCAGCCTGATGCCTTCTCCTTACTAATGGGGATTAATTGGGGAGGTAAACAGAGAGCCGATAAGCGCTGCGCCCCGAGGTGCTGTCCGGCCGCAGGACACTGATGGATGCAAATAAAGACGAGACAGAGAGGCGTCTGGGAGGTAAACACCTCTACCTGCTGGGTCAGGAGCAGCCACAATAATATCAATACTACTACTACTAATAATAATAATGTTTTCATTCTTAATAATTTTAATTTTCCTGCAATATGCTGATGTGATAAGACTTTTCTTCCTATTTTAAATTAAAAAAAAATACACTGTTGCCCATAAAGTTGGAATAATTGTTCAATTTAAGTTTAAAGTATAAACTTTATTTATCAAGAATAAATCACATTGTCGCAATCATTTCACGAGAAGAGGTAAAAAAAACAAAAACATTTTATTCCAACTTTATGGGCAACAGTGTAGATATACTTACTCAGTGTCATCTTAAAAAGATAAGCAAGAAAAAGTAAAAAATATCAAAGTACAGCCTCCAACATTCATTGAAAATACAATTTTGCTAGTTTTTCTTTTCCAGGAGTTCCCTGTTTTTGTGTTTGTGCCCTGAAAGTCAGTTCCATCTGCAGTCTGTAAATCTGATCTTTGACTTTCTAACCTTGTAATGTTCATCTAGTACTTATACTAGTGCTACTATTGGACTTTTAGTACTGCCACATCTAATACTCAGCAGTGAAAGAAGTAGTAAAAGTACCATGTGTGAGCAGCTACTTTTACCTGCTTTATGAGCTGTTGGGCAATTTAATCTATCAAAAGGCATCATGTTATATATAAGTGGTCGTATATTACTCTGTAAAGTAACTACAATAAGTACAACATTTTCCTCTGAATTGCGTATAAAGTATCAGAAAATGGAAACACCAAAGTAAAACACGTGTAAGTTGCACAGAACCCGAGTGAATTTACGTTGAATTTCAGTAAAATGTCTGAAATTATTAAGTAAAAGTACGAAAGTATTAACAGTAAAGTAAAAGTAAATGTGTGTGTGTACATGCATTACTGATGTTTTAACATGTAAGCAACATTTTAATATTAGAGCTGGAGCTCTTTTTTCCTACTTTATATACTGTTGGATAGTTTGATCAACAGCACACACTGTAAATCTGACATCTTCATGAATGCAGTGCAGTAAAAAGTACAATATTTGCCTCTGAGACATAGAACTAGAAGTAAATACTAGAAATATTAGTATAAATACTGGAATAAAAAGAAAAGACTCGAGCAAAACACAAGTAACACAATGTTAATGCTGCTATTTCAACATGGGAAGTTGTGCTTCGACACTTAAAGTATATTATTGGTGCTGCCAAAGCTCCTCACCTGTAATCACACATGAGTGGTGGTAATAGAAAATGCATTAGGATGCCCACAGGCCATTCATTCTGACACACACACACACACACACACACACACACACACACACACACACACACACACACACACACACACACACACACAGGAAAACTTGTGTCACACCACAGTTTTTATTATTTGCCTCATTTGGTAGCTTGCTAATCTGTTTACACTCAAGCCGACAGCTAACCACAGCTGCACGATCAAACACACACCAGTCATCACCATGTATACAGTAGCTGTGTGTGTGCGTGTGTGCGTGTGTGTGTGTGTGTGTGTGTCTTATATGCACATCTGTGTTTTACATCTACTTTGAATCATTATTGGTCCGTGAAGCAGTCACATTTCTACAACACCGGCAGCCATATCAGTTAATAACCGTCCCTCTGGGCCAACGGCTGCACACATCACACACCCTGAAGGCAGATTGAGCCTCAGTGAAAGTAAAATTATTGGGATTTTGCACTACGCACACAACTGATGTGGTTAAACGCGACAGAGCTTGTTCCCCTCATTCATAATACAAAGTGCAATTTGCAAATTATTACAAAATAAGTGGCATTTACAGATAAAATCTGGAGCTTCTGTTGTGTGAAAAGTTTGATTTGGATTTAAAAAAAAGCTTCCTGATCAGCTGTCAATATTGTTTAAATACTGATTATGTCTTTTAGCATGTTTGTTTTAAGGTGAAAAAGAGGTATCAGTAAAGTAAATCAGTTTGAGCAAAACTCATCTTATCTTATCTAAACCTAACTTATCTGAACCCTGAATAAAAACACCAGAGCACGACGCTTACTAGTCTGTTAAAGAGCCACAAATCATCAGTCATTGTACAATTACTGTACTTTTTACTCCACTACATTTGTTTGACTGCTTTCTAGCGAGCAGATTCAGATTAACAATCCAAAATATAATCAAGGAATAAACAATGACAGTGAGGATTTACTGGGCCTCACAAGCTCCCCAGCAGCATGTGAATTAATATATGTAATTAAAAATAGCTCCACATTTACCAGCTGCAACATTAAAGGTGGTGAAAACATGAATGCATCAATAACTAGAGGACATTTTATTCTAAATCAGCCCAACATGAGACCTTTAAGTATATTTTGATGCGAATACTTTTGTTGCTTTTACTCCCGTAACATTTCCGGTGCAGGGTTTTTACTTGAAGCAGAGGACTTCTAGGTGGTATTACTGTTTTTACTACAAGGATAAGATCCAAGTTCTTCTACCGTTGCTGTTTTCACCACTTCCATGCAGAGCAGAAGCTCTAAGAGATCACTGCCAAGGTGTTACACCCATTCAAAGTCATTTAAAACAAAGAAACTCACCAGTTTACATTCAGTTCCTGCATCACTAGCTAGTCCCCTTTAACCTACAATGTCAAGATAGCTCTATTAAAATCTACTTTATGGCTCTTAGAGGCAGAAAAAGTACTTTACGCTGACAGTGGGCACTACTGCTTGAACATCATGTGTTAATGTATCTTGTCTTTTGTATCATTACCAGTTTGGAGAGTGTTTCTTGGCTCGCTCTCTGTTTCTGTCACAACACCCACATGTTGTTGCAGGAGGCCCTGTATGTGCTGCTGCCGCCTCCACCGGCACGGCTCTCACGATTGGCCATCGAGGAGCAACACTCCGCCTATCAGACGACCATCAATGAGCCGCTCAGGCTGCGGTGCTGAGTACTGACAGGCCCGGACAGGCTGCATTCACACACAGAGACACTTCAGCTTATAGCAGAGTGATCTGAACTTACAACAGAGGCCCAACGGCGGTGTTATTACTGCTACTACAGCTACAGCTACTATTAGCAGCACCACTACCTCACCCCTACTAATAATCCTACTACAGCTCTGGTATTCATGGTCGGACAACCTGAGGGAAGGTCCTGGGGCAGAAACCAGCTGCTGGTACCCTCTCCTCCCACTCTCCAGCAATATGAACAATGTTCAACGCCAAAATATCACCTGGAGCCAGATTTGCTGCTTGGTGATATTAATAAACCTGGTTATTTTAGGAGTATGCAGCAGCACGCAGCTTCTTTCATCGTGACACTGTGTAAACAGTAGAAACATGGCATTCCCATTATAAAGTACTCTACCGGGAATGTGTGCTTGCATGCATATGATCTGGTCTCCACAGTGTTGAGCAAAATCAGATCTTCTCACAGGAATCGCAGTGATTGTGAGGGAAAGTTGTTCAACACGGGTGAATTGTTGGTTTTCTTCCTCTAAAGTTTAACTTTGTGTTTATAAGCCAGGTTTTAGCTGACTTGAGTCTGGGCATTTTAGTCTTATCTTAGTTTTAAAAAAAGAAAAACACACACATGGCTGTTTTAGTTAAGTTTTTAGTCAAAGAAAACTGTTGACATTTGTTTATAGTCATCAGATAATACTGAACATTTCAGTCAGACTTATTCTGTGTAAGACTGCGTGCTATCATTTAATATTTCTTCTGAACAAACACAATTGAGAGCTGCACTGACAATAACAACGTACCATAATGACAACTTTGCCTTCTTGAACAACAGAAATAAAAAGTGCCGAAAGGAAACTAAACTGCTGGAGTAAAATTATTTTGTTTTTTAAATATCATTTCAGTCTCCATCTTGTTTTTGGTTAACTGTGCTGTCTCCTAATTACTCATCATAGTCGTAAACACATTTAGTCATAATGTCTGTTAAAATAAAATGAGCTATCGCAGCTTATTAGCTACATTACACCATCCACTTTTATTACAACCACAGCTGTTGTGTAGCAGTATAAACTTCTCCACAATAGAGGAGCGGTTTGCAGACATTTATGAGACAGGAGTCTCATAACAATTCTACAACAGCTTCCTCCATTTTGGACTTTCAAGCTCTCTGTGCAGCATGCTTTGTTCGCCACACATGAACTCTGTGCAAAAAACTAAATGTGTGCAGATCTCCTTCGTCTACCGATTTCAGTGATGCCATTAAAACTTCACTGTTTCAAATGTTGGTGTCCAAAAACAGAACACAGTCTCGGTGTGACGAGCTGAATCCACAAGAGCAGTGGCACACACTGATAAATGTTCAAATTTAACTCTGCTAAATATCACCGTAAACTCCTCCGCACTGATCTCAGTGGATCGCAGCCTGTGGGAGTTTGGCTTCTTAAATGAGATATCCACCAATTGAAAATTTGACACCTACAAGCTTCAGTGTAAAGTGCTCTTCAGAGACTGCACAGTGTCTTCTAAGTCAGCTCACATGTAATGCTCGCTGACGTCAGCGTAACAGATTTTGCAATGGACGTGGATGTTTGGAAATGTCTTTTTAACTGGGTTCCCGTGTCCTGGGATGGGAGACGGGAGGAAGCCCAGCCAAGAGCACGGCTTCAGCTCGTCCATCAGCCCGAGATATCTAAATATTTATCCTGTGATCCACATTTATCCATTCACTGGTGCGGCTTTCTGGGTCAAAAACGTTATGTTTCTGGGAAGACACACGAGTGTACAGTGTTTATCCAATGCTACCCACAGAGATTTATCCTAAACTGTCACGGTTTACAATAACACACATAAATTGCAGTGTGTGTCTCACTAAAAATCATTAGAATCATTAATTCTGCACCAGCTGGGAAAGTCTGGGCAGGAGAAGCGCTTCCATCAGCAGCCGATATCCAGGCGCTCTTGAGCAAGACGCTCACAACAAAGCTGACGAAGCTGATCAACCAACGGTGCAAGATCACGGAAGGGCTGGAGAAAGATGCACTTCAGATAGTTTTACTTGAGTAAACTGCAGGAGTTTAAAACATCCTAAAAAAAAGAGGGGGAACTAATATTTTAAGGGGAAATAATTGGGTCTTCATCCAGGGGCAGGGTGTGGCACAGAAATCCAACACTCAAGTGGGTGGTTAGGAACAAAAGGCCTTTGGTGAACGTGAGCTAATACATACATGAAGCCTCTCAGAGGAGCGTTGGTGTATTTCACTTATGTATTATACTGATTAATGGCTGAATACCATTCAACTGAGTGCCTGGACTTTGAACGCCACGCCCTATCCCTTATCTTTATAACTGAAGATGCGTGCTTCAACAGACCGAAGAACTTTGTGTTTGCACAGTTTGTTGAGGCTACGTACGTATACGCTTAAATCTGCAACACCTGGTTTTCACGAGCAAACAGTTATATGCATCCAAGAATCAGGACACATCTTATCTAAATAAACATCTACGTGTGTTTTCCTCATACAAACTCATAGGAAAGGTCGGTTTTTTTTATCTTCCGTATGAGCAGTGAGCCATAGAATAACGTTTAAACCAGACAGACGACTTTTTGGTTCAGTTGCTGGCAAGTTGTTTGCGGAAGAGATCAGAAGAGTATTTTTTACATAATTCTACTTATTTCTCAACAACAGTTGGCTGGATTGCACATTCATGCTCCCCTCGGGATAAACCGCAATGACTGTGGTGATATATTAACCTTTCTTCTGGCGCCATTCTCGTGTCAAATGTTCCTGCACTAGTAAATACACAATATCTCCACAATTAATAGATTAATTGCCATAAAGTTTTGCAGATATTCATGGTCATCAGATGATTGACCATCAGGTCATGACATTGTTTTTAGCACTAGTTAGTGAATGTTAGATTGTGAGCACACTAAACTAAGAAAGTGAGTAAATGGGCAAAAATGTCACGAGGGTGTTGCTACATTAAACTCAGAAGCGTTCATCCTCTGGAGAGTCAGAAATACTAACTGAACAATTACATTTTAATATATCTTGTGAAGCTACTTTGTTGACTTTGTCGGTGGAAGACAAGGAAAGATCAGGGGAAACGTCAAATTCATCAGGATTCATCCTCTGGGGATCATGAACGGCTCATGACATATTATAATGATGCGGCCAGTAATCGGGGGCATATTTGGTGCTGGATGGACCGAGCAGTGAACCACAGACCATCCTACTAGTAGAGGTAGTTTAATTCACATGGGAGGAGTATCATTAGGGGACATTTAGTGATTTGTAATAATCACGGAGGACATCTGTGATCTTACTCCCCTGCAAATCTTCCATGTTTAAAATTTGTAAAGTAAAAAAATTCCACTGCACAGAGGTGTGAAAATTGATTGATTAAATATCAGTATTAACACTAAATATCTGCATTTCCTGATTTCGGGTTTGTGTTTATGTATTTATTTGCAAAGTTTTCTGTTTTGTCTGTGTTAGTAATTATAATATATTATCATAACTTTGAAAGGGTTAATCTTGCTACACAGCATGATACCAATATTAGGCAGAGCCTTGACATCATATCCACAGAATAATGTCAGTAAAGTCAAGTAAAATGCAGACATGCGCCACACTAAGAGTCTCCTGGTAATACTGGTCCTGTGCAAACAGGGCTTCATGCTAAAGAACAGAAATATCAAAAGTCTACAAAAAAAAAAGGTTAGAAGTGAAACACTTGAGCGAAGTTGGTGGCACTCTCATATAAGGCCAAACAGATGCATATTCAGTTGTGTAATAGAAGATGCACTGTAGTAGCTGTACTAGCTGGATGCTGTCTGTGGAGTGTAATACATCACAGCACAGGAACACCATTTATCATCCTCGGTGGCTTTCAGGGTGTGTTCCTCTGGAGTGGTCCGACTGTAAAACATGCTGGCGGGTGGAGGCACAGATGCTGCGACACGCCATACGGCTAAACTAAATTATGATTAATGCCGTTTATACACATCTTTACAGTTATATGAAGTGTGGCATCGTCTGTATTTGTGTGACCCGCAGGCGGAGCGGAGCGGATGGAGAGATTAGAAACTCATCGCACATTTAAACACCAAGGAGGCACCATTTATCAAACCAACAGGCAGGTCAGAATCTTCTTCTTCTGCCTTTTCCAGCTAAACATACGCGTATATACTCTCTGGATAACTGTTAGAGGGATGTGCAGAATGTGAGCTGGGTGTCTGTCACCTCATTTGTCTTTGTATCTCATCTACACACACGCCTGATGTTGACCTTGGCTCTGACCAGACCTGCCGCCATGCGCCCTCCAGACAAGGACCTGACCTCACTTGCCAAGACCTTCCTGTCCGACTAAATGGATCGCCTTACGTTTCAGAGCACCGGCGCTGAAGAAAGAACAACAGAGGGAGGAAAGGGGTGGCAGGGGGGGTAAGGTTAGACGAGACATGAAAGACAACATTTCAGCTTGTAGGCCGCAGGGAACGACAACAAACACGGGGTCTCAAGTGAAACAGGATCTGCTGCAGAGGGGAGGTGGAGGCGCTGCTTTCTGTCAGCCTGCCTATGTGGAGGCCTGTGTGGAGGCCTGTGTGGAGGCCTGCCTGCCAGTCAGCGTCCAACCAGGCAGCCTGGAAGCTTAATCTCAACAGAAAACTGCAAAAGCAAGATCACCTACGGAAGCCCTGAGGGGACGCCAAATGATTATTTTCTCATCTCAACCAGAGCTTTTTGTTAATGTGCCACCGTTGAGCAATTCTTCTGCAGCCATGAATAACGTCAGCACGGTTGTTGTTTGCTGTGCCGGGATCTGCAAATGTTAAGACAGACTTTGTGATTACAGAATAACTCATTGTGTCCAGAACATAACCTTTAGTCCGATAAGTCTGCTGAGTCTTTTTGCTGTTAGAGAGACAAAACAAATGTTTTTCTGTGTTATCATCTTGAATTATAATTTTTTTTTAAATTAATTAGCCACTGATTTATCATTAATTTGGTCTAAAATGTTGAAATTTCCCACCACAGGAGCTCAAACCTGAAGGTGACATCTCAGACTAGCTTTTTTTTTTTTTTTTTTTTTTTTTTTTTTTTTTTTTTTAAATTGAGCAACTTGTCCACAAGATATTCAATCTACAATTATACAAAACAGAATCTACAAATCTTTACTTGACAAATGCATTAAACCACTGATCATTTATCAAAATTAATTAAACTTATTAATTTAGTTACTGTTTAAGAAATAGTATTAAAATTTAAAAAAACAAATATCTTGGCCTTGGTATCCATCGACATGCTTCCTGCCTCAAACAAACACACAACTACTACTAATAGTTAATTAATAAGCTAATACTATCAGTGACATCCGCTAGTGTAAATCCTAATCGTTTTTACTGGGAGTCTTATCTTTGGAGCGGTCCCTTGATATCCCAGCTCGCCATCATGACGTGTGTTAGTGTCCAGTGGAGGTCGTCTCTGCGTTAGTGACTCCTGCTGGTTAGTTATCACAGCTGCACTGAACTGGCACAGGCTGCTACTGGAGCTTTGCGTCCAACCTCAACGGTCCTTTGGTGCAGACTACAGTACCAGACGTGTAATAGTGTTCACATTTAACAATTCTCAACCCTGATGTTTTGTTTTAGATGGATAAAAAGGTTTGGTAAATCAGGTTTATAATATAAATAAGTATGGCGGCAAAAAAAGTGCAATTTTAGTTTCCATAAAATAATGAAACTAGTTCACTGGACACCAAAGGAAACATCTTAAAACTGATTTTAAGACATTCAAACTATTAATCACATAAGATGATGTGAATCTTCACAGTTTAAAAGCTGTGGCTGGGTAATGTTTTGGCATTTTTGCATAATAAATATATTGATCATTTGTCAGAACTGTCGTCAGTCAACCAGCCGATGTGTCCTGTGTCGTAGCAAGCTTCTTCATGGGGAGCAAATCATATGTAAATACAAAAGGAATAACATAATAAACTGGGAGTTTACAACAAAATCAAGAGGGCCCTTGACACAACAAAAAAAGAAAAGTTACTAATTTGAAGACTGAAGTCTGTTGAGAAGAAAGGAAGTAAGACAAGAAGACAAAGTGAAGTTCTCTCAGCGCTTGGAGAGCCAGCACCAAGAGAAGACCCTGCTTCTGCGAGGAGCTGCCTTAGCGAGTTTATTTACAATTCACAAAATACAGGTGCCGCTTTCAAACAGTGTTCAAGCATTTCACATTAGTGTCGTCATCTGACAAACCACCGGTTCCTCTCCTGCGTCCCCCCCCCTCTATTGCTCTCAGTCTTTGGTTTCCCAATCTTAAAACTTGGCTTCACGTGAGGAACGTTTCTACAATCATTCTTAAATATTCTTTTTGTTTTCCTCACACATATGGTCTGTCTGAATTTAAAAGAATCCAGGTTTTCCTTGGTTGCTACCTTCGGCTCTGAGGATTTTGTGCGCTTTCTACAAAAACCTGGATTGTTTTACAGCGCAGTCTTGATGAAACTCTTGCAGTTTCATATTTGTATAATTCAACATATGGGTTAGCGTAAAAACTTAGCTGGTTAGATAATTTGGGTTTATCTATATTTGTCCATATTTATATATATTATGTACAATTTCATCCTGTTTTATGGCTTCAAAACACAATGTTACATCTCTGTCTGACGATCTCTAGATAGGAGTTGTGCGTTGGATGTACGGCGGCTAACTGAAGGCAAGTGTAGAAGTAATTTTACTTTAATCTGTACTCATTTTAAAGTCAAACTTATTCCTTTGTCCTGATAGTGATAAAGGTGATATTAAGTGCAAGGATACTGTGCAGTTTAAAAAAAACAAAACAAACCAAACACCTAAAAACTAAACAGAGTGATTGTCTCTGGTGAACACTGCTGATAGACTCTTGTTCCAAAACTCTTCATCTGCACTATGGTGGAAAATGAAAAAGCTAGTAAATAAACACTTCTGTGTTTACATTTAATTAACTAAGGACGCTTTCATTAAATTAAAAACAAAAAAAATAAACAGCTGTAACATAATTGTTGCTGCACTGAATGTTTCACATGCCAGTATGTGGCATCTTCCACGTGACCAACATGCGGATTTAGAGCTAAAAATCTAATTTTTCCAGCGTCAGTCTGCAAGTTTATCAGTAATGTGTAAGCCACTCTGAAAGGCTTGAAGACTCTGCATCCTTCAAAACGTGCTCGTGGATCTGATCTGACAGCACTTTGGGTGCAAAGATACTCAAGCGACAACATGAGACTGTTCAAGCAAAAAAAAAAAAACCTCTCCCTCATGTCGTCCTTAAAAGAAATCTTACTGTGGTCTGATGCCAACCAGCAAAAAAAAAAAAAAAAAAAAAAGTCACTGCTGAGCTCTGAATATCCACTCATTCAGTCGTTCACACACACTCACACACACACACTCACACACTCATACTTGAGTATTTTCAATCCAAAACTCAGTCTGACCTACAAGGCTGTGCGTCGCCCAAATGTCAGAGGGATTTGAGAAATTCCATGAAATTCCTTGTTTCGGTGACGACAAACTGAATACGGTATTGCTGATTCTGTAACCTCCAGTTGTTCTTCTACTGTTTCATTTAACGGTAGAGCTGTGCGCCCCCCTGTGGTCAGAAGGCGGTAGTAATACTTTCCAGAAGTGCAACATGTGCAGTTCAGAGAGAGAGAGAGAGGGAGAGAGAGGGTGTGGGGGGGTTAACCTGCTTCACAGTGCAGCTCTTAAGTACTTGGATAGAGATACAGTTTTGTTTTGGCTCTGCACTCAAACACACCGGATCGTAACTATGAGGTTAAAGTGCTGACTTTCAGCTTTAAGGGTATTTGAGCATTTTCCCCATCAGTACTTCAGGACTTTAAGCCCCTTTCATCCTTTTGGGGAGGGGGTGGGGGTATGTTTAAAAAAATACAATTTCTACACAGTTCATTGGAAGTGAATGTAAACACCCTCAAATGACAGCTCAGAGTCAGCACTTTAACTTTAGAGTTCAAGTTTTTTTTTTTTTTTTTTTGTAATCCAATGTACTTGAGTTCAGGGCCAAAACTGAACTCTCTAACCACTAACTGCACTGTAGGTGGTTCAGGGGAAGAGAGCATCTCTTGGTCTCTTGACTGTTCTTTAATAAATAAAGTCCATAAATATTTAGTATTTTGAAAGCCAAAAGGAGTTTGTCGAATTGGACACTAAAATGAAAACTAGTTAAAGCGTCAGAACGTAGTGGAGCCGACTTCCTGTTGGCCGTTTCGAGGCCCTTCTCTTAACTTAGGAGACGTATCGTCAAGCCCACATCTAATAATGATGTTTTCAAAATAACAGCTGTACGTGTCCTCACCTGCTATGAACTAGATCAGACCGCACGTGCTTCAGTGATCTCAGTAAACAAAATAAAAGTTGACTTCTTGCTCAAAGAATCTAAAGTTCTAGAGCTTTTCGAACCTTCAGATGTTTAGAAATCAATACCGATGACGGTGATCAGTACGGGGCAATAAACCTTTGTGTTGCTGATACCCAATCCTGCTGCCCGCTGTCTATTTGTCTCCATCACGGTCTCCACGCAGCATCCTCTCATGCTGCCGCTTGGTGATGATGTATTTGAAGAACTCGTAGACGGACCAGCTGATGGCTGTGGAGGGCATCTGGTAGATGACCCGAGCTTGGACGCCTTTGAAGAAGGCCGGCATGCCTCCCATCCTGTACACCGTCCGAAAAGCCTCGCCCAGACCGGAGATGTGGCGGCTGCCGGGGGCCGAGGCGGTGGCTGCTCCAACCGCTCCGGCCGCCGTCGCAGACTGAGCCTGGATCACATGAATGGCCTGAGCCTCCTGCGTGTTGAGGAGGGTCTTACAGACGTCAAGGGGCGTGGTGACGGCGGCGGCCAGGGCTCCGGCCAGCGCGCCGGACACAACGTGGGAGGAGGGGTTGTACTGTCTGTGGGGGTTGAGGAGCTCCTGGAGGTACTCGTAGGTCATGAAGTGGAGCGCCTGGAAGGGCACGTTCATGGTCAGCTGGGTGGTGTAGCTGCGGTAGAAAGCGGCTGGGCCCTCGCGCCTCAAAAGCGAGCCCATACAGTCAAGCACGCCGCGGTACGGAGAGTTGAACATCTGCATTCGCTGTTTCACAACTGAAGGTGAAAAACAGGGGAGGGCAGGGAGAGTATAAAGAAAACTGCCAGGAAGATCATTTACATGACTGAAAATGAGGAAGGAACACTAGAAAGGAAGGATGGAGTGTAACCTCTGCCTCAAAAACACCTTTCATAGCACAATCAATAGCCCCTCTTCCACCAACATTTCCAGGAACTTTTATTACCAGGAACTTATTTACCTGGATAAAAGAATCCCTGGTAATCTGTGTGGTTTGCGTTTCCACCGCACCTCAAAGTTCAGGAACATTTATTCAGATCAGGACCCACTGCGACTGTTATGGTCCTTCAGCTTCAACTTTTCATGAATCAGTTTCGGCATGTGTCCTACATTTAGCTCCGCCAGCTTGTCGGCTATTCTCCCACAGACTTGGTCGTCCCGCTGAATTTCTCCCTCAGCAAATACCCTCAAAAGAGCCTGGACTTCGTCGTCAGTCCACTTCTCGTAGCGCGATACAGAGAGCAGAGGAGAATTGTAAACACGCCACCATGTAGACCGTGGTGCCGCTGGGGGGCGGGACACCCCCCTGTTATAATGGTCATATAATATAACTGATCAAAAACACAAAACGAACTGAAGCTCGTAGAAATTAAATAAACAAGTTTGCAGCCACACTGGCTTAAACAACAGAAGAGCGGAACGCTGCAAGTGTGTTCGACCAATCAGCACACAGCCCCGCCCCTCAAGAATTCTGGGTAATCTGAAAAGTTCCTCCTCACTACTAGGAGCTTTTCAGGGGAAAGTTTTGTCCCCAGGGTAATTTTGGTGGAAAACGCGCCGAGGTTTTTCAAAATCCCGGGTCAATGAGAAAAGTTCCTGCGGTGGAAAAGGAGCTAACGACAACAGAGGGTTGAATATGTGGTGCTTAAGTTCCACAAATGAACTGAAAATAATTAGTCATCAATCGAACAACAAATTAGCAAATAATCAACAGTGTCATGCTTTAACATCCAAGATTTAACAGCATGTTAAGTTGGTTAATCACAGCCCTGATCACATGTGCTGCTAGTCACATTATCTGTCCTTCTATTATCTATTAAATTGTAGAAAGATCTTCATGCATCTACATGTTTTAACAAGTTGAATTTAAGACTTTTTAAATTCACCATTCAAGGAAATTTATAGGCAATTTTGCTTTAAAAATAAACATCAAATATAAAAATATAGTCAAACAAATACATATGCTGTCTGATCAATAGTATAAGAACAGTGACAGGACAAAAACTGGTTGAGTTAAAGAGCATTTGCTGTATTTTAATGTGTTTTTTAATGCTATCAATCAGTGCAGCTTTCTCACAGTCGGAGTGGTTATGTGTTCAATGAGGCCGAACTGTAACAGGATGATTGATTTTTGATTGAGTTTAAATGCTCACTTTTTCTTCTTGGAGTGGATTTTAGACCACAACATTCAATAAATAAATATTTGAGATGTTCCCAAACAGAATTTAAGATTATTAAATACTTTTTAAGACCTTTTATTAGTTAATTTCAGACTTTTATTTAAAAAAGGACCCATAGCTAGAAGGCAGCTGTGGGCCAGAAGATTTAATTATTATGTTCAAACAGTGTGAACAAGTCTGTAAATCTTAAATCCGATGATGCTAAATACAAAAGTTAACCACAGCTCTGCAGTAACACAGCTGAGTCTGCAGCACCACCAAGTGTCCTGACAGGAGAAGAACCCATCAGCGGGATTTCCTGTGATGAGCCTCTATAAATAGACCGTTAGAAAGTCTTCGTACAGCGTGTGTGTGTGTGTGTGTGTGTGTGTGTGTGTGTGTGTGTGTGTGTGTGTGTGTGAGAGTCAGGTGAGCTGAGAGGTTTTACCTTCGGCTGGGTTCATGACGGCGTCGTGCAGCACTGTGGCCATGCAGCCCGCCACTCCTGCAGAACCGGGAAAGCAGCGAAGAGGAAGTTAAAGCCTCAAGTTTCCTCCATCTCTGACATTTGTATTTGAAGCATGTGGCTTAAAATGAAGTGTTGATCTACTGTCCAAAGCCAAAATAACACTAAACCACACCCAACATGGTTACAAGTAGTTGTAACTTTCTATCATCTGTAGGTATTTTCATCCTTTAGCTCCCTTCTATTCAATTCTCCCTCTCTTTCTATTCATTTTCTATGGGCTCACAATTGTTGACACATACACTGTAAAATTTGGCATCATGAATGAAAAGCACATTTTCATTTAGGTCTGTGTGTGTGTGTCGGTTACCGTTAGCAAAGTGGCTGTTGGCTCCAGGGTGAATGGCGTCACTGAGCGAGAACTTGATCTTCTCGTAGCAGGCAAAGTAGAGAGCGTGGGCAGGCCCCGCCCCCACCGCCAGCACGTTCACACCTCTGATTGGCCGCCACAGACCCTCGGTCCGCACAATCTGCCGCAGGGCGTCCATCACGTTCCTGTAGCGCGCTCCGGGCTCGGGATGCAAGCTCTGCATGCGAGTCTGAGGTGAGAGGAAGAAAACACAGACGCGTTAATGGACGAGTTATTAATTCAAATTACTTTCACAGATAGTCGGCAGGGTTCTTTGTCATAATTCCTCACTGTAGAGAACAAAGGATTTCTTTGTTTGTAAAGGAAAGTTTAAAAGTAACGCAGGACAGAAAACAAAAAAGGATTGATGGAAATAAAAAATGGGGTTTCTTCTGTGCAAACAAAGGTAGAATTGTTAATTAAAACACTAACTTGTGATTACGTACGCTCCGGTTTTAATCACAAGATGCTGTGATATTTATATGGTAGATTTTACAGGCGTACTCAAAGAAAAAATGCGTAGGAAACCAAGCACGACAAGGATTTGCACTTTGTAGAAGCCTCAGGACAGGATCTGTCTGCTCTCAGCTCTAAAATGTCCTGTTTAAGACAAATGTGACTCCTATCACTTTAATCCCGTGTGTGTTTGTGTCCCCACGGTGTCTACACTCTCTCTTTGCAAGAAATCACACCGACTTGTTAACTTAAAGTAGTTTATGGCTCTGCCTCCACTTCAAACTACAACAGAAACGACTGCAGCGAAGTTCCCGACCACAAACCACGACGGAGGGCAACTAGCTGCACGCAGTGAGGAAAACCAAATAAGTGGACAGGCCGAGTTCATCGGCCTGATAAGCGGTGCTGTTTGTTAATGTGCATGGGTGAATAAAAGCAGGAGAACAGAACAGTGGACACGGTTTCAAAAGCCTGAACCGAGATGGCGCAATCCTCAAACTTTTCCGAATGTGTAATAAGTGAATTGCCCCTGCCTACTCCCTCCCCTCAGGGGTAAATATTTACAGCAGGAGGGGGAGCGCTGCTGCCTCCTGAGGGCTTAACATGGACACTCCCGCTCATGGCTTCTGGGAAATGGTAACTCACATGGAATGTGCTCAGTCATCCAGTGTATTCAAGTCTGGTTTTTCTTTACCCAATCCAAGACTGAGAAAGAGCCAGACGGTTGGTCCAAAGGCAGAATCAGGTGTCAGTGAACAAAACAATACAGAGGGCTTTGTGTTCATGGCACTTTCTCACTGGGAGGAAAATGAATAAAGCCAACAGGGGGGGGAGGAAAAAAAAAAAACCAGTCTATGGATGCTGACATGATGCCAGAGAGTGATTATCGTAACATGTACCTCATTTGGCTTCTGGGGAAAGTACAGACGTTGAAGCTTGACCGCAAACAAGATGGCTGGTGCTATTTTGAAGCTGCATTTGTTGAGAAATAAAAACCATGAGGAAGATTACGGAGCCACTGACTCACTCATGTGACATGTGGCGTTATGTATCACTCATTATTATGGGGCCGCGAAGGAGGGCATGTTAAATGTAGGTAGAACGAATGTGAACAACACTTGTTTTCATCAGACACATTGCAAACTTCTTCCATCTATTATTTCACTTACTGCATGCTGGATGTTCTCTGTGTCCATTTATATCTGCTTTTGGCCTGTAGGCTGACTGACAATAATCTCTAGGACAAAAAACAATGATCTCTGGGGGACTAATCTTCAACCTGGCAGCTTCAGTGCAGGTGGCTCGGACCTGGCTTAGCAACAAACCGTCCTCGATTTGATTGGACGGAATAATGAAAGGAATAACTCTGTAATTTAATACGGGGAGCTCTGCGGTCAAGTCGGTATTGCAAATCTAGTGAGTGAAACACCAGATTCCATTCCTCGGGTCAGTGGCATTACAAGGACAGTGCGAATGTTTTATTTTTATCTTTAAGCCACATGTCTTATTCACCCTTCTCTTTAACATTCCTCCTGTTGGCGTCACTAGATAGGTTTCATTTTCCTCTAATTACAAGACAACATGGTGCCGTAGACTTTTACACAGTACAAAGCTAGATGAAAATTCGTCATTGTTTTGATCATTTACACATTATTCTCACACCCACGTTTTACGTAAGAGCCACATTACATTGTGCTTTGTTAGCTAAACAGTTAGAAGAACATGCATGTGTCTGCTTCATCACCAGTTTTAAACATACAGACTTTATTGTTTCAAACTGGTAATGTGCTGTAGATTAGTGTTCAGGAAGTGGTCCGCCACTGATGGAGTTTTACCAATCACCAACTGAAGTGCTGGCGATCGGGTTGCATCGTGGGTAATGTTGGCGCCAGTCTGCTTGACAAGGAAGCAGACTGTGTAGAATAATAACAAAAAAAAAAACTATATATTTGGTTCTGCTGCATTGATTTTTTACTATTTTTTCTTTAAAACTGTCAATCGTGAGTGCAGCGATGCTACAGGAGTGCAATGCTAATTCGGTGGAGTGCTTTTAGAGCGCAACTGAACACCAGCTTAAAATCCTTCTGCTAACATGAAGTGGGTTAAGTTCTTCCTTGCTCAGGGTGTGTTCAGTATGCTTTGACGCCGCCGTCGGATTTGTCCAGAGGTGCGACAGAACAGAGTTACTCTGTAAAGAGCAATGAGGAAACAGAGCCTGAAATTAGTGGAGAATTAACTAGATAAAGAAGTAGCTTAAGATGTTGGTCGGCCTGCTATGACAACAAAAAAGGAACTGAGATTGTGTAAATAGAGAATTCTCTGGAGAGGAAGTCACCTACAAAATATTGCTGTAATGACTTCGAGCTAAAAAGACTTTTGACCAGAAAATGTGTGCAATGCACTTCCTCCTCCTCCTCCTCCTCCTGCTCCTGCTGCTTCTGGGACGCCGGAGGAATGAAAAAGAGAAGCAGGAAGAAAAAAAGACCATGAAAAATGTTTCACCTCTTCTATAAAGTTACAGTCACACCTACAGTTTATTTTAAATGACATTTCCTTGTTTGTTTGTATGAACCTCAGGATCGTGGTGCCTAATTAAAAAGGGCATGAGACACTCAATCATGTAGGTTTTTGTTGGGACAGGAGTTACATAACCTCAGTTCCTGCCAGATTTAGGGCAGAGATTTTAAAGCTGCCTCACTTTTTGTTCAATACTTTCAAAGAATACGAAACTGATGCCACTTGTGGTTGAGGGGCTGTTTCCACATACAAAGATCTTTCTCTTGACTGTCCACAATAACAATCCTCAATCAAGTGAAATAATCAGTATGAAAAACAATCTTTGAATGCAATTAAAATGAAGATATCTGCTTATTATAAAATGGCATGTAACAATAATTCAATGTGTTTATATACAAAAAGCATTTTTACTAAAAAAGTGCTGCTAGTCAACAAAACTTAGGGGTTCTGTGCGACACAGATAGTGAATGAGGATTAAAAGTAGCTATAATTCAGTCCTGACAGGTCAAAATAATCACCAAGAACCCTAATAAGATGTTTTGCTGCACATGATGTAATTCTGATGCAATGATTTGCAATTGAAGCTGCTCTCATGAACAAGAGGGTGATCAGACTAGGGGCTGTTTCACCAAAAACTTTTATGGTCTGGATGGAGCGAGTCATCAAGGAATTTGTTTTGAATGAGAACCACAGAGGATCGTTTGTTCTTTAACTTCTGATACAACACGAGCAACTTAACAACAACAACGCTGATGTGAGTGGTTCAGTTGGTCGTATAGAGGAGTCATTTTTTATTCTAATTCATGAGGGGTTATTGCTGTCAGTCCAACAGCTTAAAGACTCTGTGTTTTTGGGATCATATAGATAAATATATGTGAAGGTCTGAGGAGATTTAACCTTGTCATCAGGCTCAGTAAACAGTGTTGGAGCATCAACATAAAAAAAAAAAAATACTGTACAGTCTGTGTGGCCATGATTATCTTCATACTAATGTTTTAACAATCGGTGCACCGGATATTAATGTTATTTTCCATTTGGTACAACAGGAAATAATAAACACAAACCAACAAAAGTAAGCAAAACTTTTTCCCTGAGATGTTCTTGCCCTCAGCGCTGCACTGAATCTTGGAATGCCATTAATTTATAATCTTTCAACGTCTGAGCATGCAAACGCTTCCTTAGCATTAGTATGCAATGTTTAACTCTGTGGAATAAGTTGTGAGCACAGACAGGTCAAGGTCCAGACTCAGAGAGCTGTCAGAGAGGGACCCCACAGACACAGCTGTCACATTATATAACGATTCTCTTCACACACATTAAGTTATGCAGTAAAACACCGAAGAGTCCAAAACCCTTTTCTTGATGCGTGATAAATTTAAAGTAACAGGATGAACCCGACTGTGTCTACTCCACTGTTGTTAAGCAAAGTTTTTACCTCAATATAGATTGATATGGTTGAGTAACCATAAAATTATCCAGTTATGATAACACAAGTAAAGATGACACACTGGGGGGGGATCATCAGTCACCATTGCCCTAGTGCCTCATGACCCACCCAGCTGAATTAAGTTAATCATCTACTACTTCTGTCTTTTCACAATAAACTTAACTCATGATCTCCTCTGGCAGTTTCACACTAAATGATATGTTTAACTGTGGACCTCTGATCATCCTTCACTTCCACTGTTACACACACTGCTAATGCTAAATCCTTGTTATCTACACTTATTGCTCCCAGTATTTTACAAACAGCTGATGTGTTTACAATAACCATTGTACTTACAGACATAACATAGCAATGCCCACATCAAACTTACAGGAAACACGGTGGCTATATCCGAATGAATTAGCTAGAGGTGTAGAGGAAATGTTGGGTTACATAATGTGGTGAGACGAAATAAGATTTATTATTTAAGTTAAAGATGTGTCCGATAATGGAAGCGTGTTAGCCAAGAAGCTAGCAGGCTAGTATTAAGTAACGTCAACGTGCTAGCTAAGTGAGACGAGACGCAACTGTCAAACCTGAAGGCATCTTATTTCACAGTTATCTGCCAAAATGAAAGCCTGACTAAGACAAACACATCCACTGGTGCTTTAATTTTCACAATGACCACCTTGTGTTGCGTTATTTCACTATTTCGATAACGTTAGTTAGTTAACTGACCTCTGTTAGCAAGGTTACCCCTGTTAGCTTATGCTAGCTTGTAGCCCAACGGTAGTCGAGCTCAGGCTTATAATCGGGCCTCGGTTAGCTCGAGGTTTTAAGCAACCAGTGGCTGCGTCCAGCTGGGCCTGGGCATGCTACAAAATAAGCGGTGTGTGGTGTTAGTTTGCTCTGATACCTTGACACAGTCGATGGGGTACATAAGGCAGTGCTCCATGATTCCAGCCACGGCTCCTGCCAGCATGTGTGTGCTGGTGGCTACTCCCTGAGGCAGTCCCTCATAGTCTACTTCTGGCTCGACAGTGGTCGAGGTCTCCGGAGTCGCTCGATGCAACACCGGGGCAAAGTCCTGTTCCCCTGACATCCTCGGTGGAAGAGACCCGATAAATCCCCCTGTGGTGTCCAGGAGCCTGCCGCCCAGCCATCGGAACTCCGCCTCGGCTGCAGCGCCTGTGACCCGGCTGTCGACGCCTGGTGTTTCCACGGACGCTCGCCGGGACACGAAACCGTCCGCTTCCATTCAAGCAGGAGAGAGTTTACTCCGGCAAATGTCTTCAAAATGGGCGACTCTAGCGGTCCGCCTGCTTGGTGTAGTCTTCCCGGCGGTTCGATGAGTGTCCCAGCCGACCGGTGGAAGTCTTGGCGGGTCGCTGCTACTGCGCGGCAGGCAGCTGTGTGCAGCGTCCGGGAACCGGGAGTCCAGGTGGGGTTGAAGCTTGTGTGTGTGTCAGTGACTCACACTACAAACGGAAGCTGATTCGTCAGACTGGCTGTCAATCATTAAGAGTCCAGCTCTGATTGGTCGACCCGGTCTGTAAATCAGGCGGGCTGGGTAAGTGGGCGTGGCCTTAGCGTCAGTGTGATTTTGTAACATCACGAGGTCACATGCAGCCTGTGTACCGGAAGTGTTTCACTCAGGACGTCCCAAGTAGGAATTATCATCATGAAACACTTTAAAATAAAATGAAAAAGCGTTTCTACACGCTTTTAAATATGTGAATTTACTTCTACTCCCTTTAGATATCAGTACATTTTGGGAATTTGCTATTCATGGAGGTCAGGTGAATGTATTTTACTGTAAACACTGCTCACATCACTGTAAACTAAAAATATAAATTAAACTTAATTCCCTCCATTGTTAACCAAAAGAAAAATAGTTGAATGAGACGTTGATTCAAATTCATGTCCCTCAATGACTTTGTATGTTCTTATTATGATATTGTAGACAGAGTAGTCCTCGTGATGCTGTGAGTATTCTGCCAAGAAAAATAAATTCTGATACTTCAGTATGTTTAAATCAATTAAAACTGTAACGCACCTTTGACAGTTTGTCTACAGAACAAAACTGACAGAAACAGCTAAGAGCAATAATATGCTATTTTCTATCTCTTTACTCCTCAAATGATCCACTACTAATTATTGTTGTTAATATTGTTATTGTATATTTATCAGTCGTCTTTGTCCTGCTTTCCTATTTTATTTTTTCTATTTACGCCTATCTTGCCTCTGTTGCTGCTGTAACGTGCAAATTTCATCAATAAATAATCAATGATCAATAAAGTCTTATCTTATCTTATTTTATCTTATCTTACTGTGGTTGAACTGACTGATGGGATTGGTGGCAGTCACGGAGGCTATCAAATCATTTACAGCATGTTCTGTCATGGCCACATGGTGGCATGTGTTACCTTCAGCTGAGAGCCAAATACTAAGAATAAGATTTCCACTCTTTGTAATGTTGTAAACTGTAGATCATAGGCTACATAAGCATGTTTCATTGTGTCTGTGGTTTATAACAGCGAGTCAAAACCCAGTGGTTATTCACAGTCTCTCTGTCTCTCACACACACACGCACACAAACACACGTGTGTGTCAGTCATAAACTGAGTGTGTTTGTGTGAAGTGAAAGTGAAATGTTTGTTTCATGTGAAGGGGTGTGTGTGTGGCAGATCCATCTATCTATCTATCTATAGAATCAGTCCCAAAATGATGATATTGTAGCCTATGTTGTATTACTGATCACCGATCATTCACTGATCACCACATTTTCCTACATTATGTACATAAGAGTGTGTGTGTGTGTGTGTGTGTGGTACAAAGTAAGACACAGTATCACTCATTCAAATGCACAGTTTTTTTCACAATCCCCCCCGTTTAGAAGCAGTTTAAGCTTCTAACCGATTTAAAAGTATCACCTTCAGAGCAGTGACTTAAGTAATCAACCCCAAATTCAAAATCCACCCTGTAACCAAATCTGGAGATATTAAAACATAAACCAAAAGAAAAAAGCATTGTATTCTTTCCAGTTACCAGAAGTCGGCTAACTCACATGTGCAGTGCTACGTTTTCCCACACCCCCTGAATGCAAGCAGACGTATCGTATCTTATGACGTAGCCACGCAAGCCGACCGGAAGTGTGATGGAATCCTCGGTTCATTTCCTCTTCTTTACCTCCGTCGTCTTGTTTTAAAAAAATAATCCCCGTGAACCGCAGCGAGAGAGGAAAACATTTTATCATCGTTGCCGTCGAAGAAAAATCAGATTTCACGGACGGACTGTGCTGTCATGGCGGAGGATGTTTAGGTACGTTTGTATCAGAGTGACAGGATAATGATACAAGCTAAGTACCGTTAGCCGGTTTGTAAGGGAACAGTTGCTAACTTACATTAATAGATATAGAACCTAGCTAGTAGTTACCAGTGTTGTAGCTAAAGTGGAAAACACAGAACATGTATTCTTTGTGTGTTGTTCATTCCGTTCAATAGGACAGCTACTCTCTTTAATGTTATATAACTATAAAATCTTCTACTGACCTGAACTGAGCCTAGCTGGGCTAATGTTGACTCTAGAGGGATGTCAGCACCGTTATGCACTGCTGAGCCTTTTCTTCTTCTTCTTCTTCTTCCTCCCTTCATGCAGAAGACAAGTCTGAGCTCTGGACAGCATCCAAACCAGACTGCAGGCACCATGAGGTGACGACTGGGGCATCTTGTATTTTTGCCTACGTGGACATATGGCAAGGTAATAAAGTGGTAATATCCTCTATAAGAGCATTATTGAGACATCCAGTCTACGGCTGGATTTAACTCTAAAACTACTTTAAAATACTAGTTCTTCGTCGTGTTCTTCCTCCACAGGATCACCTTTTCCTGCCTGCCAGCCTCCTGGTACTGCAGCGTGTCCCTGCTGTCTCTGGGCTGTGCTCCCAGGCAGAGGCTGCTGCTGTTGCTGCTCTTCATCATGTCTGCCTTCCTCCTCCTGGGAACCTACCAGAGGCAGCTGTGGGACCCGCAGCGGCGACCCAGGGCCCAATTCAACAAGTGAGGAGACAGATTTACTGATTATTGGAGAAGGAAAATGTCAGAAGCAGCTGTACAGATGCCTTTAGGCCTTGTTACGTTGGAGCTGATATTGAAGATTATCAACAGCTTTTCTTCTTGAGAATGAGATTGGATGTTTAGTACACCCCCCCCCCTTACATGCAAAGCTGGAAACATTTGTACCTAGACTGGAAAGTTCATGGTAAACAGAGCCAGCTGATAATCAGCACTGTGAGAACCGTTATCAAGTTTGTTTTTGAAGCCAGACAGCTAGAAGTGGCTCGAACTTACTTTGTGAGACTGACTGCAGGTGCTTTCTTTAGTAACCAAGGACGGACGGAGATGCAAACAAGACGTATAAAGACTTCGCAACTCATCACTTTACAACACATTCTGTGCATTTTTCAGTGTGTCCTGGTCTGGAGGAGGTTACATGTCCATGCCCTTATAACATCATAATAGTAGCAAGATCTAAACTGTGTGTTTTCACACATTGTTACTGAAAAATGTGACAAATGTGACACACATTTAATATGGGACCTTTAACATTCGCCTCATGAAGGTAATTATTTAGCCATTAAATCTAAAATGCTTTCAACTGCTGCCTTTCTTTTGAAGATGAGTTACAGGATAACTTGAGCTTATGTGCGCCACACATCGTTCCATCAACACCACGATATTAACCGACATTTAGAAAATCAATTCTTGACATTTGTGAATCGAGTCAGAATCGTACAAAACAAGAAATGAGATTCTTGCGTGAATCGATTTTATTTCATTACTCCTAACTAAATTTAGCTTAATTAGACATGAACTGTCAGGAGCAGAGTGCCATAAAACATGTCAGTCAGTTTTAACATCTGTTAATAACAAAACTGAAAATAAGATACAAAGACAATAATAATGTACGTTGAAAATATAGACAGGGGAGTTTGGTACGGTATTGTTGTGTTGGTGTAAGGATGCTAATAATTATTTCAGTCTCATATTTCAGACAAATTCTTTAATCATGCTTTAAAGTCGTCCTTAGTGAAAGTGGACGACAGAGCTGTGATTAAAGATCCAAGAGTCTTTGAGTAATGTGAACTGGAAACTCATCATATTCTCTCCCCTTTGTATCACAGATAGCTAAACATGAAAATAAACACTCATTGTTCAGCAGTATACTCTTTATCTCATAATACCTCTGTGCCTGTTCTCCACCAGGTACCTCTCCATCGCAGAGTCCATGGAGGCCACTGACGTCCACAACCCTGCCCTGAACTATGGGATCGTGGTGGACTGTGGCAGCAGTGGCTCTCGGGTCTTTGTGTACTACTGGCCCCCCCACAACGGTAACCCTCACACGCTGCTGGACATCAGACAGATGAAGGACCGCGACCGCAAGCCAGTCGTCAAAAAGATCAAACCTGGTGAGGACCTGAGCTGTTGATGAGTTTGTTACATTTTGTATCACGATCATAACTTTGTTCTTATGTGGACGTTGGCGCTGTCTTGTTAAAGTGTGTTAGGCAGGCAAAGCTTGTCTCTTGGCTTACTGATGACTTAAATCTCTATATTCATTCCCCGGGAAGTGCGCCAGGCTTTGATGCCAAATTTACGTAGTGCCCAAAAATACTTTTTTCCATAAAAGAGAAGCCTGTAAATCAGCAAATACATTTTTTTTTTTTAAGAGTCACAACCTGCAAAATGACTTGTTTCACCATCAGAATTAGATCCACTCTGCCTGATAACATTTAGGAAGTCTTGATTTGATATTGATTTATTCTATTCTTCAAGATCAAATCAAGTCAAGAATAAATCATTTTATCCCCATTCATTAAAGTGGAGGGTTAACAGGAAGTTAACCGAGATGCTAGTTGCTCCACGAGCCAAACTATGAGGAAGATCCTGGTACTTTTATACCCTGGAAGTCTTTCTTGACTTCCTGTGCCACTGAGCCTCCAACGCTGTATCCAGTTGTCTTTATGCATCGACGATTCATTCATGAATGTTTCCTCGGTCTTCTACTGCAGCTCCTTTGACAGGCAGTGCATTCTGGGAAAGAAAGTGGACGTTTCTGATTATGAAGCAGCCAATCCAAATTTAATTTCAGTATTTGAAATAATTCAAAACCAAACTTAAACTGTCATGTGTTGTGCAAATGCAGCAAAATTGGTGTCGAAAGGACAAAAATTGAGATTCAAACATCACCTCTTTAACTTGGTTCTATATATTGTGTGCCGTTATAATGGTGCCATTGTGTACTTATCGTCTCTCCCGTTGGTTCACAACCAAAGAAGTGAAAGACAAAGGGTGTGAAAAGATCAGAGAGAGAGAGAGAGAGAGCATTCACGGAAAACTGACAGTAGAAAGAAGGAGAAATAATCAAATAATGAAGAGACAACTGTGATGCTGTTCTTCTGTGCATAACTTCTGATAACTTTCAGTTCCTGTGACTCCGTTTTATCTCCGTCACAGCAGACAGATTAGATACAGTTGGTTTGTTCCATTAGCAGCAGTTTAAGTCTGCGTGGCACTTTGAACCCTGGGACATAATGTAACAGCCTTCATGAAAGAACCTGCTTTCACAGCTGCTGTCCTTGGAAATATCACTAGAAACATAAATACATGAATGGATAAGATGAGGATCGAGATGGCTAAATGTGCAGTTTGCTCCACTGAACAACCAAGAACACGTCAGTCTTTTTATGGCCTTTATAGATCCTGATACCATGATGACCTCTTTTACGGCCTCATCTTCTCTTATCTCGACATTAAAGAGACAAAGAGACGGATCATTTCGGTCTGGGCTTCACAATTAGTGATCCTGTATGTCTAATCTCTAATTAGCTGTTTTGGTGCCCCTCTCAGGTATCTCCACGCTGGCGAAGACACCAGCGCAGGCCAGCGACTACCTCCACCCTCTCCTCAGCTTTGCTGCTGCTCACGTCCCCGAGAACAAACACAAAGAGACCCCGCTCTACATCCTCTGCACCGCTGGCATGAGGCTGCTGCCAGAGAGGTAGACGGAACAGCATGTGATAGAGTAGTGGACATGTCTGCTTCTTCACTGTACTGTCCGTCCAATAAAGGCAAAATACCACAAAAAACAAACAATTAAATTAAACTATTATGAGTCTATGTGATTTACATGTGGTTAAAATAAGGAAGCTGACATTCTAGTTTCGATCGCAGTTCACTGACGCCTCTTTATTTTTTTTTAAATCTCAGCCTCCACGAAAATGAAATCCACATATTTGGTATTCATTCCAGAGGTATTGTGTTAGACTTGACTGCACACAGCATTGCCTGGTGTTCTTTCTTGTTTCTCCGCATGCAGCCTGCAGGCGGCCATCTTGGAAGACCTGGTCACCGACGTTCCCCTGGAGTTTGACTTCCTCTTTTCCCGTTCCCATGCTGAGGTCATCTCCGGGAAACAGGAAGGTGAGATGACTATGAAGCCAGCGCTTGCTGGTCCTGGTTCGATTGTAGATTCACTGAATTAAGAGACTACAACGTTAACCTTGAGCCTGTCATTTCTAACGGCCTGTTTTTTTGTGATGACACGTTCCTGCCGCCTGTTGACCGTGAAGGAGTGTATGCATGGATTGGCATTAATTTTGTGCTGGGCCGCTTTGATCATGCTGATGAGGGTGAGTGTGAAGAGGTAACATGACTCACTCATGTTTGTTTTGTGACGTCACTCTCTTCAGACGCAATCACAAACTAACGAAAAAAACCATCATTCCTCCGTGTTTCTCAGAGGACGCCACAGTCGAGGTGACGGCGGGGTCTCAGAACCAGCAGCCAATCAGCAGGCGGCGCACAGTGGGCATCATGGATATGGGTGGGGCCTCACTTCAGATCGCTTATGAGGTGCCGAGTGCCATCACCCTTAGTTCACCACAAGAAGTAAGGAAGTGCACGGAGACACTTGTTTTCATTCTCATCTCAAACCCACAAAAATATTCATTTTACAGCGAAGAAGCAGCAAGTCCTCACGTCTGATTGCTTGGCGTTTTTACGATGGAGTTTATGTTGAGCCCTTGTGATGGTTTGGTCCACAGGTGGAGGCAGGGAAGAGCGTCCTCGCAGATTTTAATCTGGGCTGTGACGTCGAGCACACGCAGCACGTTTACAGAGTCTACGTCACCACGTTCATCGGCTTCGGAGGAAACATGGCCAGGCAGCGCTACGAGGACCAGCTGGTCAACAACACAGTGGCCAAGAACAGGTTTTACATTTTATATCTTGTAGCTGCTCTGTTTTTTTTTTTTAAATATCAACACTGCATTTCTCATAACGCTCGTCAATGTTTAGCTCTTTAAAGTTAGGCATGTGAGAATGTTTTCAGTCTCCCGTCGGCGCTTTACTCCTTCCAACACCTGTCAGTGTGAGAAAGTTTCAGCTGTGTTCTCCAGTGAAAGCAGCAGCAGCATAAAGCACACCGTGCATATTTTCTGTGAAATCCAACCAGGTGGTGCATGACAAAAAAAAAGAGTTTACAAGCCGGCCTAGATTGGCAATCTGTTGTTTATGGCAATTATAATAATATCTCCAAATTAAAATGCTATTGAAGTCTTAAGTAGTTTAATTAATGTCTATTTTAATGATTATTTTCTAAAATGAGGCCACAGATTTACTGTAAATGCTGCACCTAGAATAAAATCATCTGTTCTTTTTTGGCCAGGTTTCTAACCACACAAACAGGCCTCAGTGAGGACAAACCGTACCTGGACCCATGTCTGCCGGCCGGTCTGTCGGACACGGTCGTGAGGGACAACCACACGTTGTACCTGCGGGGTCAGGGTGACTGGACGCAGTGCCAAGAGGCGGTGCGACCCTTCCTGGGCCTCCACAACGGCACCATGTCACTAGGGGGCGTCTACCAGGTACGAATCTACATGTTGATACAAAGCGTTTATGATAAGTGGAAGTCATTTTTCAGAGCTGCCTGTAGGTTATTATTAACATAATATGGTGGCATAATGTCTTAACATTTCATTCATGATGCATTTCCTTCATTTGATACCCTGTTTTTACAGGGGAGCTCTTTACTCATGAGCTCACATTGAAGTCACTGCTCGCTGGGTGACCTGATGTGTTTCTCCACGAAGCAGAAATCCCCCAAAAAATTACTTTTAATGCCACGTTTTTTTTTTCAGGCTCCCATCAATTTCAGCAACAGCGAGTTCTACGGCTTCTCCGAGTTTTTTTACTGTACGGAGGACGTGCTGAGGTTAGGAGGACAGTATGACAGCGAGAAGTACTCCCAAGCTGCTATGGTATGCAGACACACATTACATTAGTTAGCTGACTGAAAAATGTATTTTTTTCATCATAGAAAGTTTACTGATTGTGTTCGATGTTTTTTTTTCTTTCTTTCGCCCTGCAGGACTACTGCTCCACCAAGTGGTCGACGCTGAAACAGCGTTTGGACAACAAGCTTTTCTCTCAGCAGGCCGACATCAGCAGACTCAAGTAGGTTCTTCTCTCTCTTCTCCAAACTGTCTTCGTCCTCGTTTGTCATTCAAGCTATAATAATAGTGATAATAATGTGTGAATGAAATGCATCTTTCATGGTGTTTTCTGCTGATTTTGGGTGTCTAGCTGGTTTTCACTTCTAATTCTAGATTACCTGCTTCTTTGTGCATTTATTCTCTGCAAAACTCTCATTTATTTAAAATGATGCATATTGGCATTTTTAAGTTGAAAAATGTAAACCCCTTCCCAGATTATTGTGTCTTACCCACTATATTTTCTAATGGATACATCAAGATCTGGGTTTATTTTTAGATGTGAAGCTTATTTAGTCACAAACTCACCAATTCACATTTATCAGGCTGCAGATTGCCCACAAGGAGGTGCTGTTCAGTCACTGTCGGATTAATTCTAGCAGCAGGAAAGGAAAGTAGCAGCGGCAATTTAGTCTAGCAGGAGAAGTAGGTCCGTGTGCTCCCACAATGTTGTATTTTAGGACCCAACTGGTGTCTAGTTAAGAATCTTTCCTGCTGCCAAAGTCCACGAAGGCCCTATGGGGTCATTTGGCATAATAATGTTGACGCAATTTCATTGTTTATTGTATTTGGACTGAAACTAGTCTGAAACAGCTTGACATGCAGCTGAACAACCGTCTGACGTTCACCGTCTCCTTTGCAGACACCTGGAGAATAAACACCTTCCACTTGTTCCCTCTCTGACACGTCATTCTGCTCTTGTTAACCCAGGTATCAGTGCTTCAAGTCGGCCTGGATGTACGAGGTGTTGCACTCTGGCTTCCGTTTCCCCACCAACTACCCGAGTCTGAAAACAGCCCAGCTGGTTTACGACAAGGAGGTCCAGTGGACGCTGGGAGCCATCCTGTTTAAAACCCGCTTCCTGCCTCTCAGGTAACTCCATCATTACAACACACACACACATGTAGACCAGGACACCATGCTTTCACAGGAATAGGTATGATTTCCACCTTGTAACACTGCCACAGCGATAGTTTTATTTCTACAGCTCCTACCCAGTGTGATCTCATGAGATAAACAAGCAACCAGGTCTATGGAAACAAGCTCAAAAGAAACAACATGGTGCTCATTTATAAAAGGAAAAAAGCCCCAAACAGGCGGCCATGTAATCAGTTTCTATAAATATGTTTTCATTTATTTCGCATTTCATAAGCAACCAACTGGCCAATAACAGCGGGACCAAACTATAATGCATTTAAATGTTCAGGGTTTTTTAAAAACAACATGCACCTGCCAATATTTCTAAGCAACTTCACCATAAAAGCCCAAAGGTTGCTTCTAATAAGCAGACTTGGCAGCTGTCCTGCACCTCTTACCCTTGAGGCTCAGGAAACAAATGAGCAACTTGTTTCCGAGGAACATGCAAAGTGTGACATAATGAAAGAATACTAACCCCCACCCCACCCCACCCATCTAAACTTTCTATCAGGGTGCCTCCCTTCCTCTAGACTCAAGTATTTATGCTGCATTTTTTATTTCTTTATTAGACAGAAATAAAACCTCCAACGCTGCATAAAAGTGATGCAATAGAAGATGAACCAGATTAAAAATGGAACCACAGGCTGGTTTTCCACTTGAAGTAATTCCTCCTTACGTTGATTTACTAATTATGTCGTCTTTTTTTATCAACAGAGGGTCCCCACGTTAGATAATGGTAGTTCAGTAAAGTAGCTTAACCACCTCCACTTAAAACCTCTAATGAACTTTGAAACACTCAGGTTGGTGTAGGCTAACGTAAGAGACTCCATACTGGGATAACTGGATTCTTTTATGTTGAAGGACACAGACAGAGAGCCGATCCTGCTCTGTTCGTCAGTGAGGATTAGTTTTTCTTCAGGATTAGTTTATTTTTCTCGTCTGTTCACACCGTCTGCTGCCCCTCCTGTGTCGTCTCCAGGGACCTGCAGCAGGAAACGCTGCGGCAGAGCCACCCCAGCTGGCTGCGCTCCTCCTTCGTCTACAACCACCACCTGTTCTCGCTCTGCATCCTGGTGGTGCTGCTGGCCATCCTGCTGTACATCCTGCGCCTGCGGAGGATCCACCAGCGGGAGCAGCGGCAGGCCGAGGCCCTGAACCTCCTCTGGGCTGAAGAGGGAGAGGCCATCCTCCCCTGAGGGAAGCACATCTGATGGGAGGTGGTAAACCGATAAGCTGCAGGGTTAACTTGTAACTAATGAATGTGAGTGTGGAGGACGGATAAGAAATCTGGAAATTACTCGCCAGCCAAGGGTGAGACTCGGTCAATCAAGAGCCAAGATTTCCTCACAGTACTGAGACGGTTCTTAATGAGCCTGGAAATCAAACTCCTCTTTATTTTCTTTGATCATGCAGCTTTAAACACACTCACACACAGTCTGGCCAATCTCAGACGGGAAAGATAAGGTCTCTATAAGACAATTTTGGGAGATAAGAATCAACTTGACATAACAGGACTGAAGAGCTTTCATTCATTTACCTCCTTAGATCCAAAGCCGTGTTTCCATGTAGGAGCTCGGCTTCGTTTAACGGACAGATAACCTGGACTCAGTGAATCGATAAATATCTCCACTGCTGAGCGACGAGACGAGAGGCGGTGAATTTTAAGATGGAATCGTTAAAGACTTTGAGGACCGTTCAGAATCCGTTCAGGAGAAGCCGTCTGAGGGCACAGAAGAAATTCAAGTGTAGATGAAAAGTTATCCGTGTGGTCAAGAGGTGTGTTGAAGGCTGCGTCTCCACCAGTCCTGCAGCCGTGACTTCGCTTAATCCAGTGCCACCAAAGTTACACCCGTCCGACATTTCATTTCATGAGAAGATACCTCCAAGACACCTCTAACCAGCTGTACTTTAAGATAAAGGCTCACACACCAGAACGATTGAGAGACATGAAACCAACTTTTTCACGTCATTGGATACAAAACATTTGTATGATTACGGTGTCGGCCATTTTAGGGTAAAAAATATTTACTTGACTACTTTAATTGACCTGAAGTTTGGATGATATTAGTCATTCAGGAACCTTTTTGGGCACTTCTCTATTATAAAGTCTGCAGAATCAGAGTTAGAGGTGGTTACGTAGAAGAACTGGATGCTGACCACCAGTGTTAAAAAGCTTAACATTAACCTGCTGCTCTTAGCTGAGATGTTGACACTGTTACAGTTAGCTGGACTAACTGCGATGGACCTTTTAGCATGTTAGCATGTTGATTTTTAGCTTAAAGCACAGCTGAAGTCTGACCATGCAAAGCTGAGCCTGACAAGCTGATACCGAATGCTCCCAAAATGGCTACTGTGGAGATGTTCAGGGAACAAGTGAACCTTTCATCTGAGGCCAAACTTGACGTGTTTTCGTGTACACGTGACTGTGGAGTATCTTTCCTCTGGTGACAACTTGAACCTGATATTAGAAAAGGTGAAGAGGCTGGCACTAAGCTGGGAACCGATTTTCCTCCGCTAAAATGTTCACGCCTCCAGAGCGATTCAGAGTTGCCCCTGAGCGTGTGGTGGCATCACAGCAGTGCAGCATAGTGTTTCATCTACACCCCTGTCTCTCTCTCTCTCCCCCCCCCCCACCCCCACGACCGGGATGAGTTTCTGGAAAGCAGTCCAGCAGAGCGATGATGTCAGCTGCGGAGCGAGAGCCTCAGATTGCGCTTTGATACTTGAATGCCACTGTTGTCCAGCCAAGATTTTTATCAGAGGAAAGACGGAGCCAAGAGGCATTTTAGCTGAAATTAGCGGAGAGATCTGCTCAGTGTTTGGATGGACGGAGGCGCTGAAAGCAGATGAAGACCCCGGAGGCCTAATTGAAGCAGATGCCATTTGATTTCTGAACGTAATAATTCCATGAAAGGGAAGAAACTCTTCTTGCCACAGATCAAAATCATCGATTCTGTGACATGGAAAACAGCCCTGAGAAGATCTAATACAGTTTTTAAAGCCATTTTTGTGGAGAAAGGCCTTAAAAAACGGTCTTTTTGATGTCTGCTGTATTCCACAGCTGTAAATGAAGCCACTGTGTTGACTTATTTTTCTTGTAGTGATGGACTGATGCAGCTGTGCAGCAAACCATGACGATGCAAATATGTGTCTGAGTAAAACCTGATGAAACTTCCTGAGAAGTTAAATCATTTGTTTGTTTGTTTTTTTCAATACATCCAAATTTGTAATTAATTTTAGTGAGAGTCAGTGTGGAACATGATTCATCAGATTAAACGATGATGACTCCATTGTTTTAAAAGGGAAAAAAAAAAGAAGCTGTTTTGTAACCTGTGCTTTGGTTAAAAGCCAGAAGGAAACAGTTTGGGAGCTTTCTACAACTTCAAAACCTCCTCCCACTTTGTGCTAAATATGTTCCGTACACGCTCGGTCTCCTTCTCTTTCCCATCTGTCCTGACGTAGATGAGCTCTGACACGTCCCTGTCAAACTGTCAGTGTGCGTTTGGTGACTTTCGTCCCCTCGTCCTGTTCTTCAAAAAATACTTTTCCACGTGTGTGTGTGAGAGTCGGCGACGGGAGCGTCTGAAACACCAAATTCAACACTGACAGACTCATTTGTGTCTGATTTCTGACGCCCTCCTGAAACTGTGGAGCTCTTCCTGACGTGGTTTTCCAGGATTTCTGCTGCTCCTCTCATGTTTTGACTCCTGAAAAGGGACCAACGGTTGAGCG
The DNA here is from genome assembly GCF_042242105.1 of Pempheris klunzingeri. Taxonomy (NCBI): domain Eukaryota; kingdom Metazoa; phylum Chordata; class Actinopteri; order Acropomatiformes; family Pempheridae; genus Pempheris; species Pempheris klunzingeri. The sequence goes on from NC_092014.1 coordinate 3,263,335, forward strand.
CGTCTTTCCAGCGCTGGGCATTGTGCAATGTTGAACAGTAATTCACTGGAGGGGACACTTGACTATAATGATGTTTTTAATGAAGGTACTTTACCACCAATGTGAATAGTAACAATTCCAATCCAATAAATGATCCTTTTGTAGTGAAATCAGTTTGGAGTCCTGTGTGTGTGTGTGTGTTTGGATTAGTGGGCTTTGTACCCTCAGCACTGTCTTACAGACAAACTCAATCTCTATGTCTCTATTAATCAACTGCACCCCCCCCCCCAATCAGGTTAGAAATGTTACCTGTGGATAGAAATTCAGAAACAGCAATGTTACTCCTCACCAAAAATGATTGAAAGCTCCAGAAAAGCTACTAGAGAGCTTTAAAAAAAACAGATTTTATTGGGGTTTTTCTAGAAGTGCTGTTCTTTTAGGCTTTTAGATTAGAGACGAGGTTAAAGAGTCAGTTCAGACTCGTTTAAAAAACAAAACAAAAAAAAAGAAATCACATATTTTCTCACTTTGCATCTGGTGGCGTTTAGCTACGCAGATCAGTTTGATTTGATGTGCCCGGGTTTTTTTTTTTTGGAGACATTCATGTCTCAATTAGTCAGTATGTTCCAAATCACATCCACTTCACACCACGACGGGCTGGATGTGATTTTTGTGAAGCGAGAAAATGAGCAGGATTTGAACTTCTTACGTTCTCCATCTTCCACAGCCCAACACTGTGAACGCTCTCTGGGAGAAAAAAGATTGATCGAAATTGTGCGCCATTATCCTCATTTGTAGTTTTATTGCATTTGATGGGAGGCTTTTGAGTGCAGCTTTTTTTTTTTTGCCACTATAGAGTTTTCTGCTCAATAACAGCCGTCCTTAGTGAAGCCTGTGGATTAAAACATAATTCATCTTAATGATGTGAAAATCACTTGCAAAATTCACCTCCACTGCACTGGGGGAACTTTTTCTGTTTGATGCCATTAAAGATGAAGTTGCTGGAGGAGGAGGAGGCTGACCAGCTTGTTAACATGAAGCTGGTACGACTTGGATCCTGTGGGGAGTCGTTGCCACCCCGCAGAACAATCGCTGCCAGTAAAAGTTTCAAACGGGCCTGTGCGGGTCCTCAGGATGAAGTTATGTAAAAGCTTCTTTCATAACGGATGCAGTGACTCTGAGCGACCTGCTGTTGGTGCTGCGCAGTATTCATGAACTTCTGTTGCTACAAAGGTGCTGTAAGGTATAATGAACAAAAAAGAAATGAATCAATTAATCACGGTGGCATGTAAAATGTTCATTACAGGAATATTTCTGTCGAAGAACATGCGACCACATCACTGTAAATTAAAGAGACACAGCCCCCGTTTTTTATTTTAAAAATATACTTTAATACAACAGCTGCGTATAAATATTAAAATATACATTATACAGGTGTACAGTACACTCACACAAAACCAAAACAAAAAATATTAGGCTTCTATTTGTACGGCACTTCTTGTAATTTTTTTTTTTTTGTGTATTGTTTGTTTTTTTTTTTGTACTATTTTCTTAAAGGTTACTTAACTGACAAAGGAGTTGTACATAAAGATGTGTTAATGTGTTAACAGGTCCGAAGTATTACTGTAGTATTGTGATTACTGGGTTACTGAAAGACAGACAGACAGAGGGGGAGGAGGGGAGGAAAAGGGAGGAAGAGGAGTAAGGGTTGCTGTACAGTATATGACATGGCATTGTGGAATGTTTGCTAGTCTCTTGATTTTCCTTTCCTCCCATCATTCAACATGTTTTCAGACAGGTTAAAGACCCAGCAGGGATGTGATTACTCAGTCTTTACTCCCTCCACAGGACGTCTTCCTCGGATACCAAAGTATCATTGAATTTCTAACAAGACATCATGTTTTTTTTTGTGTCCTTTTCCTGCTCACATCCACCACCGGCCTCTGATCTCGACTCATCGATCTCGACAGAAACGACTGACTTGGTTTCGGTGAAAGCCACGAGGTGTCTCTCTCTCTCTCTCTCTCTCTCTCTCACTCAGCTGCCTCTTGTACATCAATATTACATTTGAGATGCAGAGCCGAGCATCTGTGTTTCAAATCTCTGGCGATATTTCAGAGAGGTCATATTTTTTTTTTTTTTTCTTGTGACGTGCAAAACAAGCAAAGTAGATGTGCCACTTCCAGCTACCATCGTTTTTTGTTTTTTTTTTATTCAGAGGGGACTCATAACTTGGAAAACAGGTGAAAACCCTCTGAGAAAATGCATCTAATTGAATGTTATTTGAGAGACAATTCTGAAAATACAACACTAACTGCTGTTAAAGCCCCTGAAAACGTGGTTTTTATTCTGGCATGTTTCACGATGTCATCGAAAATTCATGACTAAGTAGACAACAATCAAAGTTTAAGCTTAAAAAAAAACATCTTTACCTCAGTCAGAAACTTATTAGGAATGTGTGGTTGTGGTTTTTAGCAGTTTTGATTAACATCCCTTCTTTTCAGCTGGGCCCCGCCCACCTCAAACCACTGAGATAAACACAAATACAGACATTTCTTATGCAAAATAACCAAAACTATTCTAAATTTGGCAGAAAAAATATGGGCAAATGTTTGAAATGTAAAAGGTAACCTATATATTTTTAAACCTGGGCTGAACTTTGACATCTTTTGGGTTTGAAATGACTGGTATGTACAAGAAGTTTCTGGAATTCGGCTCAGCTGGCAGCCAAGAACAGGCTGCAAGAGAGCTACAATAGCTGCAGTGTAATCTGGAGCCCGATCAGTGTACTTCCACTTAAAGTACTTTTTTTCCTCACTGAAAGGCACAGATTGTTATTCAAAGTGGCTAACAACATTACAGAAGGGATCCCTACAGAGATAGACCTGTAGGATCCTTCTTGTTTAACCAGAAAAAGCTGTTACGTTGCACTCCTCAGAGCCACCAGACTCCACTGACAGAAACAGTGATTTTACCTTGCAGAACAAAAGGAGCTGCTGGTCTACTGCTGCTTCGAGTGGTTAGTTTGTTTGTATTATTGTGTAACTTTGGTTTTAAGACTTACTTTGGATCTCAGCTAACATGTTAAAACACCAAAGTCACAGCACCTAGACTAGGGAGATGTCCTGTGTTCTGTGAGGTAAAATTACTGTTTTTGTCAATGGAGTCTGGTGGCTTTGAACCAAGTGATTAAAGTGCCGTTTCTGGTTAAACACAAGTGATCTTAGGGGTCTACCTCTGCAGGGATCCTTTGTGTAATGTTCGTAGACACTTTGAATATCAATCTGAGCCTGTCAGTAACAAAAACACTTTCAGTACACATATGTTGATGGGCGAAGTTGCCCCAAAGGTTTGCATTTACAGCGATTATAGCAGGTTTGTGGTCACCTGCTGAGGAAATCTACTGGATCTTTTGAACCCACTGGTCATAAATCTGACCTAAAATGTGTAAAGATAGAGCCATGGTTTTAAAAAATCTGAAAATCCTTTACAAGCTTGTAAAGGAAACAGGTTTTTCAGGGTGTTTCAGAGGACCTCCTCAGTTTTTAAAAGATCACCAGAGATCAATATTTCATTCAGACAGATGCTTAGCTCTTAAAAACTAGTGATATGACACGAGAGGCACAAACTGGAGCTAGCTTCAGCCAGCTACCAACACCTCAGCTTCACTGATAAGAAAACTTCATGTGGATCTGCAGGTCTAAACCGACAACTTCCCCCATCTGGCTTCTTCCCAGATGAAGGTTTCCAGGTCAGTGACAAAGGAGATGGGGGCATCAAGATGCAGGCTGCCATAGCAAGCAGCAGTGATTCCTCCTCCTCCTCCTCCTCCTCCTCTGCAGCTGTCAGAGTGTGAAAGAGGGGCGGAGGTGGTGGACGAGGAGATTAAAAGGTTTCAGATAAACTATTCTGAAGCCTCGGCTAAGTGCCGTTTCCCCCGGCCTCCTCTGCCCAGAGGCCTGTCGCGTTTGAAACCGGAGAAGCCCGAGTGTCTCTGACAATGTGAGCGCTGGGGCAGAGCGGGGACGGGCACCCGGAGGTCAGCAGCGTCCCACCAGTGTAGGCTTACTGATGGGTCTATTCAGCCCACCGGTCCACAACGCCTCAACGCCCTGGTACAAAACCCCACTCCACACACATGGAAGGTGGTGAGGGAGGCCGGCCAACAGCGTCTCCCTGCCCGCATCACTCCCAGCGCTACTTCTCCATTCGCCTTCCTCGACTCAAGTTAGTGTTTTCCAAGCAGGGGCTATTATAGACCTCGAGTATGTTAACCCAGGCATCCCAGCATGGGCACAGAACAGAGGCAGCTGTAAAACTGTTCAGGCCAATAAGGGTGCAACTAACAATTTATCTATTCATTGTTTAGTTTATTAAAAAAAAAAGGTCAGAAAATAGTGAAAAATGCCCAACAGGAGTTCCCAGAGCCAAAGCTGAGGGGTTCAAACTGCTCGTCTTTCCAACTAATGGTTCAATACCCAGAGATATTCAACAGAAATGCAGCAAATCCTCACATATCGGAGGCTTGAACAGCCAAAGTTTGGTTGTTTTTTTTATTATTTAAATGATTAATCGATAATCAAAGCTGTTATTTCACATCATTTTTAAGTTTTTCCGGTGGCTAACCCCAGATGACGACTGCATGTGGCTGCATCACCTTCACCATCTCTGTCAAACGTGGAGTTTAGAGTCGCTTTGCTGTCATTTTTTTGGGCGTTTTACAACCAAATTGAAAACACAGTTGCTGCTCTTTAATGTGTTAACAAGCACCGTGTAGTGGTTTTAATTACTGCACTACAACAGCCTGTTGTCCTCATTTTGTATCGGTGTTTTTCAGCTGAAGGAAAAACACAGGCATCCCCTCTCCTGCTTTACACATTTTGGAGAAGTAGCGACATGACAAAGCAGTCAGTAGCAAATGTAAATGCTTCATTAGAAGGAATAGTTTTGTGAGATTTGCTTTCTTGCCTCGGGTTAAAGATGAAACGAGGGACGGCTCAGCTTAGCATAAAGACTGGAAACAGGAGGAAACAACTAGCTCAGTCCAAAAGGTAACAAAAGGCCAGATTTCCCACAGCATGGCACTCTTAGCCGATTGTCACGGTGACATCGCATCATCTTCAATGCGACACAAACACAAAGGAGTGATGGAGGATGCTGAGGGGATGGTGGTCCTGATTCTCTGTACGTGGCTGTTTGATTTTGCAGGTTTGTCGACGGTAGCTCGGCTGTTCCGACGACGGACAGCTCTTTGAGAAATCGACTCAGCTCGCTTGGACCCTCAATGGAGACGATGCTGAAAACAGAACCCTGCAGTGACTTCCTGGACCCCTTTCATCACTTTGAGACTGAAAGGTCAAGGAAATTAAAAAGTCCTGCACAAAAAAAAACCCCAGACCCATAAATAAGTATGTTAATCAGTGGGCTTTGGAGGTGCTGGTAGGTCAGTGTGCTACCTTTAGACAGAGCCAGGCTAGCTGAGGCCCTCTGCTTCCAGTCTTTACGCTAAGCTACGAGCTGCTGAGCGACTGGCTGAAGCTGCACAGTCAGCAAGAGGCGAACAAGCACGTTTCTGAAAATGTCAAATTATTCCTTTGGATGTTTGACTCGTGTTAGATGACTATAAATATCAGCATTTAAATAGATTTGGAAGTGAACTGCACTGGTGGACAGCAGATCCTCTCCGGCAGCCGCAGCAGAGCCACAACACAACACAGCCGGGGGCTGGGGGGGCAATATTTGACTACTTGCTCCAGCAAAACAGCCAAATATGGAGGAAAGTAGGTCCTCAGAGTAAAGGGTAGTTATCCACAGAGGTGACTAACAGCAGATCACAGCCAAACACTACCGGACATTAATTAATTAATTAATGCATTAAACACAGATTTCCTCATTAGCAGCCCAACTGTGACACCAGCCATCTCAAGGAACATGAGGTAAAGCTCTTCTGTCTGTGTGTGTGCTCTCCAGGGGTTCAAGCTAAACTTTCTCTTTCTCAGGAAGAGAAATCAGTGACAGACAAGTTTCTGCTTACTTCTCTCCACCAAACGCCCCAACGAAGGAAGTAACTCAGATGAGAATCATCCAGTTCACCTAAAGTCACCGTCCGTACCAGGCCTGCCTCGGCTGAGAGCATCACTTCTGTACGCTTTAAGTCTCAGCAGTTCCTCGTCTCGACCCAGGGCCGACCCCACCCTGTAATGACCATCATGAAAACAGTTAGAGACCAAACAGCAGACATCTTTGGGTCATTCCAGTCCCCCCCCCCTCCTTCTCTCATATCTGCCTCCTGCTTCCAGGTACACATAAACAGAAACTTTCTGGGAAACTAAGTCAGGAATGTGAGCAGAGACAAGTGGCCTTGCCAAAACTGGCCACTCCCCATTAAAGCTTTACAGTTAAAGGGATATTCCACGATACAAAAAAGTCAAAATGCTTCATTTTTTAAAGAGGAGTAATGCTACAGTATCAATACAACCCTTATACCAGATAACTAGCTGCGTAAAATCCGCCGTCATGTCTTGTTTGTTGTTTGGATCTGTGGCAAGAATTCACTGTGTTCTCTGCAGATCAGTTTTTGGCATATAGATGAATGTACACAGCAGATGGTGTCTTTTGTTACTTAACACCACTTTAGTAGAAGGAAAACATCAGGACAAACTTGCGCACTCAAAGTGGAATCCCTCTTAAATCCCAAAGGCGGCGTCCTCCTCCGCCGTGACAGATGGGGGCTGCGCAACATTAGAAACTTCAGGGATATGTACAGTTGTTTTCAGCTGTTTCCTCTCGTTTTGTTTGTTGCTGCGTGAGGGCATGTGAAGGGAGCCGCTGCCAGCACGAGATCCTGTGACTCCGCTGGCAGCCTCGCCAGCTTCCCAAGCCTCAGGACAGAGTGGGAGGAACTACTTCTCAAGCGGCAGAGAGAGTGCACCTTCACCAAACAGGTTTATTCTACTGGCCGCAACGACCTTCTCCTAGATCATCTGGCTTTTTCACTGTAAAATGATCACATGAACCTGACCAGTTCTTTAAGAAGCTGCATGTGCTGCATCTCGCAAAGCCACAGACTATCAGTCTTTAGCATCAGAGCTTAAAAAGCTGCAGAGCCCCACGATGAAACCTCTCCGGCTGAGCGACAGGAATCCTCTGTTTACAGTACAGTTCTACACTCGCACAGCCCACGAGCAAAACATTTCCCAGAAGCAAAAGGAAACAGAAACTTAAACAGGAGCGGGGACAAGCTGCCCAGGACTCTCGTATCCACAGCTTTTAAAAATGACCACGAGAGAGTCCTCGAGGAGGTGAAGAGTTTAAGGTTAACTGCTCCTCTCCTGGTTGAGACAGGAAATGGACTTTCCATAGGAGGGGAACAGCGTGTTACGGAGAAGCAGCTTTGGAACGCAGCCCAGCCGAGAGCTCGTCAAGGCTGAAAAACAAAAGGGGGGATTGCTTAGCTAACAGCCACTCCTCTACTTATATTTCCCAGAGATGATGTTCACAGAAACCGGCGCCAGCTACTGTTTCCATGTATAGGTTTTAATCTGAAAGCAAAATATTTTGGTTGACTTTTTTGGCTGAATATGTGACAGATGTAACACAGGCCTGCAGTTTTTTTCTTCTTCTTCTTCTTCTTTTTCTTCCTCTAAGTAAAGTGAAGTGAGGCCAAGCTCGGAGCAGTAGTCACGGGTTAGGTTTTACCATGTAATAGGGTTTAAGATCAGGCATAATAACACAGGTCCCTGTGGCTTTAAGCTCCAGGCACTTCAGAAAGGCGTCATTATGCAAACAAACTGCCTATTACAACAGTACGTGCTCGCAGGCCAAAACCCAGTCAGCAGTTACTGCCTGATGCCTCCGCTCAGGTTTGCATTGCTTTTTATTTTTTCATCATACAGTAGCACCACGCTGGAACAAACCGAGACCACCATTCGGCCACAGAGCACCGAGCGCCCACGGTCTCTCAATCAGTGTCTGTCTTTAGACAAAAGGTGCCAAGTCTTTTTTTTCTCTTTTGGAGGATCTGAAGCCCTCTTCGAAGGTGCTTAGTTGCTTCTTTTTTTTTTTTTTGTTTTTTACCACAGTGCAATTCAAAGGGTCCTTGACTTTTTTTTTTCTTTTTTTTTTTTTTCTCTTTTTTAACGTCCAACAACATTTAGAGACCTTGGACAGGTTGGTCTACAGCTTCAGCAAAGACCACAGAAGAAAGGCAGATTTCAAAACTCTCAAGACTGACGCCCACTGTGTGGGCTGTGGCATCGCCAAATAACAATAAAAATCAAAATAAAAAAAACAAAAAAACAAATTAGACTTATTTGCTTTCTAGATCTACAAGTGTTTTTCTCTATATGTCATTGCAATTCAGGAAGGTGCGCTACATAATCAGGTCAGGGGTTGAGGAGAGGGCTTGGGGAAGGCATTGAGGACACTTCCCTTTAGTGGGTACAAATAAAGCCACTGCAGATACGCTAAAGGAGCACCAGGCTGCAGAGCTAAAAAAGGTGACCAAATAAACTGTCAGTCACAACACGGCCTCTCAGGTCCATGACAGTAGTGCATTTAGGTGAAGGGGATCAAAGTCCGTTCAGTGATGCCGTCCTTTGAGGACGCATGTGGGTAAACATGGCAACAATCAGAATACTTCAGTCACTTATCCCTCCCTTCCCAAAACAAAATGATGTGTTAATGGTTGGCAGCATCTGAAGCAGTGAGAGGTTTTGGTGTCCGAGTGGTTCAGCAGTGTCAGATATCTTTGGTCAGTTTGAATTAAGGTGCAATTTTCTCTTTCATTTTTAACTTTGCTTACATTTTGATGGGGTGATGGGGTGTTGAAGTGGGAGTCAGGTGGTGGTGGTGGTGGTGGTGGGGGGGGTTATTAAAGCTCCAAGGACTTTTTTTTCCGCAACAAACAGGCTGTTGTTTCCATCAACAGCTGGTCTGGCATCAGGACTCCATCACTTGTTGTGGGTCACAACACTTACTGACATTTCAGATGCTGATGGAATCTGAATGGTATGCAGTGCTTCTATAGGAGCCCAGCCAACAAAAAAAAAAAAAAAAAACACACACACACACACCCGCTTCTTTGTCTTTCAGGCCTGGGCTCCTCCCACTTCCTTATTTTAGCACTTCCTCTATCCTCAAATGCCCCCTCGCCCTCGGCTCACTACCGGTCCCCTGCCGGCAACTATGACCATCTACAAAACAGTGCAATGTCTATTCATAGGCACACTGGGATACAAATACAGCACACAGAGGGAGAGAGGAACACTATACACGCTCATACAGTATGTTACATGTCCAACACCCACACACACACTCACACAGACAGACAGACAGACAGACAGAACATATAATACAGAGACGTCAGCAGCAGCAGCAGCTCTGGCCTGGTGGTGGTTGTGGTGCAGCCTGCAGAGCGGTGAACACGGCTGCTGTTTGGAGGGCCAACAGGAGAGGACCAAGGTGGCAATTTACTCCCATTATGTTTAGGCTACTCTCATTCCTCCTCCTCCTCCTCCTCCTCCTTTTCTTCTTCTTCTCCTTCTTCTTCTTTCCCAGCATCTCCACCTCTTTGCTCTTCTTCACATGTGTACACATGGGAGTGGAGGCGGCGTAGGGGAAGCTTGGTCAGGTCAGCTTGGTAGGAGGCGCTGGGAGAGGAAGGTGTGGTAGAGCGCGGAGGAGGAGGAGGAGGAGGAGGAGGAGGAGGAGGAGGGGATGCTGGGATGCGAGTTTTAGCCTGCCGCCTCATCATCTCCCTGCGGAGGCTCTTTGCGCTGGTTCTGACCACCGGCGCTGGCCGCCAAAATCCTCTGCACAAAGTCTTTGGTCCGCCCGGCAACTAAAGGACCTGCAGTTGTCATGGAAATAAATTTGTGTGATGGACAGAAATATTTCTTTATGAAAGAAAAATCCAAAAATGAGGGTAAATGTGGGAGAATGTATCACTAAAAATAAAATAATGCAGTTTTAGTGATGGTAATGCTGTTTTTAATAAAGAGTCACAAAAAGTACATTTAAAAACATCACACACTAGTTGATATGTGCAAAGAATACAACAATATGTAGGTGCTTTGTAGGAAGTATTTACTCCAGCTGGTATTGGAGAAGCTCCACTCACTGTTTTGCTGTGAATGCATGAATGACTTGGGGTAGTGGGATCTATATATTTATAAATTTATAGCATGACAGGACAGGACTGTATGCACTTTGTGTGTTTGTGTCTCTCACCACTGGAATCCCGCAGGATGTCCTCCAGGCGTTGGGTCATCCCGCGCTCGTCCGTGTCCTCTTCTTCGCTGCTCTCCACCCGCCGTCGGATCACCTCCTTGATCCGCAGCAGAGCTCCCAGCAGGTTCTCTGTGCAAATAAAAACCAAACAGTTGTCATCTCAAAAGCACGACGGGCCAGAAAGCTGTTGCCAAAGCAGGTATTCTGGATTCTGGCTGCAGTGTCAATAACACTGACACCAATTTTTCCTCACAAATCCTCTTTTAGTTCATTAAAGGTCACATGTTCTGCTCACTTTCCGACTCATACTTGTGTTTGGAGGTCCCACTGGAACAGATTCACATTATTTTTCTCCTACAGACATGACTGCTGCAGCCGTTTACAGCTTCTGCCTGCTCACTCCCTTTTATAAGAGCACAACAACCTGCTCCTCTTTGCTCTGGAGTCAGTAAGGAGATGTTTTCAGCCTGCTGAAGGGCTGGAGGATAAAGGGATCATAAAGGGTGTCAAATCTAAACGTTTTTCTTTTTTACTCGCATTTAGTGAGAGACGGAGCAGAGAGAGAGAGAGAGAGAGAGAGAGAGAGAGAGAGAGAGAGTTTGGCAGTGTGAAGGGTCCCATATTTATGTGGAGAAATAATTAAAAAGTGGATTTTGCTGAATATGAGACGTTTAAACAAAACAAGCTCAGCTATTCAAACACATCACATTGTTTTCACACAAAACAGCTGTAGAAGAATGTCGCCAAAATAAAACCCTTTTCACTGATTTGATTTAACAGATGATTCTGACAAAGCATTCAACGCCAACTTTCGGTTCGTGATCATTTAAATCAAAACTCGGTGCCTTAGCTTTTGTTTCTCAAAACTTTAGAGCACGTTTGTCCAAAAACTCTGCTGCTGCATTGTAACGAACAAGATGTTCGTCTTTAAGAGCAAAAGGGAAAGGAAAGGGAGAGTAAGCTTAAGTGAAAGTGAAAAGTTGGAGTGGGCTTGTGACCAGAAGGACAGATTCAGGAGGAGGAAGTGACAGAGTATGACGTGTCCTTCCTTCTTTAGAGCCACAGTTGACTCCCAGCTGCCCCAGTGGAGCCAACAGACCAGACTGGGGCAGCTTCTACCTGTGAAACTGCAACGATGAAAGCAGATGTTGAGCAGATGTTTCTGAGAAAGACATCAGTGCTTCCTTGGTTATTTTTTGCTGAGTAAACATGTTTCCTGTGTTTGTATTGTGAAAAACTGCAGCAGATTATCATTAGCAATTATTCTGATGGTCGATTAATCGTTTGAAGCCCGACTGAGTCTTTGCTTAGAGCTTCTCTAGTGTGAAGATCTGCTGGAAAATATCATTGCAAACTTAAACTAGAATCACCGCCTTGGTGTTGTGTCTCTCCGCCAACCTTCAGTTCACACCCACATCCGATTAGTGTCACCAATTCAGTGTCCAACATGGTCTCAATCCCCCCTTCTGTTCCCGGATTATGGCGTCGAATAACGGCCGGAAAAGTGTTTTTGCTGAACATTAGATTGTCACAGTGACGTTTGACCTTTGACTGATATAAAATGTCATCATCTTCATCATTTTATCCTATTAGACGTGTTTGCGTGTGTGAAATGTTGTCATGTGTCACATGTTGTCATTGACCTTCGACCACCAAACTCACAAAGTTCATCCTCTGAGTCCGAGTGAACGTTCACGCCGAATGTAATGAAACATAACGCCTAACTACTGTCGGTGCTGAGGCAGAAAAATGTGGGTTTTGGGGCAACTGAAGGCATCACAGTTCCTCAGAGCGCCTCTGAGGAACTGTGATGACATTTAATATTAACAACACAAATAAAGATTAGCTGCAGCCCCGACTCAAACACTGTCGAACGCAGCGTGACCAGCTTTTTCTGCACCACAGATAACCAACTTCCACACGTTCATTTGGACATCAGATCCTTTCCGCTCCAAAACAAAGGATTTGCTTGAGGTTTATCTTCTGTGATTCTGGCTCCTCCCCCTTTGTGGGGGTCATGTGACCAGATGGCGCCACGACAACCCCACCCCCCCGCCCCGCCCCTGTCGGTGTACATTATTCTCTTATGGATCTGATTCCTCTTTTGTCCAGCGCTCGTCTCAGCATGGAGTGTGTGTGTGTGTGTGTGTGTGTGGGCGAAGGGCCACAGTGGGTTTTACTCGTTTCTTTTTTCTGACACTTTGGATATCCCTCTCTCTCTGCCACACACACACACACACACACACACACACACAGTAACTGAAGTTAGGAGGCTTCCCGGCACTGGCATAGCACCAAAGTCCTGCTTATTAGAAGTTTCCTGTTGAATCTGCTGCTGTGCATGTAAAGAGTGTTTTGTACAGATGCAAATTACAGGGATGGGGAGAGAAAGAGAGAGAGAGAGAGAGAGGACACAGAGAGCAAGTGAACGTGAGAGAATGAAAAAAAAAGGGAAGAAAGAGTCACAGGAGGAAGGAGAGGGGAAAGAGGAGGGAAAGAGGAAGCGAGGGGATGTACTGTATGAGGTTAAGCCTTGTGTGTTTTGGCTTCCCGCCAGCAGCACAAAAAAATGTGCAGGAGCCACAAGTAAAGCTTTCGCAATGAAATGCCGGCCCGGGATCAGGAATGAAAGGAATGTTAAAAGACGGGAGGGAAAAAACAGGGACAAAAGGAAGCAGGACGCCGGTTGGGGTTGAATTAAAAGACGTCGACTCGAACCCGAGGAGGAGGAGGAGGAGGAGGAGGAGGGGGGACCCGGCTGACAGATTTGGCAGAGTCGAGGTGTTGATTATCATGAACGAGGTGAAGACACCCTTCTCGGGTTTTTCGTCATCCAGCGTGTTTACACGCTCCTCGGTGATCTCGTTATAATCAGCCTTCTGCAGTAACCTGATTTCTTAAACAGGGCATCTTCAAAGTGGCCTTGGGAAGACGCTTTCTCAGTAATTTACAGCCCGATTTGTGTTTTATTCCTCTATATAAAAAGAGGCTGGAACATGTCAGCTCTACGGCACCGCAGACGTGTTATTTGTTGCATGTTGGGAGGGGGGGGGTGTGATTTTTATCATCAATGACTTAAACTGCCGTGTGCGAGTAAAATAAATAAACTTAGGTCCAATCTCCACAGCTGAACACAAGGTTATTTCTAAGATTTAGACAAATGCACACAGTGAGAAAAAAGTGGGCGCCTGTAGGAACCTTTCACTGGCAGGTTTTTCCACAGAGTATCATATTGGCCTCGTGCCGTGTCGCCTGAAATAGAAGAGCGCTAACTGATATGATAACACTTTTATGAAAAATAACATCAACCTTGTGGGAAAGAGCAGAAACAGCTGCGTCACGGCAAAAGGTCAAACATTCAACGAGCGAGCCTGCTGTCATGTGGTGACCAAATCAATAATGAGACAGCCACCAGGATGCATCTGGGGTTCAGAGCAGGAAATGACGGTGCTGGAAACACAGCGTATGTTTGCTTGGTGGCAAAGTCAGAGATCAGAGCGGCTAAACGTAAGGGATAAGAGACGCGCCGGCTGTGGCTGTGTCATCAATCTAAACGCTCCAGGAAATACTTCAAAACAATAACAAAGACAGGCATGGGTGAGGTGGCTTTGGTTTTTCTGGTTGGGCCGGGGACTGATGGGTTTCGGGTTGCCAGGCAGTCTAGGAAGCACGGCTGGTGCTGGAAATACTGATAAGGGCAATAACCAGGCGTGAGTCTGACGAACTGTTTAACTATTTATCCAATAAGCCTCCACCTAAAGGTTTCATGCATCTCCATGAGTAAAATTCTTTACATGAAGGATGTAATGGGTCATTGTTCGAGCAATGAACCACAGAAGTTGCTGTGAATGTTATCTAGGTTGCACTAAAATCAGTGGACTGGGAATGATCGATTAAAAATGGGATGCAGTGATCTGTAGTGTAAAGCGATTGTGGGTCAGGGGCGTAAAGTGGACGCCATCATGGTGACAACATCCGTCCACACACAGACATATAAACACACGCACACAGACTCCCAGCGGCTGATAAAAGGTCATGCATATTAAAATAACAGACTCTGACCTCAATCTGCTCTCTCATGGCCAACCATATTTTCCCTTTGAGTGATATCACTGAATCATAAGAGGGTAAAAAAAAAAAACTTTTCATGAATAAAAGGAGCACAGTTTTTTTAAATTGCTCGCAGCGCGTTTCTGCGTTTATCCAATTTGAGCCAAACGAATTCAATAAAAGCACCAAATTCCTCAACACAGACAGAAGAATGTGATCCTTCAGTTGGAGTCAGAAACCTAAAAACCCTCAAAATAGGAGAATTAGATGTGTGGTGTGTTCGCAGGCCGCAGGACTGACCATACTCCTGGTTGAGCCCCCACAGCTTGATCTTGTTAGCTTCATGCTGGGCCTTCTTCTTCAGCCGGCAGGCCCTGAAAACACAGGAAAGGAAAACGCCGTCATTCTCTGGAAGAGGAAACTCTGGGCTAGTATTGCCGTTCTCCACATGATCCTGCTGCTGCGTCTGCTGGTTCACACTGGGAGCAGCTGGAGAGAGATGAGCGGAGGATGTATTTCTAAACTGTGAGGAAGATTGACTGGGAACCTCCCTCATGTCTCCGCTCCTCCAGCAACCATTTGACACCGCGACTCCGAGAGGATACGGCCGCTTTGGTTTCAGAATATGTGGGGTTGAAAAACAGCAGCAGAGAATGAATCAATCAATGCATGTTAAATATTAATGCGTCTCATGGGGACTATTCTATGCAGCTTGCAGAGAATTCCTCTTTTCTTACAGCTGTGAGTCAGCTGAGTGAAACGTGAGGAAACTAAACACTTAAACGCCAGTAAGTGTTGGACAGAATACATTTTTTTTTTGCATGTTGAAATGTTGGATTTCGCCTCTCAAGACACATTTTTCTCTATTAGAGTCCCAATTCATACCACAGTCCCTGCTGGTTTAAGGAAATGACGCTGAAGAGCAATTTAGCCGCTCTTAATCATTGCTGAGACGAGGCTGACAAAGTACAGAGGATGTTCCAACATGTACCACATGTTTTTAAAATTGCAAATGCGTTTTCCTGCCTCACCACAAGAGCCTAAACACACCAGCAATGTGGAGTTTTCTTTTTCGAAAACAGTCTCTGCTCTCAATGCAAAAACCAAAAATAGACCCAAAGAAGACACGCTGTTCATTGTGATGGCGCACCTACAGCTGCAAATTGATTTAAGTGGCCTGCTGAATGAGAAGTGGCTGCCTGGAAGGTAGGAGGAACACGCTCGCCAAATTAAAAGCTTGTGGTGGCGGGGTGGGTTTGTACAGTGGATACTCAGAGGTGTATCCACGTCTGAGATCAAACCCAGCAGCCAATCACACAATGAGAAGTCCAACTGCGTCTTCAGAGAAAGAATGGCCCAGAAGGCGCACAGCAGGGCCACTGCCATCTGAACAATAGCTGTTTTCTTATATGAGCTCCGGACGATATCCGAAGAATCTGGTTTAGACGTTGACCTGAGTTGCCCTTTCACAAGAGCACAGCTTTCATACAGCTTTTTAAAGAGCAAGACTTAAGCATTTAACGGTACTTAAACTCTCAAAGCCTCTATCATCACAATGCAGTTGTGAAAAATACAGATGTTTGCTTTGATCCTCATTATCACCTGGTGTGAGACGGCAGGATTGTTGGATTTTTTGAAGTGATTTTTGAGTCACAGTGTGGATGAAACATCAGACTTTGTTGAAAATCAAGTATTTTTCATGGATTATTATCACATTCAAGCACAGTTCTAACCTTGGCGGTTGAAATTAACCTTCTAGCACACAACATATTTATGAAATGTTTGGTGCGTTCGCAATGGTGGCGCCGATATCTGTACCACTCCATGATGTCATATCAACATTTCCACTCGCTTTCTGTCAGTTTTCCAGGAAATAACCCACTTTTTACACACACGGGCTCATTCGGACTTTACAAGGACTTTGTATCTGGCAGGTTGAAGCATGTTTAACGTCCAGTCCGACTGATTCAGACCTCCGCCTTCTAAATAAGAACAGGGTAGCAGCGCATATGTGTGAGAGGAAATAATAAAACAGACTATTTTACAGTTCACTTGGGAGACAATAAAGGAGTATTCATATTAAGTCTTGCTCAGTACTGCATGATATTAATTTTGTAAATTATGGTCTCATTTAGGAGTAGAATAGACGACGAAGCAGGCTACCTAGTGACTAACCAATCAGAGGAGGGGAGAAAAAAAACTCACGTATCCTGATGAAGTGAGTCAGAAACTACTGTGACAATTCTGAAAATGGTAAACTCACATTATCAGGAGTTAACACCAACAGGGAATCTCATTCACACAGTGCCTTCGATAGGCCGATATGACTGACTGCAGACCACACTGCATCTCTAATGTGGAGCAATTTACACTCAGGGAAAGGTTAGAGAAGCTAATATATGGCTCTGGACTGTGTGATCCATCAAAGCTCAGCACCGTCAGCACCGTCAGCACTGCAGGCAACTGGTCAAGGGCGCCAAGTGGCATTTGTCACATCATCAAAGTTTGCACCAAAGCTGCAAAATTCCAAAGTAGTTTATGGGTTTTTTGGCCTAAAAGTTTGCTGGTATCAACGCAGCGTGTAAGTAGATTAAAATCTACAAACTATTCAGTCAGTGTGTGTTCAGTAAAGGTTGTGGTTCAGGTCATATTTAGCCCAGCTCTGCATGAAGGCTTCCATCAAAGAGGAAAAACACATCTACCAATGGCTCCAAAGCGGTTTTGTTACATATTGTGTGTTGTAGTCAATAAACTAACTGCTGTGGGTCAGTGAATCCCTCCTGTACAATCTGCTCACTTAACTACAACATATTGTTTTCTATTTCTATGCAGGAAAGATGCATTTAGACATATGGCACATTTACATGTATTCACTTGGCAGAGGCTCTTACAGAGAACGGCCGTGGGAGAGCGAGGACGACAGCAGTAGTTGGGTAAGTTACTCTCAAAAGGTTTTCAAACAGCTTCTGAAGATGGAGAGGGACCGAACCGAGTTCAGTAACCCGTTCCACCCCCGAAGGAGGAGGAGAAGAGACTGGGCTGTGATTTCCTGCCCCCCCCCCCGCGGTGTCTGAAGTGTGAATGAACAAAAACCCCGTGAGCTGTTTGAGGCACCTTTGAAGGAGCTACGCTAAGAGTTTCCACCTGCTTCCACTTTTTTGAGCTAAGCTAAGCTAAACATCTCATGGACCTTTGCACTGGACAAAGAGACGACTGCGATATCAATCCCCTCACGTAACTCCTGGTTCCCGTAAGTCTGTGGTCTCCAGATCAGCCGCCAGGACACGATGTTTCCACAGCTAACTGGGGAGAGCTAGCTCATCGCCGGGCGCCCGGTCCAGCTGCAGGCACCACAGCTATGAGCCGGGCGAGTGTTTTTCCTCTACAACCCGCCCCTGAACGCCTCGGGCCGGTTGTTTTTGACAAGACTGACAAAAAAACGGGTGAGACTGGGGGCGGTCAGGATAATCCCACTGCTAACTCTGACCTGTTCTCAGGCAGCCACAAGAATGACAGTACAAAAAGATGCGAATCTTCGCAGAGGAAATTCCTGCATATTAAATTAAAAGGTGAACTCAGTCACATTGCAGTACGAGCGCACAGTGACAGCCTACATCCACCCTCGCTGTCTGTCTTTTTCCCCTCCTAACTTTCTGTCTGATGGTGTGTTTGTGTCGTGTTTAATATATGTTTGGAATAATAAGATATTCCCAGAGTCCCTCTCCTCTTTAAACCGCCTCTAATAATGTCCTTTACTCCAAATTCTCCCTCTCCCTCCCTCCTTCCCTCCACAGATGAACTCTCTATGACCCTCCTCTCCTTCCTCATCTAACTCCTTGTCTGCCTCCTCACTCCTGCCCTGATTTCCTCCTATTCAGCCTTTCATCCTGCTTCCCTCCATCTCATCCCTTCTGTTGTTTTCCTCAGCTTCCCTCCATCTTTCCTTCATTTATTCCATTACGCTCATGTCCAACGTAAAACTGGCAGAAAAAAAGGGGCTCAATCGGCTCAAAAATACATGTCATGACCAACGTTTTTCATTTGTTTTGTGCGTGTCACGCTCAGGGACATCTTTTAAATGTCGTGCAGTGCAAATTTAAAATGGATAGAAGCTTATTATGGCCGTTCCCCCAGAGGTTGGGTTTTTTTTCTCCAAAGGTCATCGTCAGTGCGGCGCAGTGTGCTGCACTGGGGAGGAGTTGAAATCAAATGCTTCCTGACACTTCAACATAAGAATGCTAGATACTGAAATTAAGCCCACTTTCCATCAAATCAAATCAACTATGCCTTAAATTCCCCCGAAGACTAGATGTTTTTCTCAAAGCACTTCTAACCGTGTCCTCCAGAAGCAGCATTAGAAGGTCAACTATTTAAATGCGCCGCATACTTGAAAGCTGATCATATGAAAAGACTGCCGATACCAAACCACGGATCCCTGCAGGATTCTCTTCTGTACTTTTCAATTCACAAACACAGAAGAACTCTCAAATTGCCCACTCATGTCTGCCCGATCGATACAGAAATTCTCCGGGGTTCGGACTCGGCGCAGAGGAAGTGGGTGGGCAGTAAGTGGAGTCTGCTACCTGGAGGCCAGCTTGTTCTTCTCCTTTCGGGATCGGGCTCGAGCCACGGCGGGCAGGTCGTTGACGGGACCCATGCCGTCGATGGCGGCGTTGAGCTTCTGCAGCTGCTCCCCGATGTTGTGGAGCTTCTGGGGGTTTGGGGTCAGGTCGCTGGCGTCTGTCTTGCGAGCTTTGCGGCGCCCTTTCTTGCCTGCACAAAGAACGATTGAATGAATGAAACAAGTGGCTGTGAAAGCCGTTAAGCCCGTTAGTCAGAACCACCAAACTTTGTCTTAATATTCTTGTCAAGGTCTCAAATCCAAACCATTTATAAATCGACGTGCAAGACATCCACATTTTTTCAACTTGCTGTAAAAGCGCAATTACAGAAATGGCATCCAACCCTTTTAATAGCCCTTTAATATCTCAATTAACTGGTGGAGGAGTTGCAGAGACATGTGACAATGTTCATTTTTGATGCAGCGGTGTGTGATGTGACTGGACTGGATTAAACATAAATGAACTGTGTCGTGTTTGATGCCTGTGAAGAACGCAGGCTGCCAAGCTGCTGCTGCTACAGTCATGTGTGACGTTCAGGGCCCTCTTATCAGGGAAAAAGCTGAAAAATTCAGATTTTGACATGAAAGTTGTATGTAGGGCACGTGCCTGAGGGTCCTGATGTGTCACAGGAGAGGGAGGAAATGGGACACTTTGAGCTGCAGCGCGGATGTCAGCTTAATGCCTCCCGCTGCTAAAAGGCTCTCATTCAATGGGTCTTTACATTTTCATTTACAGCCTCACTTTACAGCTCTAATCTATGTGATTAGAGCTGCATCTAACCATTAATCTATCAGTTATTGTTCTGATTAATCAGTTAAACAGAATGACAAATTGCTTCCATTGTCTGTGCAACAATCAAAAACAACTATATGGCATTTTTATACTTAATAAGTGACTGTTTTGTTTACTGCTTGATGGTATAGAGATCTAAATGTCGGAGTTGGTCGGCTCCGCTGTGCTCTCACCCTCGCGGCGGTACAGCGTGCTGGGCAGAGTGCTGGAGCTCCAGGACAGAGACCAGTGGACGTCTCCGCCCAGCTTCTTCTTGGTGGCCGTCTCGTGGGCGCGGCGGTACTCCCAGAAACAGCGACGCTTCGACGGGCGCTCGCCCGGCTGCCTCACTGGCTCGGCCTCCACCTCTGAAGGGAGACACATCCAAAGAAACACAGTAAAGTACAGACTGATGTGAAACTCTATGAAGTTATCCCACTTGGAGCCTTCCGCTCTATTCTGAGGGGACAGACAGCGTGAGTCCACTGAACAGTGCTTGTGTTTTAAATCTTGAAATATTGTTTTGCTGTTGTGTTAAAGCTCCGGCACTTTCTTATTGAAAACATCACTGCACCTTTAAAATTGTATGTTTTAAACTGTACTGTCATTTCTATGTAACTGTTCTTATGACATGTGCTGCTGACCTCTTGGCCAGGTCACCCTTATGAAAGAGATCTTGATCTCAATGGGTCTTTATCTGGTTAAATAAAGGTTAAATAAAATAAAAAATGACGAAGGGGAAAACATTATTAACTGAAAGATGTAAGCAGCATATGGAGCGAGATTAAAAGTCTCTCAAAGTAGAAAAGGAGTCAGTGAACAACAAATATACAACTTTTCTAATCTTACATTATCACGACAAGTGGATCAACATTGTGAAGTGTGATTTAAGCCCTGCACCAGAAGAAGAGAGAGAGACTCTCGAGGAAGCGGCAAAGTGTTCAGGGACTTGTTTGGCACCCATAAGCCTCATATTGACCGGAGGGTGAGGAGAGGCAAGAAGAAATGGCAGAAGGAAATCAAACCCATAAGTATTTAACCGTGACTAACTTTGTGGGAATCTGGCTTTTCACAATATCGTCAAAAACCAAAATACTGGACCAGTCTGGTTACAGTCCAGCAGCATGTTGAGGTGACAAAAAGTAATTTAGACTTCCAAAGCATCTACTCATTGTTTTTAATAGTTTGTTTAACATAATTATTGTCAAATCCAAGCATGCTGTATATACTGTATCTCTCTCTATATATGTATATTGTTTCTATTTTATTATTTATTATACTTCCTCTGTCTAAACCGTAAATATTTTTTACATCCTCTCGTCTGCTGTAACGCTGTAAATTTCCCCGTCGTGGGACTAATAAAGGATCTTATCGTATTTTATATACTGTACACATCCGCATCCTGTCATATCCATAAACCTCATGCTTATAATGGAACCTGTACATAATCGTCCCGTGTTTATCCCACCATCTTTGCCCCGCAGTCTTCTTCATCATCATCATCATCATCTTTCACAGCTGCTTTTCATATATCTGATGAGATTACTGTGCATGAACGCAGTCAAGAAAAGTCAAATTCCTTGTATGTTTGGAGAAGAAAGTCGAGTCTCATTCTGAAAACGAGCAGAATTCATCCTCTGGGTACCATGAAAGTCTGTTATCAAGTCCCGTGGTAATCTATCAAATAGGTTTTTTGATATTTCCCTCTGGTGTTGGCCCAGCAGAGACATCCCACAAAGTCAGCCCTGTGACTTTCCCAGCACTTTGTGAAACAACGAAAGTGTCTCTGCGGTTGTTTTTCTCTTATCGTGTCTGACCTTATCTTCTGGGTTCACTTCACTGTGAAGCGCTGCCCTGCGCTGAATTACAATTAACTACGTAAAATAAGCGACAGAGCAGCCGAACCGTCGGAGAGTTTGTTTAAACCGTAATTGACCTGTGACCAAACATTTGTGATTCACCACAGAGGCTCTTTCAGGTTTGTGATCTTTCCACTTCCAGCAACACAATTACAGTTCAGCAAATCTGATATTATCATTATCATCATCATATTTTTATTAAAAAAAATGAATTACAGGTCTTCATTATTGTGTCCAAAAGCACATTCTTAACATAGCAGGAATTCAACAAGCTATTCATTTTTTACGATTACAGAAATAACAGTTATTAAGTGTAATCTGGGCCAGATGTTGCATCACAGTGACTTGAGGTTTGGGACGTATCGTAGAGGAGCAGTGATATCATGAAGAAAACAAACTCTAATCCATTATTACGGAGGTGGGAAGCATTGACAGCTATATGCAAGATATTTAATAAGAGGAGAAATACCCTGCAAGTTAATATGACAGATGAACCTTAAGCATAACTGACATGTTTTAATCTTTACGTTTCCCTGGTATGAAATCACGCTGTGCACCCTAATCCACAAACACATGCTGTATGTCCTAATGACAAAGCCACCACCGGCTGAAACTGTGCGCATGCACGCCGCTTCAGAGGCGGACACCTACGAGCACACAGACGTCACAGACGATTAGCCTCAGGCGCGCAGAGCCATGAATAATGGTGTCATAAATAATACAACGTGCAAAGCTCCACCAGCAGGAGCAGAGAGGAGACGCTTCTTCAAATCCAGCAGAACGGAGTTTAAAACAAAAACAACAAAAAAACAAAAACATGCTGCAAATAATGAAAATAATGGTGGGATTAAATCAGACTGAAAGTTAATAACCATGAAGTGATCCTAGTCATCAGACAAGCCTGTCCATCTCACACACACACACACACACACACACACAGAGACAGACACAGATGGCTTATGTAACATCATGTCGTCTGGTCTGGTCCAGTCTGCAGTTAGCGCCATTGTCTGCACTCTCAACTCAACTAGATCTTTTCCTCCATGGCTCTTTTTTTTATGGTTTTCAACACACACACACACACACACACTCTTTTCCATCCATCACACGATCCTTTGCAATCGCCACGGGCTAATGGCAGGAATAGCTCAAGCGGGCAAACACACACACACACACAAACACACTGCCGCAACAATACTGAGTGACAATGGTGTCTCGCGACTGTGGAAATGTGACCCAGGCCGCTCTTTGAGAGCGAGCCAGCGACCTCTCCATTACCTTGCAACAAGAGGCCCGAGATTTGTTTATCTAACGTGAGGACGATCAGAGACAGAGAGAGCCTGGGAAAAGATGGCAATCTGAAGCCAAGTCAGTTTACACGTGTGTTATCGAATATACGTGTTTATATTTCGTGTCCTGTGGGGGCGGGACATGAAATCACCTCTGACATTTAAGCTGACGCTCTAAGCAACACAGCAACCGGTCACTTCGTCTGAGGAACAAGCTTCAGTTCATTAATGTGGAAAAAAACGCTTTAATATAATTACCTCGGCCAACTGGCCTTAAACTCAACGTTTGTGTTGATCAGCACAGATTTATTACTGTATGTTCATACAGTCAGACCTCAAAGAAACCAAAGACGAGGCTGGGGTATCCTAACTTTTAGTCCCTAGCATGGATCAGCTTCAAAAACATTGGATCCTATAATTCCCATACTGCAACTCGATACCCTACAACCTAAACCTTTCTAGCTTTATAATGCAGCTTTCTCCATGTGTGCACTCCTCCAGAGCCTCACAAGAAATATATCTACAACTGCTGTACAGGCTAAACAATCCCCTCCACATGACAAGCAAACTGATTTACAATCGGTCCACAGTGAAGCAATAAGTGGTTCAAATCTGAGAATTTTGCAGATCTTACTTGCAGATGTTCGCATGGAAGAATAAATCATGTATCAATGCATGCATCCTCTTTTTTCATGCACCGATATGTACGTACATTCTTTGATGCAGTCAGTGGTTTTACTCTTTTAGGTCTGCATTCAGAGGAAGACTTTCTACAAGCCAGGATTTTAGAAACACCGAGGTCACGATTAAGCCAGTGCCAAAAACATTCTGGTGGAGAAATACTGAATTCTGTATTTAAATCTACTCACCAAATTTAGTCAAAATTAAATATGTCGAGTCTAAAAATACAGGGATGCAAGACACACCCAAATTTTGAGTTCTCAGCATCAGCCAATGCCACAGATTCACATTAATGTGGTGCACGTGTGGCTTTTTGGTTTTTAGGGAATTCTGCCATACGTTCGGTTAGCGGGAAGGTCAAAGGTCAAAGCTGCAGCTCTTGTACTGGGGTGCAACTGATGATCATCACCACTGTCAATTATTCTGACAGTTACTTTCCTGATTAATTGTTCATCTGTGAAACATAGATCTGAATCATAGAGACCTCTCTGATTCCGGCTTCTTAAATGTGAGTATTTCTTGGCGTCTTTACTCCTCTATGACAGTAAACTGAATATCTTTGAGATGTGGACAAAAAAAAATCATCATCCTGAGCTTCAGGAAACACTAGTCGCCATTTGTTCACCATTTCCTGACAATTTATCGATTGATTGAGAAGATAACCAACAGATTAAGCGACTGTGAAAATAATTGTTAGTCACAGCCCTGATGAAAAGTCCAGTTTCTCGAAAACCAAACTACTTCATACGTCTTGTTTTCTCCGACCAACAGCCTGAAACCCAAAGATAAACTTAACTGAGGCTAAAAACGAGAGAAGCAGCAAATCCTCACATCTGAGAAGCTGAAAACAAGCACGTCTTTCACATTTCTTCATGAAAAATAACCTCAAACAATTAATCAATCATCAAAACGGTTGCATGTTTATCTGCTCTGATAATTACTTCGCTCCTACGATAAGTGAGGTGTAAAGAAATAATGAGCCAGCAGCTGAACGCTGCAGTCTGAAGCTGGACCGTCTGCATGTGAGCGTTTGAACCTTTAAAGCTGCAGAAAAAGTTCTACTGTAATGGTTGTTTAACAATATGTACCAACTTTCATACTCTATTTAACACGTTCAACTAGAAGCCCCTGCTCCCCCAACAAAGACGCTCCCAGATGGTATTTGAATACACGAGGAGGCTCCAACCCTCAAAGCCAATTTTAACAGCGAAACTGCAGCCAGTGAAGCGGCGTGTTGTCCGGGAATAACACCCGCAACTTGGGCTTTTAACGTGGTTCTGCTCAGCCAACCACAGCGAACCAGGCGGTCTGAGGTCTCATCTGGACCCGAGAAGGATTAAAATGGTTTTTCTGTGTGGGCAGACGGACCGCTGGCAGTCCTCGCCGCACAGAAACAGGCGAAACTGAAAGCAGAACTCACCACATTCGGTTTCGGAGGAGCTGGAGAGTTCAGCTTCCACCGCCGTCTCTTCCGCTCCCTCCTCTTCCTCCTCTTCTTCTTCTTCCTCCTCCTCCTCCTCATCCTCCTCCTCATCCTCCAGCTCCTCGTCCTCGTCCTCAAGATCCAGCTCAGTCTTAGCCTGGCTCTCCTCCCGACCCCGCACCTCCTGCTGCGCCTCCCCCACGCGCGCCTCCTCCGTGTGGGAGCTGTGACCGGGCCCTGCCCCCGGCTCCCCTCCCTGGCTCAGGGAGTAGTTGTGCTCCTCGCTGCAGTGCTCCAGAGCCAAACCTGCCGCCGCCGCCGCCGCCACCACCTCCTCTTCCTCCTGCGCCACCTGATACACCTCCACCGTGCGCTCCCTCGACATCCCCCCATCCCGTCCTCCTCCGGTTCCACTTCCTGCAACACATAGCTCCCTCTCTGTTGTCGTGGCAACAGAGATACGCCCCTCCTCCCTCCCTGCGGCAGTAGCCTGGACTTCCTGGGCGACGGGAGGCGCCGCGAGTCTGTTCCTCCTCCTCCTCTCCTCCTCCTCTTCCTCCTCCTGCTCCTCCCGGCTTCTCCCCCAGCGGCCCATCAGGACGGCCTCCTCTGAGCCGGCCAGCAGCTCGCCTCCCACCCCGAGGCCCAGCTTGGTGTAGCGGGCCATCTCGTCCAGCGCTGACACGTCCCAGCGCTCCGGATGCAGGTCCTCCCCGAAGCCACCGTCGTCCACCAGGTCGCTTAGCAACTCAAAGGGCCGTTTCCTTGGCGATGCCGGGGAGCCCAGCATGAGGAGCACGCTCTGAAAGGGGACAGAGAAAAACAGACCACAGCTTTTACAATATCCTGCAATTTTAACATCACCTCTGTCTCACATGCCAGCATGCACAGTAAGATATTTGCCCTGCTGCTTGGTAATTAATCTCATCGGTCCACGCGGTGTTTTAGCCATTAGCAAATTACAGGAGGTTGTTCTATACAAGGATAATCTGCAGGAAAATGATGTGATCATCACAGGAAGGCTTATAAAATTGTTTCATTTAATGTTATATATATATATTAGTAATTGAATTATCTACTCAGACAGCTCTTTTTTTATGCCTTTATGCTTTAACAATAAGAGAGAGACTGGTGCCTGCAAAGTGCCCGTGCTAAATGTGTGCGGCTCAATACACATGGAACCAGTTCAGCTCTACAAAGGCCCGGCTGGATCACCTGCGAGCTGACATAACAGAAGCCCATTTAATAAACTTTTAGGTTCTCGCTTATGTAATGTGTTTTTTTTTTTTTCCCCTTCATCTCAAATTGTGCGCTGAGCTGATGGCACCCGGCAACGGAAAATGCAGACAACGGTAAGTGGTGCTTCACTAATTGTAATTTAGTTAAACGCCACCTGAGTTCCACGGCCAGCTATCAACCAGCCGGGGGACTCGGAGGCAGACGGCTTCTGTGGGCTGCCTTCTAAATTTTTCCGTGACTTTCAAGGTCTTGGCAAATTAACTCTAAAATTAGATATTATATAGACCAAACTTTGCATTCATTATTGTGGAGCAAAGGCAATTGTACTCCGGGAAAAGCTCCTTGAACCTGAGGTGCATAAATTAACTTTAACCCAAATAGGCGTTTTTTTTTCCACTGCAGACGTTTCGTCTCATCAAGTGTAAATAATAAAATGAATGAACGCTGAATGTCGTTTGGCTGCTTTGGTCCGCAGGTTGTGGCTCAGTGGGAGACCTGAATGGAATGGAGCCATGGTTAATGTTATTAGTCACACACCTCTGCTTTGAAAACTCAAATTTTCCGCAGGATGTGAGTGAATCCTGAGTTTGACCGAGGACTCTTAGAAGGCTGAGTCATATTGTCGATTAAGCATTTTAATAAAAAACAAGTCTTAAAACTCATTTCCCAAGAAAAGCGAGGGCCGTGCTTTGCTGTTCTCAGACAAACAAACGTCTACGTGGATATTCGCGGAAGTCTCGTGACTTGCGGCTCCCTCCGTCACGCTCACGTCGTCTCACCTGGTCGTACTCGGTCCTGCCCCCTTGTGGCGACATGGCGAGAGTGTAGGGGCTCAGCAGGCCCCTGTGTCCCCCGTAGGCCTCGCCAAACGCAGGCTCCATCCCATTCATACCCGGCTGAGGGGAAAAGGAAACAGGAAGACGCAAAGTGAGAAAGGACGTCCACGGGGGAGCGACGCTCAGAGGAGACTGCAGGTTTCAGCTGTACGCTCCCACGTTACCTGAGGCATGCCCGAGGCAGGAGGGTGTCAGGTCGAGGTCACAGCGTCAGTTCAAGCGAGTTCTGCTGCAAAAAAGAAAAAAGAAAAAAGAACACAACCAAGTTCAGATTTCAGCACGGAGCTGAAACGACAGGGAGAGAAGAAGAGTAGGAAGATGACAGGGGAGGAAGAGGAGGGCGAGGACGTAACTCACCTTAGGTCGAGAGTTGAGAGGGTCAAGGGGTGGAGCTCTTTTCACATGTCGCAGCCCTGCAGCTCTCAGCCTCCCTGCCTGGAGGGAGAGAAGAAGAAGAAGAGGAGGGACGGGCAAGGAGGGGTCAACAGAGGCCACCATGAAAATTATACAGCAATAAACCAGTGATGTAAACACGTGGTTAAAGCGTAGAGACGTACCAGGACGTAAATGTACGACCATGACGCACACATCATCAGACTTTAACAGATACAGGACAAGTCAGTCGCTGAATTGGGTTGTTTGATCGCCATAATACGAAGAGATGACAGCAGTAAAGAAGATGAAATACAGGTTTTAACAAACTTTTGTGCCTTCCTCACACTAATGCGCTTTTTTAAGCCTTTCAAGGTTTCGCTGAAGTTTCTGTTGATTGCTGTGATGCAGTTTTTTTCTTGTATTCCGTGTTTATGAAGTTAAACATTAAGATGTCGGAGATCTTTTTTTTTTTGTCTGTTCAGCCATGACAGGTATTACTGCTTACATTAGGTGGCTAGTTTTTCTATTAATACACCTTTTTATTCAACATGAAAAAACATGTGCTGCTGCCAGAAATGCACAAAAATGTAGGACATATCATTTCCTGAGGAAGACCTGCCAACAATTGGCATTTAAAATAGCGAATGCAGAAGCTTTTATGCACCAGATAAAGGTTGAATTGTGCTGTGTAGAGTATTCATGTAACAATTGTGGATGAATTTGAGGATAATTACCAACTAACATTTGTTATTTCACTACCACCGTGCGTCGTTACTGTCACAAGCTGCATCAATGAATAACTCGGATGTTATTTTGTTGAAAATTACACAACCTGTGCAGGAGAAAATGAAGCAACAGTGAGGGAGCAGGAAAGCAGGAGGGTCCAGAAAGATAAAGGCCAAGATGAAAACAGATTAGAGCCAAAAGTTACACATTTCTCAGAGGCAAAATCATCTCGCTGTTTTTAATTAAACCTCAGAATCTGGAGCGCGTGCTAATCTAGCTACGTTAGCTTAGCGACCAGTTGGATTTAGCCGCATTAGCTCGTGTCGTGACTGCTGTGTTTGTGATTTATATTTAACCTTCCTCCTATTTTACCATTTAAAGGTTAAAAAAACATTTCTTACTGGTAACAAATCCCATAAAAAGACCAAAACCAGCAATGTTCATCCATCTAAACACTTTCTGACTTTATTACTTATTGCTTCTTACTGAAAACATAACTCTTTAAAAAAAAATAAACGCTCAAAAATATAGAAATATAGAATAAAAGCTCACAAATACAATATTAAAAAGCTAAATAATATTCTGTAACGTCTGATCTGTGTAGGTTTGTAGGAGAAATAGTGCATTTGTTGGGGACTATTTCCAGCAGTGGATTAATCCACATTTGGTGCTCTAGTGAGTATCTGGGGCAGCGGACGGTGTATCTCAGATTGAGTCAAAACAAACAACAGCGTGTGTGTGTTCACGGTGATGAAGGAGCATGTCAGCCAGTGCAAACGTGAGGCTTACTGATGTGTTTTTAATAGTTTCAGAACCACAATGGAGCTCTGCAGCACGGAGGAGAGAGACAGATCAGGTTTTTGATGCACACACACACACACACACACACACACACACGTTGATTTCCTTGAAAGTTGCCAGACTTTTCCTTTAACCGAGCTAACTTTCGACTCCACCCAGTACGGTTAAACTGCAACCAATGGGATCTTTTCAGCCCCGTGGAGCAGCTCCACATCAGTTAATATTTGTGTAACCATAAGTCCAGTTCTCCATTAGAGACGAGGCCACAATGCAAGCTAGTGATCAGACTCTGCTGCTTTCAGACGGGGACATGATGAAACACTGAGCAACACTAACACACTCTCACACACACACACACACTCACACAGAGTGAGGGAACAATGCAGACCTACTGTTCTGTACCTGTGAAAAACCAGGAGAAAGCAGCTCACACTGACCCGGGCTCAGTGATTCGAGAACAATGCCATAATACGGTCTCTGTGGATTGACCTCAGGCACACAAGAATGAGGAAATGAGGATTGGCTGGGCGGTTATGACACTGCCTTGGCACGCCACATGGAAATCTGGAATTTGGCACACAGAGCAAGCCAGCTACCAACATGCTGTGTACACAAACACTTATCAGACGCATACAGCGTTTTGAAGTAGATAACAAAACGGGTGGAAGGAATGTAATAATCCCAGCAAGCTACGAACGCACAAAGGATCCACCTCTTTGTCGTGAAGTTTCACCAGCGGTGCTTAGCGCAGGAGTGTTTGAGATACAAAGCAGTGAGAGTTTACATTGGGATTAACTCTATGTGCATTTTATGCTCGTACCACCGGTTCAGCTTGTTAACGTGGCGATGAGGAGCGTTACTACAAACATCCACACACATACAAATAAATAAATAATGTAAGCTACGTGCCGCTCATTCACCTCAGTGACCTACCTACCACTTCCTCTAATCTCCTCTCCCTGACTACAATGCTCTTTCAGGCATCTGCTGTTTTTACAAGGCAAATTTACACGACGGAGCCGCCGCACCGAGCGGATTCTTCCTCCTGTTTGTTCATGCTACAGCTGATATAGGCGTGCTTTTGTGAAACAACAGTCCCGCAATCATTTATTGTGTGTTGGTTCAACATAGGCTTGGTCCGAAGGTCTCCGTGCTCATAAACACACTCTTGACGGGCAGAGTTCACGGTAAGGCAACAGGGAAAACAAAAGGAAATTGCTTCATCTCAAACCAGCGCGGGTCAATAACCACCAATAACCAGCGGCTTCACATTCGGCCAATGATCCATTTAGCCAGTTGTAAACAAGACTGAATACCAACACAGCTGGGCCTTATGCAACAACCACTCCAGATACATACTGACAAACCCAACATGCACGTTTACATTCCCAGTGTGGGAAGATTATGGCTCATGTGAAGCCGTTTGAGCACGACAGGAGTCACATTTACTTGTTATACAGACCAGTTTACAGTGGAGATTTAAAGGCCGCCTCAACCTCGCAGCAATTCCAGTCATTCCAAGCCATTTGGCCACAGAAATGGCAGAATAAGAACGACCCCATATCCTTCAAACAGCTTGCTGTGTAACACAGAGCAGGGGATTCAAATAGAGGCTATACTGTAGAGCTGCAACTTCACATTCTCTCAGTGTGAAAATGGTTTGTTTTGTTCTTTAAACAAAAAAAAAGAAGGCCATAGCAAGTCCAAGGTGATGTTTTCAAATTGCTCAAGTCCAAATATGTGCAGCTATATTCAGTTTATTATCATTCAAGACAGTGGAAAGCAGCAAATACTCATAACTGAGAAGCTGGAACAAGCCACTGTCTGAAAAATGACTTAAACAATCAATCAAGTATCAAGAACTGCTGCAGATTTATCACCTACCAATCTAAGCTCGGTATTATAATGTGTTTGTGGTGGTTTATGGTGTAAAAAGGTGTTTAAAGGTCTTATACTTTCACTGTTTGCACTCTGATGTGTTTGTACTTTAAAGTGTTTCTGTCCCATCTTAGTGAAAACTTGTTTGTTATATAGTAACTTTCAAAATAAAAGGTGTTAGAATAGAAGATTATTGGCTGATTACTACGCACAGCTCCTCTGATCCAAACACGTGTGGAAGGAAGTCACTGAGAAAGTGGACCATGAGGCAAATTGAGAGCATGAGCAGTCTGACCAGACAATGAACCTTTAGCAGCTGGAGGCCTCTTCAGAGAAAAAAAAAAAAAAAAAAACCCGCCTCCAGCATGACAGACTAGAGGACAACACGGTTACGGATGGATGGAGGTTACGCACAGAGAGACGAGGAGGGGTTTGAGAAAAAAGTAAATTAGACAGAAGTCTACAAGAGGCTGAGATGGCGGAGAGTGTGCCCGTAAACAGCGAGGTGGAGACGGGAGCGCAGGGGAGGGGAGACGGTCTGGCGTGGAGGCCAATTTGCCAAATTAAAGCTCCAAAAATCTGGGCGGCGGACAAAGCTCCGTCTCGCCTGGGAATTCTCCCTGTCTCCTCTAATTGAATAAAAAAGACTTGAATTACAGCAGAGAGAGAGAGAGAGGGAGAAAAACAGAGGACAAACACCCTAAACGACCTGGATGCGCCCCCTGTCTCTCCTCTCCGTGTCCTTGGAGCTCCGTTTCCCGTAAAACGATGGAGAGACGTGAAGTGTCCCCGGTCTGCCGCCCCTCGCCTCTGCTCGGCTCCCTGTCCATCCGGAGCGCGTCCAGCTCTCCCCGAAACAAACAAAAAAAAACCCTCAAAACCTGCCGATGAACCGATGGGTGCAGCGGACCTGATGGGGCATGACGGCGCTGTGTGTCCGCACAGCTGGATCCAACAGCAGCAGCAGCAGCAGCGGCGGCAGCACACGGAGCCGGAGCGGGGAAGGGAAGGGAAGGTGCCATGGTGGCAGCCAGCAGCGTGTCCCGCATGGCACGGCACGGCACGGCGAGCCGAGGAGCAGCCGCACTCCCACATCCACACTCCTCTTTTCCCTCTCACCCTGCACATCATGCGTTTTCTGAATATTCATTTTGAAATAAAGCTGAATTTCCTACCTAAAAGCAGCCGCCGCCGCGCGTCGCGGAGTATCCAGCCGAGACAACAGGGATCCTTTCAGCGCAAGACAACAATAAAAATGGGGCGCAGCTGGCAGTGCCACCGGATGTCCAATATTAATTGTTAATACGGCCGATTTATGAGCATGTGGATCCGCTTCTGCGTTAAACTGCTGCAGCCACATGCAGGTGTGAAGTCTGGATTTGTGTCCACTCTCTCTGACTTTCTTTCTTTTTTTTGTGTGTTAAATATTAAAGTTGACGCGAAGAACAAATCCCAGAACAAGTTTGGCTGCTGTTTGTCCACCTGCAGGTGCTGCTGCCGATTGGTGGTGGTAATGTTACTGTACAGGCCCTGGCAAGTTGGGCTCGGCTTTTTTTTAAAAACGAAGGGTTTATTATAATAAAACTGTAAAGTTTAGCAGGAAAAAAAAAGCGCACTGGGAGCAAATGTATGTCCTCCTACATGCGCACGGATATGGGAAATACATGCAAAGATGTTTATACAAGTAGAAATGTTTGATGCACCCTGGAAAATGTAATAAGCAGCAGTTTAAAGCGATAAATATGTCACAAATATTGGTGGATAACAACAAAGAAGAAGCTTCTATCGATCTTTCGGTGCGTTTTAAATAATCCAAGTGTGCCTCTGTGCCATGCATGCTGCTGCGTGTAAATCCGTGTGAAAGTAGCCATTTTTTCATCACAGGAGACCGTTAAAAGCCAACATTATTTCTTATCTCCACAGTGTGGATATTTGTCAGTAACTTCTCCGCCTGCTGAACTTGAGCGTAAACGCGCGTTTGTGTGCCCACTGGCACGGAGCCGCGAGACGGGCTTTACCTTATCGCGTGTCCTCGGGTGTCCCCTCGGAGTTAAGGCTCCTCCGGACCGGGGTAAAATGTCGGCCTCGGCCTCTCCAGATGATATTATTACGCACCATCCACGGAGAGGAGAGGAGAGGCGCCCGCATGGACGGACAGCGGCGGCCGCTCGGCGCGGAGATCCCGGTTCACCTACAGCCACATGCAGGAAGTTAGTCCGCAGCGGGGGCGAGAGCTGGCCTGTATGGCGGATAAACGGGACAGAAAATACGGTTGTAGGACTGTTAAACCCCCCCCACCCCCCTGCCTCCCTCCCTCCCTCCCCTCTCGCCTCCTCCTCCTCCTCCTCCACCTCCTCCTCATGTCTCTCCCTCTCCTCCATTGGTGCAGAAGCCTACCGTTTTGTAGATAGAGAGAATAAAAGCAGCCCCCCCCCTCACCACCACCACCACATCTGAAGCCAATTCCTCTATTAATAAAGTTTTACAGGCTCGTACCGCAGACCCCCCCTCAGTGCAACATGGTGCCGTCCGCAGGGCTCCATGAACCAAACACTTTCTCTTCGGCTTTAAACCACTTTTCTTTTGGAGAGAGACGCGCAAACACACACACACACACACACACACACACAGAGGGGAAGGAGGGCGTGGATGCGCGCGGCTGGACGTGTTGCACAGGCTGTGTGTGTGTCCCTCTTTGTTGTTGTTGTTGTGTTGTGTTGTTGTTGTGTTGGTGTTGTTGTTGTTGTTGCTGCTGTTGTTGTCTGCGCAGTGTTTAGCTGCAGCTTTCAGGGCGCAGCGCAGCGCAAAGGTGGAGAAACGAGCTGAGAGCGACTGACCTGATCGAAACGGGAAGTGTGTCAGCTGTAAAAACAGTTGCAGCTCTCCACGGCGGACAGGGGGGCACTTGAGTTCACCAATAATCCCGCAGACAAACTGTCAATCCGCAGAGATTAGCGCGCCAAACTTCCTGCATTGGGATTTCAGAATAAAAGCCGCGTTCAGGAATGAAGGAGAAAAACTTAGCAGCTTGATTTTGTTGGGAAAACACTTGATTCATAGATGCAAATATTTAAAGGTTAAAGTCCATATCAACAGATGGAGGAATGTCCTTTAAGATATTTGCAAAAATCTCTTTAATGCATTACAAACAGAAACATCCTCAAATGTTTTTCTTCATCTGACTTTTCCTGCTGCTGGAGTCGGATCATCACTCCTGTCTTGTTTGACATCTGTAGTTGTTTTTGTCTTCAGTAACATCAATTTACATTTTTTGATCATCATCATCTTATACGATAAAGGAGGAAAATGGAAATGTATGATATCATACAACAATATAACCATTTTAATAACAACGACAATCACAACAACAACAATAATGAGATTAATAATAATATCAGTTTCATTAGTACACATTTTAAACTAGGAGGACAAAGTGCTTTCTGTACACAGCGTAAAAGAGAACAATCACAAATATAAAGACAAAAAAATACAGAACAACAAAATACAAGCACACTTTGGAGACCATATAAAGTAAAATTTACAAATAAACCACCCAAAAGGAGAAAAAGTAAAAACTATAACAATGATTTTAAAACTAGAGCTGCATAATGTTGTCAACAAAAACGGCAAGTCTGCAAAAATGTGTTTCATGAACCGATTTAAAAGCAGAAACGGTGTCAGCAGATCGAATGCTAACAGGTTAAGTGTTCAAAAGCTGACGCGCCTGTGCAGCAAATTGTCGAATCACCCTTTGACCTGAACCTGGACTCTGGTACAGCAGATCCAAGAGGCCTTTTAAGTGATAAGCTTCATAATTATACAGGATAATTAATCATAATCATGTGTTTGAAATGACTTGCAGTGTTTATACTGATCAGTTCTGCTATTGTTTATGTTTTCACTGTGTTCATGTCCCTGTAAAGCACTTTGAACTGTCCTGAGTCTGAATGGAGCTACATAAATAAAATTACCTTACCTTATAGTGCAGACACTGGATGAACCTTGTTTTATGGATGTGTTCTACGGCTTGAATATAGATTAAAATGGTGCAAACACATCTTTATTTAAAATTGCACTATATGCCACTAATTTACCCTGACTTAAAAATCTCTAATATCAAGACATGACCCATATTTTACTGAATAGATATCAAAGCAAATGCAGAGTGATCTTATGGATGCAAAAACATATTATTTTATCGTGCTGCCAAGTAGTGTGCGAAATGGTACACTTTGTAGGATCACATTTTTCCTAAAAAACTCCAATATTAAAAATTGTTCTGTGGGTCTTTTACTTTGAAAAGCATGCAGCCGTACTTCCGGCTTTGCACTCATTAACTGCTGACGGTTTGACTCGTGTTGAAGCCAGTGAAAACGGATATAGTTTGTATCTACGACACGGCGTCGTCAGAGGGGCGGGGTCACACGACCCGTCTTTAAGGACACCGGGAGGACTGGGCCTGTGAACCCGCTGACCCCTGCAGGCCCCCGGGCAGCTCCGCAGCAGAAGCCCCGCTGCTGTGGAGCTTCACCTCCGTCATGTTCTCCTACATGTGAGCCTCCACTGCAACTTTAACAGCCACCAGACAAACCCTCCCACCCTCTGAGCTCAGTGGTCTTACTCTCTGACTCTGAACCCTCATTGATGAAAAAAAAAAAAGACAAGAGGGGGTGGACAAAATATTAGAAACACCTCTCAGTATGACACAGCTTGCAAAATGATCCAAAAGTTACTTTCAAAAACAGTTTTAAAGACAACTGAAGCTTCTAACTTCAGAAATTGGCGTCTGAATCACTAAACTAGTGGGAAAAAAATGCAAAATCTAAATATTTTCATCATAATAATATATTTATTGATATCACAGCACAATTGATGCATCACCAGGGCGGCAAATCTTAATATATCAGTATCATTGTAGCATATGTTTTGACATAAAGACATGTTTTAGGTCATCAGGAAATGTATTTTAATCCTCATAATGCAGACTCGGCTGCACTACATCATTTAAAATGTATCTGAGGTCTAATTTTCCTCAGCTAAACTTCAGTATATTGTTTTATCGGTGCTGTTTGTTTGTATTCCTCATTGACGTTGGCTGATATGATGATGAATAACATGAGATAAATATCTCTGGTTGTATTTTCCATTGCGGACAATGTTATAAATCAGTGAGCAGGGCGGCTCTATGGGTGCTAATATGGTTTTTTCATCAATGTGATGAAGTGTTTAGTCAATTGTCAAGTGTTTAATTTGCTGTGACATATATCACATCATATATCGATCGCTATATGAAGATATATGTTCCACAACATCACACACGTCTTGCTATTCCTGATAATTGAATTTCTATCCAATTAGATTAAATTAAATTCATTTTACAAGTCTAAAACGCCACGCTAAGGGATCCCAAACAAAACGTTTACTTGTTTATCAAAAAAAGAGAATATCAGTAGCATTATTAGGTTAAATTAACTATCAAATATCAGTTTAAACAGTAGATCCTGTGTCTGTGAGGTCCTACATTGCAGAATATATATATTTAAAGTGAGATTTAAATATGCATTGACAGGCTTGCAGCAGCTCCCCGATGATGAAAAGAAACCTCCCTCTATTGCACAGCCAGTGTTATTTAGGTCAGCTCATATAGATGTTGTTAAATCTTAATGTACTGTTGGAGAAAAGTAGGTTGTCATG
This sequence comes from Pempheris klunzingeri, assembly GCF_042242105.1. NCBI lineage: Eukaryota > Metazoa > Chordata > Actinopteri > Acropomatiformes > Pempheridae > Pempheris > Pempheris klunzingeri. The sequence goes on from NC_092014.1 coordinate 3,299,788, forward strand.
GCGCTTAAGCCACGTTTTATGACTCGCACAGAGGATAAGCTGTCTGTTAAAGCCCGTATATGTGGGCCTGTGGGCTGTCTGCATGACGGCCCTCGAATAATGTGCATTCATTTGGTTTGTCTGTTTAAACTGGAATGTGGGCCAAGCTCAGATTTATCAAAGTTAAAGGACAATACCGCCATTTTTGGAGGAGCAAGGTGAATATATTGGTAGCATCCTCTCTTTCTCCCTTATGTGACGCCCATCACTCTGTTGGTCAACCCGCCACAAACACGCTACCGCTTTAACGAAATGACACGTAGGTTTGATGAGCTGTTTACTCATTAATCTGCAGAGCTGCATCGCCACTCATTTATTATGAATTATAAATGAATGTTTGTCCCCTCAGGTGGTGATGAAATAAGAGCTATTTTATATAACATAATTAGAATCCAGCAGAGCAGTTAGCACAGCGTTCAACATGTTGTGTTACTATCATGTTGCCTGCGTGCGTGCGTGCGTGTGTCCGCAGCTAATCTCGCACACTACTGGATAGCATAATATTTTTTATAATAACATTTATGCCGAATGACCTCTCATGGTTGCAAAAACCTATTTTATTGATGGTTTTCTGGTGTCACAGGGGCCACAAATCGTCAAAAATGCATCATCCATCGGTTTGTGGACCGCCGATTTGAAGCCTTGATTTTGGCCTTATTGGCGTCACCATCTTGGTTTTTTGGAGCCAGAAGTGAAGACGGCCTCTGGTTGGTTTGCATACCCTGCTTTGTCACCTATTTTCCTCTAAATGTGACCAACATTTACTAAATGAATGTCATGCTGCATTGAAGAAGACTTGAAACTAGCGAATGAGACCATAAATTCATCCACATTCTGGAGGATTAACGATGTTAAAAAAAGACCAAATATTGACAAATGAGGTGTAGAACGACAAACACACTCAATTATGTCCCATTACAGCATTTAAACATTTGGAATCTGATCTGAATTTACCCATGAAAGTAATGTTTGTGATAAACAACGATGAAAATCCATAGAAAAGTTTGTTCTCCTTTTGAACAGGAGCATCTGCAGTTTAATTCCATATGAGAAACGTTATGATCCACAAAAGTTACACAAGACACGACATGAATGAACTTCTGCTTCTGTTGTCTTTGCCAACATCTGACTGCATGTGAGGTGGTGTTAACAGGCCCAGTGTCTCAGGCTGTTTCCTGTGGTGCTGGTTTAGGGCAGGTTTGGGACAGGTTTAGGTCAGGTTTAAGTCAGGTTTAAGTCAGGGTTAGGTCAGGTTTAGATCAGGTTTAAGTCAGGTTTAAGTCAGGGTTAGGTTTGGTTTAGATCAGGTTTAGGTTTGGTTTAGATCAGGGTTAGGTTTGGTTTAGACCAGATTTAGGTTACGTTTAGATCAGGGTTAGGTCAGGGTTAGGTCAGTTATAGGTTAAGTTTAGGTCAGGGTTAGGTCAGGTTTAGATCAGGTTTAGGTTTGGTTTAGATCAGGTTTAGGTTAGGTTTAGGTTTGGTCTACATCAGGTTTAGGCCAGTTATAGGATAGGTTTAGATCAGGTTTAGGTTTGATTTAGATCAGGGTTAGGTTTGGGTTAGGGTTAGGCCAGGGTTAAGTCAGGTGTAGATCAGGTTTAGATCAGGGTTGGGTCAGTTATAGGTTAAATTTAGGTCAGGGTTAATCCAGGTTTAGGCCAGGTTTGGATCCGGTTTATGTCAGGTTTAGGTAATTTATAGTTTAGGTTAGGTTTAGGCCAGGGTTAAGCCAGGTTTAGATCAGGTTTAGGCTAAGTCTAAAAGAGATCTCCTGGCAGAGATCTGCCCTCCACTGAGTGCACTTTCCTAAAGTTGTTTCTGAACTTCCCTTGTTGTTCACTGTCTGAGCTTGAACATTCATCTAATTCACCAATCTGATAAAAACAAACCACCACGTCTTTGGACTGTTGGCAGGACAGTGAGGTTCACTGTCCTGCTTCTTCTTCTTCTTCTGCTTCTTCTTCTTCTTCTTCTCATCCTTCAAAAGGCTGAAGCTGATTGTGGCAGAACGTTAAAATGAAGAAAAGATTTTGCACACAGTCGATAACTGCAAACTCAATTCATAGAGGGAAAATCCTCCAATAGCTCATTCCTGAGTTTGACGAGCTCAATTAAAGTATTTAAGAGCTCCCTTGTGCAGACGTGTATTCTGACGTCCTGCCTGCAAACCGCTGCAGGTCCTTCCAGCTAACAAAGCTCGTGTGAGCCATTGTGATGAGAGTCTCTCTTTGTGAGCAAGTCAACCTCGTCCTCGAATGCCAAGGTAACTCGACGAAACCCGCCTCAGCAACAACAACACCGGCACAGCGGAGGTCAACGTGCATCGTGTTTATTCTCCTTCTCAGGGCTCCGAGTGACGCAATTAACCTCAAACAAATCATCACGCAGCCATGTTTGTGTTTGTGTTATCGCATCCTTGGGAGATAAGAGCACGCTTGTGTGAGAGTAAACGGTTAAACTTAGGTATTTGTGGAGTGCTGAGTCACGCAGCGGATGTCTCCATCACCCAGGTGTGTGTGTGTGTGTGTGTTTCATTCACATGCCAGCCTGCTCTGGAGGAATCTTAACAATGCCAACAAAGCAGTCAGATCATATTAGACATATATTCTTTATTGGGTGTTTCACATAAAACGCCACTCACGTAGAAGCATCTACTTCACACTAAGCACAAGGTCACGTTTTGGGGATCTCATCTCCACCAACAATCAGATCAGCAAATTAGTACATTTGTGTAACCATGGTGACTCTTCACACACTAAATATCCGTCTCTCCATCTCCATCTACGTTGCCAGGAATGTTTAACAGTGAGCCAGATATCAGAAAAAGGACCGAACAGATTCATAAAACCAAGAATATGACTTTTTTTTTTGGGGCCAGTTCACAGCCGGCATGTGTGGAGCTGCTAAAGTGTGGAGTGTTCACTCCTGTTCGTTAAGTTTGTTTGGCCCGTGGTGAGCGGCGCCATTTGTTTGTCCGATGATTCACTGACACTCAGAATGTGACTCTGACGTCCTTCTGCGCGCTAACTGTGGCGCGCTTCATCATGAGTGGGATTGGGAGCGTAATCCGAGCCAACTGCGGAAAAAAACAAACCCAAAACACGAGGGTTTATGGGCACATCTGATAGCCCTGCAGTTAATGGTTGGAAAGCCTGACAGGAGAAAATGAAGTGAGAGCAAACCGCAGTCTGGACTGATGCTCGTGTTCAGCTTTTTCTTCGTGTGCTTCTCGCCTGGCATCGAACACCACAGACCTACACACTCTGAGATGAGGTTACGGGACCCGGTGTCGGGTTTAGCCGCGACTCTCCAGCAGCGCTGACGTCTCCAACTTGGCCGGTGGACGGGCGACAAGAACTCCGTCCAATAACGGAGCTACGTGTGAGTCCGTGTGGCTTTATTGTTTCCAAGCTCTGCTTCGCTTGAAACTAAATACCGGCGTTCAGGCGAGCGAAGCCTTACTCTGCTGTTGGCCGTGATAAGTTGTGATCGCACTCTGTTGGATTTGGGCCCCCGCTTGTGTAACTGGCTGTCCGGCCCACTGCTGCGTACCCACTTTGAGATGGATGCCGCCGCCACCACAACTACCGAAGAGGGCTGAAGGGAAAAAGATACAACGCAATTTGGTCTTTCTAAAAAGTAGCTGTATATTGATTTTGATTCTTTTTGGCTGAAGCAAAGTGGTTTTAGAGAGGAGGACGAGGAGGGAAGGAGTTAAGGAAGAAGGAGGGAGGGAGGGAGGGAGGGAGGAAGGGAGGGAGGGGCTCTGAGGGTTGGATATGGGGGAGTGGTGAGGGGAGGCGTAGTTGTGGTGGTGGCTGGCAGCTCCGACTCTTAAAGCATCTTATTCAAAGTAAACGTTAAAATGATATTAAAAAAAAGATAATCCAGCCGTTTTGACCGCAGGAGAGGAACCAGAATATATGCTGTTACATGGACCCACATCTGTACCCACATCTGTACCCACATCTGTACCCAAGAACAACTGAAAAACATTGTTGGCGACTTCCTCTCCAACACGACCATAACATGAACTAGATTTCTGGACACGCCAGGCAGTGTGGACGGACCCACAAGTATCTTTTAGACTATCCTCTACGAAAGCAGAGGAGATAACACCTTCCCATGTGACCGCGGTCAGATTCTTCCCCTAAGTCCTTCCGAATTCTCCGTCACACCTTCCCTCGACACCATGACGACGCTCTCCATCGACGTCAAGGAAAAGTGTTTAGGAAAAAAAGAGCTTTTTGAGCGTTCAGTCGCAGCTCCGGCGTTCGATCGGTCATCAGCTGCACAAACTGTAGTCATAACCTCAAACTCTTGACCTCTGGCGACAGATTTTTCCAGTTGGCCTCGAGCGTGACCGCAGACTAATTTGCTCCATACTCGGATTGCATGTGTGCAGATTAACACGTGCTCTCCATTGCACACGGGGCAGTGCTATTAGTACAGTACAGCTAGTAGTACGCTGGACATGCTCACAACTAGTTTCCTGCAACTTTATGACAAAACATTTTGTTTATGCTCGATTAAATATCCAACGCCAGCCAATCAGAGGCTTCCACCACTAACAGGATGGGATTTCTGACAGATCACAGCCACTGAAAATGTCTAGCAAAGCCTGAAATACCATTTTCTTTTGTTAATGTACTTTTTTTTTTCTTCATGGCTTCATTTAAAAGCAGCTATTTTCTCTGCTACAGAAGATGTGCGAGGGGTCGCTGTGCCTTAAAGAGCTCTTAACCCTGAGAGAATTCTTGAGCTGAAGTTTAAATGAGGAATTTAGCTGCTGTTTCAAAGGCAGATTTTTAAGGGAGAATACTAAGGGAGAAAAAGAAAAGGGGGCAGGGGGGGGGTTACATTTTGAGTTATTTTAGATATTATCACCGGATCTATCAGCAGCGACCGGCAGCTTCAGTCCAACAGCGCGTCTCTACAGTACATCCTACAGTGCATCTGTACACAAGCAGGCGAGAACGGGCAGGATTTCATCAAAAGGGGTCGAGTGGAGAGGGACTGAATTGGGCGATGAGATCACCATGGCAACGAGGACCTCCGCGGTGTGGAGCATGAGGGGAGTGTGGGAGGGAGTTTCATGCTGAAGTGGTCTAAAGTGGAGGGAAACGCTCTTCACTTCTTTTTGCTTTTTTCTTTTTTTTTTTTTTTTTTTACGGTTTTGGGAGATTCTCATGGCCGCGATCCAAGCACTCACAGTAATGAACTCTTCACACACACTCACACACTCTCACTTTCACACACGGCATTACATCACAGATAATAACAGTTATATAACGAGACCGCACGGACACTGAGGTAATTACAGCACGCTTACATCAGTGCACGCAGGCCAAATAAATACACTTAAGAAATTCATGTTCCCTGATGGCTGCAACACAAAAATGTAAACAAACACAAACTAAACTGAAGTATCACAAAAACTGAAGTATCTAAGGATTGCACATTTCAGAGATGGAAGATTAATATCTACTCCTAACAGATGGCGTTACAGTTTCACTGGAAATCATTTTTTATCAGTAACAGACAAAAAAAAAAAGTCAAAGCGTTCTTCATTTTTGATTTTTCTCATGAATCCTGCCATCAGCTAAGTCATAACTTCAAACTGTGTGTGTTGTATTGGATTGGATTGTATTCTCCTTGTTATCTAACACTTCACCATGTCGCTCGATAAAAACCTCTTCAATTTTAAATCCCAGGTGCTCTACAGAATTGTAAATATTTCCAAAGAAAAACTGACTTTTCTGCTGTTGTCTCATCAATTTTACACAATGTGTGTGTGTGTGTGTGTGTGTGTGGGCGGACGGGGGATGTTTAATGGTTAGGAGTTACGTTAAAATCAAGTCCAGCCAACCACAGGATAGGAATGATGAGAGGCATCGCAGTCCTGGAGGAGAGAGGAAAACTGATTTCAGCGTGAGGAGAGATCGCAGCGACACAAATAATAATAATAATAATAATAATAATAATAATAATAATTCCTGCAGTCATGAATATAACGTGCAGGCAGTACTGACTGTGGAGGTCAAAGCAAAATGTGAAATAACTCAGTAATTGTAGGGTCCTGTGTGGATCCAAAGCACGAGTGGCTCAGAGCAACGGTGCCTTTGAAAAATCACAAAAGTGCCTCTTTTTTTTGTGTGCATTTCATCCAGCTCATTTCTTTTCACAGAGTTGATAAATATTCACGCCTGAATGCCACTTCTGTCCCTGCAGGGAGTTTTGTGTCAGGGACTTTTTTCCCACTGCACTCCGAGAGAGAAAAATGGAGTGTGTTTTTTTTTTTTTTTTTTTTTTTTTGATTTGCAAACATGCAAATAGAGCACGCAGCCCGGAGGATCAGAAAGTGTTGGCACAAAGAATATACAAACGTATAATGGGTCTCATTCAAACCTCTGTGTTTCTTCTCACTGTTTATTCTCCTCCTGCTCTCCCTTGCTGGTCTGCAACTTTTTATGGAAACTGAAACAACACCAGTATGAGACGCTCGTCTTAAAGGCCCAATCAGATGTGTGTGTGTGTTTTTTTTAAATTTTTTTTCATGATATCACACTCGTTTATTCCCAACCACGGTGATACATAACTTGAGGATTCAATTTATAGAACACAGCATAATGTGTGTTTCTTAACTCCTCATAATTCAAAGTACAGGCCCGGTTTTGATTCACTTACATTACACTCTGTGTTCCAGTGTAGGTGATTTGCAGGCAAATGAGGTTTATCTTTGTTAAGTAGTAGGAATACATTTGCATAAATTGGCAATTAGCACGGGTTTCTCAGACGTGTAAGAGCCATAACAAGATAAAACAATATGAAGACATACGCTGTGATAATATTCTAACACGTGCGATACTAAGAAATGCTTTACTTTTAGGTGAAAGTATAATGCCTTTGGGAGTATTGAATAATTAATGCTGTAGTGGTTGAACTGTCTCAGATACTGTGCTCCGTCACTGTTATTGAGGAGGAACAGAGAAAGAGTGAAGTGATTTTGTTACCTTTGTTATTTTTCACAGTAAATGAAGAATGAAACTTGGCGTCTCTACTTTGAGTCAGACTGAAACTCAGCCGTGGTCAACTAGCCAAAGCCGTCTGTCCCAGCATAAGTGGGATGGCTTCACCCCTCTGAACCGGGAGTCCTCGCTTTAGGCCCTGAGCACGTGCGTGGTTTCCAGCTCAGCACCAGCTGGAAAGAACCTCGGAGGCATTTTACATCACAACCTTAATCTCCAGCCCCGACATTAAAGGGTCGCGTTCTTTCCAGTTTGAGAAGCATCTTGATAATTAGATCCTTTATTACTTTTAATCATCTTCAAGCAGTTATCTGTGCTTTTATCACTTTTCCTCCAGATTATCGTAATGCTGCGTTTACATGACTCAGCCATAACGTGACTGCACGGCTTCGGGGCGCCCAAAAAAAAACCTGGCGTCGCCAGACTTTCAACGAATCACGAAAGCCAAGATCATATCTCAGCTATTTTAGCTTTCTCCCGCTGGCTGTCTGTTAGATTTAGAACTGATTTTAACATTTTAATCTTGACTTTTAAGGCCCTGCATGGTTTGGCACAGAGGTTTTTAATCAGTACTCACCAGCACATAGTTCGTCTCATAAGGCCGAGGGTGACATCTACCTGCTACATGGTTTTATGTGTTACTTTAAGCTGTTTACTGGTTATTGCTATGTGCAGACTTTACTTCAGGTGGTATTTGATTGCTCACTTGTTCTAGTTTGTCTTTGGTTTTGAGAGGTGCTACATAAATAAAGTTATTATCATCATTTCTTTGACAATCTGGCTGTTAGCTGTGTTCATTGTGTCGGTGCAGGTCGAGATTTTAATGTTATTTAGGGACATACGCTACTTAAAAGTGCTTTATTCTCTCTCTTTCACATGTTTGAAAAGTTCTCCTGGTGGACAAATGGCACACAGTGATAATGGGGGGGGGGGGGGGGGGGGGGGGGGCGGGGGGACATCTGACCCTTTTCATTAGACGTAGATGACAGGTTGTGCCTTCAGGTGTTCTTCTGACAAACTCACCTTGTTTACTCCCAGAAGTAGCGCAGATACCATATAGTTTCATTCTTCAGCTGCGGGCCGAACAGAGGGTTGGCTTGGGCCAGAATGGCTATCAACCAGCTGAGGAGAGACAAAGGAGAGGTTATCAGCCTCTATTATGATAATAATACACAGGTGTAATCTATAATTGATCTCCTCAACGAAAGTTCTGCTGTTTTTACAGCCCGGGCCTCTCTGCTGGTTGTAATCATCACCATTACTGTAGCGATAAGGCCTCACTTACCTGGAGGTCTATATGGACATTATATTATCACCCTATTAATCAAGCACGGTTGTCTTTTGCCCCTCTGAGCTACTAATGAGTTCACCCTGCAGGCTGACCTGGATGCAGCTATGTGTTCTTAATGACCTGGTTACCACCGGTGTGAATTCACACACACACACACACTGAGACATCATGCGGATGGATTAAATGAAGCAAGTTTCACAACCTTATAAAAGTTCTTTGGTTGTGAAGCAGTTTTCAGGGCAGCAGCCTCCGTAATAATAGTGGTGAACACAATGCTATTATAACCTTGGAAATGTAAACCTCCTCCCTATTTACTGGACTTTAAGTCAGGCAGATTGTTGGCCGCCTGTTCCAGGGCCCAGCTAGGGGGAATCTACAAAGGACCCTTGGATCACCTGTGCCATGTGCTCTTCAGGTAAAGTGGTTCAGGATAAAAGCTGCTCTGTGAGTGAGCGAGTGAGGGTGAGTGCCTTTGACTGTTTCTCTGGATGAAACAAAGATTTCGTTGAATCACTATGAAATAATCGTGCTGAAAAATAGCTCCAAAGCTTTTGAGACAGTAAAAGCCAAACACACGTGGTTTTACTGTTTGAACTGTTGCTATTTTGTTGAACAAAGCTCGTGTTACAGAAACTGATCACTTTTAAACAGAATCTGGTGATAAAGCATCTTTGACACGAGCCTTAAATCACCTGCTTCCAGCTTCTCCTCATGTTTGCTACGGCTAATTTTCCTGGTTTGATTCAGCATGGCTCAGAAATGGCTAGCTCGACGTTATTAGGCCACTTGGTATTTACCAGAGCCCTTTAACATGCTGCGTTCTGAAGCAGCACGCAGATTTATGGGTTTTTATTTGTTAATCAATGCAAATCTGATGCTAATTTGTGGAAGCTAACAAGCTAAAAGCTGATGTTAATCACGACGGCTACACCTCACTGATCCGAGCACTGGTTTGTTGTATTTCATCTTCATGCCTTTTATGTGTTTTTGTAAACTTTTTGCATGTCACAAGGATTTCTGTGATGAATCTAGTCTGATGTATTTGAAATAGTTAGAATGCGGAGCAATCAGCAGCTGGTACACAGGACTTAAATAGGAACTTGGCCTGTCTTTCTCCAGCTTTGTATCATTACAATGTGGGTAGTTTAAACAAATGAACGATGTTTATTTATCCTCCATGTAGCCTGGACCCAGAGCTCCGTCCTCATTTAGTCCACGAGCTCTAAAGCTGTTTTCTGTCTGCCCACCTCAAGAAAACATCTGTAATATTTTAATGCTGGAATCAGACCTTCGGGGCAACTTGGATGAGCCAGAACACGCCGGGAGTCGAGCACCCCTAAGTGGTGAGGAGCACGGCGCAGTGCATCATGGTTGTTGTAGGAGTTCTACCTTTTGAGCTAAACAGAATACCACAACCCTCTTTCTCTGTCGTCTCTGGTCACGTAGACGACCTGGGCTGCCTTTCCAGCAGTGAAATGTGTCTTTAAACAATGCAGAGCTGTGAAGTAACAACTAAAAGTATGTTAATAAAATAAAAGATGCAACATAGATGATCCATTATCCATTTTTCAACAAATCTGAGTGTAAATATTCCCTAAAGCTGCAGCTGAAGGAGCTGCGGCTCCCTCTAGTGTTGCATTCACACTCCTGCATGCACAGCCGACGTCTCCTTGCTCTCTGCTTCTTCATCACCTCGTCTTCACAGTCACAATCTTACAAAACATCACTAACTTAGAGCTTTTTCCAGCCTGTTTTAGGATAATTTCTTCAGTTTCCAACTGCAGAAAACTCCCGGCGATAGACCTCTGTGTTGTTATGACCAGCTTAGGCTTTCTTTTTTTTTTTCACCACACAATCATAAAAATTCCCTTTGTGTCCTCTGGTGCTCCATAAATCTATTATTTATCTTGCATCTACCATCCAGATCTGTCACTTCTCCCTGCAGCTCGTCTCAGCAGGAGCAGTAGAGCTGCCGGTTTTTTACTTCTGACATCTCTTTTGCCAGACCTGGAGCTTCCAAGGCTGCTACAGACTCTGAAATAACATTGTGTGTCAGCATATTTAGGTTATCCTTCATGTCTCTTGCAAGATCCACTCTGTAGCTGGCACGAGCCTTATGCATGCTCCATCTGAATACTTGCAACCCATTTTAATTGACCTTCCCTTCTCGTTTCTTATCATGCAAAGCTGCAGACATGAAACCGTCGCCCTCATAGTGAGGCGCACTGTAGGACAGCAAGCACAGCACTCACTGGTCATTCATGAAGATCGCAGGGAGACATTATCAACTTGATTTTAAAGTTTCCTAACAACATGCTGAATGGCAGCAGCTCCACAGTTAGAGAGAACAAATAACCAGCATTAGAACATAAACACAAGAGATGCTTATGGCAAACCAAAGTTGCAGTCATGAGTAATCATATGACCACTGGCTTTACATACTCTGATTGTTTTCACATATCTGTGTACTTACTTTGGTAATGAATTCATGTATTGTATTGCAACTGTATCATGTCGTACTGTAGTGCTCACTGAAGCACTGCATTGATAACGTTGGGCCACCAATTTGTCATGACCTGCCCAGCTCCTTAGACAACTGTGGCACAGTTACACCACCGAAGTGTTGGTTAATGTGCACCGTCCCTGCTTGGTAGGATGGATAGATAGATAGATAGTTTATACTTACAATAGGTAACAGCAGATCGCTGTGAGGATGAGACTGGTGACAATCACACTGTCAAAGAAAACAGAGGTGCAGCTCTATTAACACACTAGTAAGTTAGTTCAATACGAATGTTAATCCATTTCACAATAAAATGTCCATACTGAGATGACGTCACAGTTATCAGGTCTGAATGAAGTGGTTCTTAGATCAGAGGGGGCTACTTTGACCTTTCAGATTTTTAAAAAATACTCGACATAATTTAAAGTAGCAACGCACCAACTTTTACAAGCCTGTAATGGTGCTGGGCGCTGTGACGAGGACAGTATGAACATTTATACTGAGGTAGCTCTCACTTTAATATCTATTAGGTGAATCCAATGTTCAGTTGTGGATTGTTGCATGAATGTACCTTGATTTCTTTCTTCTTTTTTTTTAATTGAAGCGGATAAATCCTAAACTGATATTTCTGTCTAGCTGTTTTTAAACTATAAACACTCCTCTAAGTACCAAATAAATTATTATAACACGGTACTATCAATAGCAGAATTTCTAATGATGCATACTAGTAAAGTCTTCACCCACATCACCCTCTCCTGTCTTATTATCTGTTTGCAGATAAATTCAATAATGCAATAGTCATCGAGATGCAAGCAGTGGGGTAAAAATATACCACACTGACCTCTCATAGGTCCCATAGAGTGAAACTCACAGGCTTACAAATTGACCATTATGTCATAATTAGTTAAAGTTAAAGCCTTTGAGATGAAATGATGAATTACTTCCACTCTTATTTAGTAGTTTGAGTGCACATCCTCACTGTTAAACACATGAAGGAGACTCTCAGGGATAAAACCATCTTGAAATTATTCACCCAAAGTATATTTTTCGTGTTTATTTATTACTGAATTGACCCTTTAACCTTACTGCTGTGTTGGGATGGATGGATGGATGGATGGAGGGATGATGGATGGATGGATGGATGGATGAGGGAGGGAGGGATGGACACAGGATGACGCGCAGGGCCTCCATCACATGAGCAGCAGCAGGCGCGTGTCTTTATAAAGATACTGAACATACTGAGCAAACATTGACTTTGCATAATAAAAAAAATTGGCTAATATCTGAATTTGAATATCTAAAACGAGATGAAATCCCGAACAATCGCCGTAAATTGCAGCCAATTAACGGGACCCGGACCACCTACCCCCTGTTGGGTCCTTTGGGCACTAAAAACGGAGCCACGATCCCCACGAGCGCCCATAGCGTGGTGAAGCAGATCATCGGCAGGGCGAGAGAGTGAGACACCATGGCTGCAATCCGCAGGAACAACCGCAGACGTGGAGGAATAAATCTCGGTTTGTCCTCTTGGAAATAAAGCGCATCAATGGCCGCTGAGCCAGCCCGTCGCTTCCGCAATGTCCTCGCCCAATTAAGCCAACGCGGCACGTGATTGGTCCAGACCCCCGAGATAGCGGCGTCTGATTGGCTGATCCGGCTGTCAATCAGTATTACAGTGACGGTGATTGGACGGATGTTTGTGCCAGCAGACTGCAGGCAAAGAGGGAGGGGCGCGTCAAAATAGAGTGGAGGTGTTTACCATCATCAAATTTAAATATTTCAGTTTATAATAAGCCTCTATTGATTTTTTTATTTCCTGTTTTAGGCTTATTTTATATCTTTATATCTTCTGATAACTAACAACCAACACAAAATGTAAATCTCTATGAAATATTGAAAAGAAACGTGCACACAGCTCTTAATAAATAAGATAAGATAAGATAAGATAGACTTTATTGATCCACCATAGGGGGAAATTTGCATATTACAGCAGCAACAGAGGCAGGGCAAGATAAGCAGTAATAGAGAGAAAAGAAATAAATATTACAGATGAGACCTAAGTATTTATATTAATAAATTGTAAATATCTTTTTTGTTCTTAAACATATATTTGTTTCTATTATGTTAATAGATTTTATTTTTATTTTATTTTATACTGTTCTTTTCTTTCAGTACCTCTATATTTCTATATTTTATTCTATATATTTATCGTGGCTTAAAACCGGGACCTGAGAGCGTAATTTCGTACCTCCCCATGTGTAAATGTGTGTTGGTACGACAAATAAAGTTTCTGGCCTAATTACATGTTTATATTGCATACATGCAGTGATTTATTTTAGTTACTGGTATTGAAATTACTTCTAGTATTCTAAATTATTATGCAACCACAGTGCAGTGTATGGGCAAGTGCATAGGAGCCTTTGACAGAAACTACTTTATAAGATGGCATTTATGTGCAGTGGACGTGCTGTTGTCTGGTCACAAAGTGTTTAGCGTTCATATTATCATTGCTTTCAGTTGTTCATGGAAATAGATGCTTAAACTGCAAGCGCTCATTTCGCAAGATAGAGGCCTTAGCTTACATCTGCGTGTTCAGGAGACTCTCTTATGTCCACTGGTCTGCACTTTATGGCTGTGACATGGATCGGTTTGAGTAAAACCTGCATTTTCAGAGGTGTGTGTGAATCTCTGTAATCTCTGACAGAGCTCAGCTGATTGACGAGCGCCGGCGTTCTCATGGTACAAGCCTCTCCTCACCAGCAGAGCAGCGTGAAAGGAACAGGGCAACATTAGAACAACATTTCAACATGACAGGAGCGGAGCATTATGGCAGCAGAGAACATTCACACTGCAATTTCTCCAGAAATTGCAATTTCTAGTATATTAATGCACTTTAGTGACTTTTCAAATTCCAGTGGAACTTCCACATCGTTAGAATCCCAGCTGGTTGGAATGGTGACCTCACAGATGATGTCACAGTTGGTTGGAATGGTGACCTCACATATGATGTCACATATGATGTCACCAGTTGTCATACGGAAGTTTGTATATAGACCTTGAAAAGATCAAACCCACTGAGTTGGAGTCGACCCGACTCCCTTAGATGGGATGATGCAGCGGGTGTCCCTCGACAAACAGAGGCCTCGAGTTGAGCCGCCGATTTTCTGCAGGGTGTTCCCCCCGCTGTCAGATTCAATCGGCGTGCAAGATCGGGTATAGGGGAAGCCAAGCTTGACTCGTTTCCGTAGCGCTGCCTCTGTTTGTGTGCCGCCTGCATCATTCCATCTTCGTATTTACATTTCAAGTATGAATTTTTATCTGGACTCAGGGCTTGGTTTGTGGACCGCCACTTTGAGGCCTTGAGTCCCCCTTTAAGGGCTGTGCCATCTTGTTTTCATGGCCCTCGCCATCTTGGTTTTTAACTGACTGCCATGTTAAAATGACTTTGAACTCTGTAATGCGTTACAAACCTCTTTAAGCCTACTGAACCAAACGTATGTGGTTCAAGGTGGTAAACGGTCACAGTTTCCTTCTGCTCAACAGTATCAGCTTAGTTTTACAGTTGCATACAGTGAATTCTGATTTTGTGGACCTATTGTGGAATTTGGCTTGAGAAGTTCTACATTTTAAATTACTGATACCTGCAGAAAACCCAGGCGTGCTTATTATGCCAGACTTAATATTTCACAAGTTTAATTTAAAATTTTGCATCTAAAACTGCATTAAACATTCAACATGTAGCATTTTCCAGTGCAGCAAAGAATGAGATGTGTAGGGGCAAAATCTGTATTGAATACAACAATCCTCCAATCCAAGAGGTGCTGCCAGTCCAAACACAAGGCCTCGTCATCTTGACAAGTGCAGATATTGTTTAGTAGACATACGCCATTGACACTGAGCCATAAAACTGATCACTGAATATGAATAATTGGCTCCTTGTGTCCTGCCACCTCGTGCTCTATTTTTATACACTGTTTGGCTCGATTGTAATAATCCAGTGAATGTAACTAATTGTCTTTTGTATTTTTTTCCTCTTCTACAAGTGTATGAAGTTCTGGCGGACATGTACTCATCGTCGGTTCCCTCTGCAGCCGTTGTCTGTACGGTTTTGTTGTGACTTCTCTGATGCCGATGATGTGCAGATGATGGGAGGAAAAACGTCCGCTGACAACGACTTGTTGCATAAAAATAGGTTTATTACAAAACGATCAGTTGTCTAACAGGCTCCATGGCTGCCTGGAAAGACGTAACCCAATGATTTGTGTCATACAGACAGAGTATCCCCTAGCCAAATTAACGTCTTCCCCGAGCTCCTCTGAATGTCATCTTTTATACCTTTTTAAAAACGCTTCCCTCACCATATGGTTTCCCTCAGTAGCAAGGCCCAAAGAGGTCTTGCCTTAATATGGAGGGACGTATAGACAGAGAAGACACACACATATAACATAGCAGATGCCACAGTTTCGATCCTTTGTACAAAGACTGAGCTGCATAAAACACTCAGACTAATTCTTTCTCGTCAGTTTCTTTATTTGTTCTAGATTTTCCGCCACACAAAGTTTGTAGAAATGTGCACTCATCCCAACATGCACTCTACCTTCTGATATTACCCGGGTAAAACAACAAATATAGATATATTTGGGGTTTTAGGAGGAAAAAAAAAAAAGAAGAGCTGCACAAAAAATAAAATTGCATCTCAATATAACACAAACCAAAACGTGGATGTACCTTTAATACCAGACATGTGTCCTCCATGTTGAGCCTCCTCACTATAACTGCAGACAGTGCAGCATTACCACCCAGCGTACAACAGTACAGACTACATTCCTCGTGTAGTTTCCTGCAATTCACGATGGTCTTATCTGTGCCCACAAATATTCATTCCATCCAGACCGGAGACCACTGCTCTCCAGTTTTAAGTAGGTCAGCTTACCAGGAAATACCACATGGCTTACAGACTGTTGTTCTCAGGATATTTCTCATTTCTTGGCAAGACTGGTACATTTGTCACTTATGGGGAAAATGGAGACACAGTTCTGAACAGTGGTACTCAGTTTATAAGCATTTTGGATTTCTAAAAGATTGTTTTAGTTATTGGAAAGTTAAACTTTATCATCTTTGTTGAATTGTATGCTTGTCTGCAGACTTACAGTATATAACATTTGTGCATGTAGCTTATCTGCATGTGCACTGACTATTTAACTCCACTCAATTGGAAGTAATTAATTATAAGTGTGCAATCTGGATACTGTTTCCATTTTACTTATTGCAAATATCAATTTATACCAAATTACATAGTTTTATCCAGAATTTTCAGTTATATAAGATCCTTTCTAGACATCTAAAGCAAGCGTGGGAATCCATGAAGTGTTACGGAAGATAAAGTAAAGTGAACTAGAAGGTAAGATGAGAGAGACTTTACTGCCATATAGATGGATAGATAGATATAAATACTTTATTGATCCCCGGGGGGGGAAATTCTGGTGTTACAATAGCATAGGAGTTAAAGTGACCACCACCATGAATACCAACAAATAAATAAGCAAAATAGAAATGTACAAAATGTTGTGAGTTGCAGGTAAATAGCCATCCATCTGTGTACAGTGCAGTGCAGTACAGTACATGAAGGTTTCTCCTGGTCTCTGATGCAAACAGTCAGACAACGTAAGGTGCAAGAGTTGCATAAAAGGTTGTAAAATGAAATACAAATAAATAAATTAAAAAAACTATAGTTTCAGTGCAGTAATTACCAGAAAATTTGAGAAATTAATCAAAGGAATGTGCAGAAAATTATTTATTAAATCACACTGAGTATCATAACCTAATTTGAATCCTTTTTTTTTTTTTTTGGGTGTGTGTGTGGTTTTATTTTGATGGTGGCACCCGGAAGTTGTTTTATTGTGGAAGGCGGTTACCGGAAGCATTGCTCGTCGTGACAGAGCGGAGTCTGGACCGGACCGGACGGGACGGGACGGGACGGGGGTGGGACATTTCACATGAACCGGCAGCTTCACCGGCGGGCTGTCGGCGCTACATGAAGCCTGGAAACCCGTCGTGTTGTGCGGGGTGACATTTTAAGTTCTTACCGAGCGTGTGGGCGGATAATGCCGGGCCGGTGAAAGCTGATGAAGTTCACCCGAGATATCTGCCGGCTGCTGGGCTTAGGAGGCGGTGAGTGACGCTGCCAGTCAGCCGTTAAGTGAACAAGTCGGTCAAGTTTTTGTGGATTTATTTATTTATTTATTTTTATTTCACAGCCAATGCTAGGTTGTTATAGCACTGACAGCCCCGTGCTGAAAACTATAAATTCCTCTAAATAACACAAAAAAAATATTAAAAAAATAATAATAATAATACTCAGGCGTTATATTTAACTCCTAAATTTGTGTGCTAACACCTGAACACAGCTTTTAGCTAACTTACCTGCTGAAACAGCTAATATTTTTTATTATTTCTGCATAAATGGGGTTTTAAAGTGACTTTATAATTAAATTTTATTTTACTTTTATTGTTTGTTTTTTTTTTTATTTTGTGTCTTCACAAATTATCCTGGCAGAAAATGTGATTTTTCATTTAAATCTTATTTTACTTTATTATGCTATATTACTTTAGCAATAAATATGATAGAACAAGCTAGTTTTTTTAAACTTCCATCTTTTAGTTTGGTCACTTTTTAACTTCTAATATTTAATGATGAGAGGCTGGTGGTGTTTGCCTGTAGGAATGTAGAAATAGATTTAGCTCTGTGTTTATTTCAGGAGGAAAAAAAAAAGGTTGTTTTCCCCATCCTGGCTCTTGTTGCAGTGATTTTTCAGGGCTGAGATGAGAAGCTGAACACACAGATGCAGACCAAGTGTTGAGGCCTCCTTAATAACGACACCAGATTGAAGCAGATTATGTTAATTATCAGTAACAATATGGTTTTGCTTGTATAAATGTTCCTGTTCATATGTCCACAAACTGATGAACTACCAACAGAACTGTTAACAGTAATTTGTGCACGATACAAAAACCTTCTGAGGTGACGTGAAACACAGTGTTATATATATTTGACCAATAAGGGAATCTACTAATGCAGATGAATGAGGAAATGTGCCCCAACATGGACTTTAGATGGCGCTGTATGTGGTGGGTCACTCCAGGGCACATTTGGGCCAAATTTGTGTTTCTACTTAGTTGAACCTGAACCCACCGTTATGCTGCTTTCACGTCATATGGGACTTTCTGTAAATGCCAGTTTTCAACTTTCAAGTCATAATAATCACGAGGAAATTCAGATTTTTTTTCCAAAAAGCTCCGATTTGTAGCCGACTTGAAGCCTAACAATATGAAAGCGGCTTAAACGGTGAACAAACTTGGGTGTCTCATGAATTAACGGATCTAGTTTGCCATCTCTACCCTTCCATCCCGTTAGACATGAACTTGGCATGACCGTTACTAGTCTGCAAAGCCAAACTATAACCTGACAATAACTTATTTTAAGCCCTCGCTAGAAATCGAAACACAGACCGATCTCCTCAGAAGACCAGGACAGTGTCCTTTAGTGGACTCTTTCTTCTTCTTCTTCTTCTTTTTTTTTTACTTATTTTTTGGTCCAATAAAAACAAAGGCTAAGATTTCAAACCAAAACTCCAACAAATTGCGCTTTGTGTTCCTCAGGATGTGTACAAATTATTATTATTATTTTTTTTACTTTGATCAGAGCTAACTTGGCAGCAGGTCATAAACCCAACCAGAAATATTTGACTGCCAAATGAGTTGTCGACTAACCCCACAAGAATGTACAAAAGCTGGTTTGACCACAACTGCAGCTCATATGGTTTTGGCCGGACTGAGAATAACTCTGACATTCATCTAACGAAGGTTTAATTAAGGTCTTTGTGAATAGATATTACACAAATCTGCGGGCCGCCGTCCCTTAAACACAGAAAAAGAGTTAGTGTCTGTCATTTTGGCGCCTTTATTGCTTTATTGTTGTTATTTTTTTTAATAATTCAATGATTTTTGCACATTAGAAAATCATGGCCAAAGCAAAAGCATCAAACCTCTGTAATGTAAAAGTGCAGATCAGGACGCTTATTTTCAGTTGTAACCATTCCCATATGAAGATCACATGGAAACAGTTTTTGGCATTTTAAATCACAATCAGATGCACAACCATGACAGTATTCATGTGCACTGGTTTGAGACTTTATCCTCATTTTACAGAAGTAAATATCAGTTATGGAATGAGTGTCCCACATCTTATCAGACATTTCTCTTCATATTACCACGATGTGCTTAAACTTTTTTTGGTTTTAAATGAGTAATGGCTTTGAGGAGTTTTTGCAGCTGGAGGCGTTTCTGGTGAGACAAACGGCGACGTCCTAAACACACAGTTCTCTTCCTGTTGTTTGTTGTTTTTTTTTTTCTTCTTCAGACTTAAATCAAGTTTATTCCAAATCAGTTTCCTACCTTTTCACTTTAACTTCATGTCCTCGAGTGTTTTTTTAAATCAGAAAGAAACCTCGATGAAATCTCTGCACAAATAATTTGCATTTCTTACAAAGTATACAGACGTTTATTCTTGTGTTTATTCTCAATCAGTCAGGGCATTAAAATCTGTAAATAAATAAAACATTGGAAATAGTAATGTGGCAAAATAATCTTGACTTAAGGGCTACTTACTAGCTTTCTGCACAGCTTTTGTTTTCTACATTATAACTACTTTTAAAGGCTGCATCAGTGCAGTGCTGTTATCCCTCATTTGACAAAATAGAATTTAAAAAAAATCTTGATTCAAGGTAGATTTTTACAGGGCTTTCAGCCACATCTGATGGTCTTCATCATTCCAAAGGCCTGACAATTAAAAACAAATCTTACTGTAAAGTCGTTAAAGTTGTTCTGCTTTTCCTCATTCATTGCTGTATTGACTGTGATCGCTGATTTGACAAAATAATGTGGACTCAGTGTCTCTACTGTTCTGTAGATTTTTTTTTTGTTGTTTTTGTTTTCCCCAGAGCTTTCAACTGCATCTCAATGGCCTTCCTCAGTTTGCCCTTCCTTCACAAGGCGACAACACCCACAGTCTATGTATTTAGTATACTAAGAAACTTTAACATTCGCCTACAAGTGTCTCTGGCCTCATGAGGACTGTGAGATTCAGCTGAAAGCCCAAGAAAAAAAGCCAGTAAGTAGACCTTTAGTCCAGGTTATTTTGCCACATTAATAATCCCAACTAATGCAGCTCCGATTGAGATACAGCAGTCGCACCTCACCGTGCTTTTAAAACTCTCCACGTTCCTACGTTGAGCAAGTATCTATCGATGAGTCAGAGGGAGAGCTTGAACCTACATTCTTTTATTTAATGTCTTTGGGTGTGTGTGAGTGAGTGTGAGTGAGTGTGTGTGTGTGTGTGTGTGTGAGATTTGCTTGGTGAATAGGCAGGAGGGGCCGATGATTTACACACAGCTCATTAGCCTCCTGTTTCCTTTTCCCAGAAATGATTTAGCTAATGATGGAGAGAGAGAGAGAGAAGCAACATGCACCCTTTTTGAATGTTAATGCTGCTGTTGTAGTTTTGTTTCTATGACATTCAAATTAGCTTTTGGTTTGTGTGTGTGGACAGGTCGCTCTCTATTTCTGTTGTTTTTCATTCAACAATTCATTCTGTTTATTTATTCAGGTTAATTTCACTTCATTTCTTTTTCATTTAATGCCCTTTGTGCCTCTGACGACTGCGTCTGGAGGCGTCATGTTTTGCAGTTGCCCGAGGAAGTCTGTCTCTATCTCTATCTCAGGAAGTCCTTGAGAGAACTTAAAATTTGGCACAATGTCCGCTCGGACTCGGGATGAACTGGTTAGATTTTGGTGATCCAGAGGTCATAGTGACCTCCCAGAATACGGTTTTTTTTCAACTCAAGAATTTATAGCTGATTATGACAACATTTCACCCAAATGTCTAATGTGATGAAATGAAGTTTGAAGATGAAGATTTTACACCCAAAAGTTCTGCAGAAACACTGGTCTGGTCTCAGAATGGGGAAATTGTGGCTGTAATTCGCATTTCAATCAATCAATCGATCTTTATTGATATAGCAGCAGTTCATAACAAATGTTATCTAAAGACACGCTCCATGAAACAGCAGGTCTAAACCAAAGTGTTTAGTTAAGAGTTGATTCTATCAGTGACTCAACCCAAAGAATGGCAAAGAAAACCTCGGACACAATCCGGCTCAGAGGTGGGCGGCTTTTCCGTGTTGGTGGAGTTGAGACTATTGAAGCCAGAGAACCGCAGCCAAGAGTACCGCGACCGCAGGATCCTGAGAGATGACAAAGCACAAAAAGGCTCCGGGAGAGATGGCAAGTTAGGAAAAAGTGCAACCATATGAGCACGCTCATACAGTAATCACCCATTAGCCCGTGAGAACAGGAACGTTTCGAGTCTGTTTTTAAACGTGGATATGGTCGTGATGGTCATCAGGCAGCTTGTTCCAGAGAACAGGACCACAGTAATTGATCTATGAGCAAGTCAGGAATGTACCGAGGAGCCAAACCATTAAGTGCTTTTTGGTTGGATACTAAATTGCTGGCACTATTCTTGGGTCTGGACAACCCCGAGCTTATTCTCTCCTTTGGCTCTGCACATAAACAGAAAGGCAAAATTGAAAACAGTGATGTTGAGAAAGAGCGAGGGAGGGAGGGGGGGGGCAGAGATGGGTATGTGTGCTGATATGGGTGTGCCTTTTTAAAAGAGGGGAGGAAACCGTCAAGGCCACCCTGTCCGGCAGCCTTGAGAACCAGCTTTCACCGCATGGTGCTGTCATATCACACATGGTTTGTTACACAGAGCTCATTCTTTGACTATTTCCCACCGCTTAACATTTCTGTATTTGAGATAAAGCCACAGATATTAAAGTCTTTTTGCTACAGTGTCACATAATGTCAGATATCAAAAAAATACTTCAAGGCTCTCATGCAAATAACTTAGGAAAGCGTTGTGTTGTGTTGTCTTTCATAGTCGACGGCAACACTGAACATGCTGATTCATCTGCTGGGTGAATATTAGGAATCTATGCTGAAGGAAAACCAGTAAAACTAAACTGAATCTTGTCAAAATTAGTGTTTGAAAGGGTCAAAAGACTTTTTCTTTAGTTATAACAAAGTTTAATCTTGCATGTAAGAGGAGCGTTTAACAGTGCAACAACATCATGGACAGACATTACAGAGTAAAAGGCTCCACCAGTGAGAATGTGCAGTTGGTTTTTATAGTGGGAGTTGTGGGTGTGGCTCTCACACATCCTGTGATCATCTACTGGCGTGAGGCGAAAGACATTTGGGCTATTCAGGTCTTCTTGTCCTTGTCTACACACCCGTGATTGCCACTCTATCCGGCAATTCACGAGCATGTCCTCGGATGGGAATTCTTATACAATTTCATCTGTATTATAATCCTGAGATTTCATGTATAAATGTGCAAATTTAGCATTGTCTAATTGAATATGCACTGATTTGCAGAACAATAATCCGAACGTGATGAAGTCGGGTTATTTGTTGACATATCGGAGCCAAATGTTTTTAGAGGACATGTTGGATTTCTTTTCTCATCACTCCATAATTCAGAAAATACTATTGACACCCTTAAAAAAACAGTTTATCCTCATATTTTTAGGAATAAGGTGTTATATTAATCAGGCGCTGAATGAGATATGAACATACCTCTCTGTAAAAACCTTAATATAATATAGATGGGAAGAAAAGTGGAGAGTTTGGTTTATGTAGGAGCTACTGAAGTGACAATTTTGGCTCGGAGTGAGACTAATTTTGAGAAAACAGGCTTGTAAAGATGTGAATTTACAAGGAATCTGCAGATGCAAATAGACAAAGTGTAGTAAAATAAATACATAACTAGAAAGAGAACTGTTATTGAAGAAAAATAGCCTCAAACGTCAAAACTGACCAGAGAGCCAAAAACCAATGTTTGGTAACGGTGTGTGATGGTGATCGCGATCAGCTAAACTAACAAGCATGAATGCTGGTTTCTAGTCGGTGATGTGGCACTGCTGCGGACAGACGTGGGCTTTCTCTAGGAACAGCCTGTCGAGTCCACCGAATCATGTGTAAACAAGATAGAAGTGGACACACGGCTAAAAACAGATAGTAGATAACAAATAATCATCAAGTGCTTAGTTGACTCTAAGATTAAATCTAAAGTTCAGACAAGAAAGGAGTGTTTCCCAATCTACCTGGATAAGTTACCACTCAACAATAGTACTAATTCTACTACTGAAGTAATGATAAGGTAATGATAACTGTTGATTAATGATAACATTAATACAAAAAGAATCCATAATCTAGCGTTGTGACGGCACATCGCTGCCAAATAAAAAATCCACATGCCCTGAACAGCTGCGCGTGCATATTATTTTTGCAAATGCTTTCACAGCACTTCTCTGCAGAATATCTCTGCTTGAGGACAAAATCATGCTCTCGGGTTGTCAAAACTTTCACCCGCTCACTTGCTTGCGAGCTATTTTTTCTTTCTGGCAGTCAAGATCTGCCAGGAAACAAACACAGTGTGGTCTGAGAAATGCAGACTTGATTGTGAAGTGATTCTCATGAAATGTGGTTTGTTGTAAATGTGAGAACATGATACTGGTTACTTGCTGGAGTTGAATTTGATTACCGCTTGCTTTTTGTAGTGAAGTCTGCATATCTAAATATGTCTTTACAAGCAGATCCAGACCGTCCCAGTGCGGCAGATGGGCAGACGCATAGCGGCAGCATACAGCAGCAGCCAAAGAGGTGCCTTCTAAGTTTCTATATCTATGAAACGCCCACTTGCTGCCAAAAAGAGAAACCAAGTTTTGCCAGCAGGAAAGCAAAGTTTTCTCCTCGAAGGCTGCAGTATTGCCTGTGTGAACAGAGATATTCTGGGTGTTGGTGTGTGCAGCTCCTCTACATCTGCACATGAATCTTATTTTTTTTTAAGAATCATTTCATGCATTTGAAATCAAACTTATACGGTCAGGAATTCCAGGAAAATAGAGATATATGCCCTGGATGTAATGATCTTAAAATCAGGGAGAAACCCTCCAGTCCTACGTGATTAGTTTTTACAGATGTTTTCTGATCAGACGACTCTAATAGACTGCTTCCAGCTGTCGGAGGGGCGATAATGCTACTGCATTAATGGCAATAAATGTATTAGCAAGAGCACAACACGCACTGCGAAATGGCTGGTAGACTATTCTATAGGCTGTAAGTGATTTTATGTCATGTTCTATGGAGGGAGAATGTGTTTCAGCTAGAAACCTATAATTCAGCATGAGCTAAATATGGATGGTGATCCGAACAAGCTTGCTGTCCTCCCACAAACATGGTCTTTCTTGTCTTTCTGTCCCTGTCTGGTTTGGGCTGACTGTTCTAATCAGGAGGCGTTGTGGCTCGTAATGCCAAACAGATTCAGTTTCTTGTCATTCTTACAGTTTGTGAAGTATTCTTGGACAGCTTTCTGTCCCTCCCCTCTCATCTGTCAACAGCGTGTGTTTGAGGGAAAAGAATGTTGGCTCTCCACAACTCTTTTTGTCTGTCATTTCTCCAGAAATTTCTCAGTATCAGCAGTTTTTTTTTTTTTGTCTTATAAAAGTCTTACAACTGCAACCTATAGCCTGCAGATGAAAGCTTTTACGTTTATTGCACTCAACATGTGGCAGAGCTCAAAGGTTATTAAAAAGAAATATACACTACTCACAAAAAGTTAGGGATATTCAACTTTCAGGTGAAATATATGGAAAATGTAAAAAGTGAATGCTACAGTGATATTATATCATGAAAGTAGGGCGTTTAAGTAGAAGCATGCACTGGTTATTTCTTCATTTTAAACAATTTATTTGAAGAAAATCTAACAACAGTGGTAGGTATACCACAACAAAACATGTTCAGTGTCTCAATAAATTGGGATGTGGCCAAAGGACGTCCACTCCTCTCCTTTCTGTGACTCTTCCAGTCTCTGTATCACTGTTCCAACCTCCTGATGACACTCTGTGACCCTCTAAGCTCAGTGAACACCTCCGTCTGAGGACTTCCTGTTTGAAGCCTCCAGTGTTGAGGTGCTGCTGATCAACTGTTAGGTGTCGTCTTGGTCTCATGATGTCAGAATGTGAACAGCAGGATGAGGAGGACTGTTTAAATACCAATTCTAACTGAAGCAGGAAATGTATTGGTGGATTCATGGATCAAACCTGTTGTGAATGTTGCTGTTAAGCTTCTTGTTAGAGAACAGCAGCTGGTGCAGAAAGTACTGAAACACTGAACAGTTGGACAAAAGTTGCACATTAAGTTCACCTGGAAAGGTTAGAATGCATTTTAGATTCATTTCACCTGAAAGCCGATTATCCCTAACTTTTTGTGAGTAGTGTATGTATATGAACCGCTCCGAATGCCTGGAGCACGCTTGAATTTTTAATATTTCAGGACGCGCACACCAGACAATTCAGTCAAGAAGCAAATCCAGAGACTTCAGAAACCTGCGTGATCATGTGGGCAGATAATTTATCTGCTCCTTTTTGTTTAATGTGTCTGAAGGCCATGACATCAACCATTTGTGTTTCAAACACATTGTTAGTGATCGTAGAATTTTAGTTTCGGAGCACAACCGATACTGGATCTTTAAGACTAATCCTGACACCGAAGAACCTGATAAGGATCTCATCAAAATCTCTATCTGGGTGTCGTTTAACGATGAAATTAAAAGAGCTCCAGTCAAACCTCAGTAGGAAACAACAACAACAATGATGATGAAATGTGTTTCATGTTTTAACTTGTCCACAGTTCACTCGTTCGTCTCGTTGCAACTATTCTTTTCAGCCAAAAAAAAACTTAAGCCTTCAGCCCATAAAACTTTTCTTTATGGTTGTTTATTAAAAACTCTGAATGGAAAACACCAAAAATTAGGGTAGAAACTCCCCGACTGTTTATAAATGAGCTAAATCATCTACAGGGGTTTCTGTTCTGGGATTTCTTGGTGCTAACAGATGACGTATGCACAAACACCCATATAATCTGGAACAAGATAATGTCGTCATTTGTATCTGCTCAGCCGGTGTATTGTTCAGGCTCTAATTGTTGTTTACATGCATTTTACAAACAAATCTGATGCTGTGCTAATATTTTCATTAACACGTGCTAAGATTTTTAGAATAAATCCCACCAGGGTCTCCTACAGCCTCTGAAATCCTCCTCTGTGCTTTATTTGCGCTCTCTGATGCCCCTGTAAATATACTGCGGCATGTCAATACTGCAAGGAAAACAGATGGGTCTTGTAGCAGTCACATGAAATGAAAAGCTACCGGCTGTTGTGTCTCTCGCTGCTGCTGGTGTGGGTGCATGGTAACTGATCTGTGCTAATCTGCCAAATGAAACTTTTCACTATTCAAGTTCCTGAAGCCTAGCTGGGTTTTTACCAAAGCCCTGGAGGTCAATGTGTCAGCAGAGTTAATGTCAGTGTGACAACACGGTTCAGGTTTAGACATGGGAGGAGGAGAGGGAAGCATTTCTCTGGAATATTTCTAGAATGCTTCTGGGTACCTGAGCGCTATTTCTGTCCAGAGGCCTTTAGATATTTCTGGCATGGTGACCTCTTAGTCTGGTATGTGGTACCACGCCAGCCTAGCGGCCCATATTAACATGCACTTAAAGTTGCGGTGCACAACTTGCAACTTTGGATAATTAACAACAACTTACAGCACTTTAAAGAAGCAGCGAAAATGTGTCACATTCTGGATTCAGATTTTTCAGTTGATTCCTTATTGACAACTTTCAAATTTCAATGAAATCTCAGAAAAATCTTGTTGCATGCAAGATGCAGCATTTTCTAACTTTACCCATAATGTATTTACACAAAATGAATGTAGTAGGTTTAAAATCTGTGTGCTTAAGCCACTCACGTTTAGGAAGGATGAGACCTGATGCCTTAGATTACAAGAATAAATGTGGAAACAGAATTAATGTTAGAGTGATAACGTGGTTCAGTTATCTTCGGTGTACCTGAGCACTATTTCTGTCCAGAAATGCTGTGACATCTTAGCATAGTATGAGGGGAAGGGAGAAGTATTCCCTTGTTCAACAGTCACAGCTGCCCGGGGCCATATTAACATTCAATAAAAGCTTTTCTCAGTTCCTATAAGCTCAGAAGTCACCTCTTAGGGGCGGTTGTTAATGCAGCAGGTCTGAACAGGATCTGCGTGGCTTTTCTTTGAACATTTGCAGTAAATGCACTCATTCTTTCCCCATAATTGCATCATCCAATCACAAGTTTTGCATGGGAAATAGGGAAGTCAACACACACACACACACACACACTCTAGACAAACAGAAACACTGAAAACATCGTCCATCTTTACAGTAATTCATTCAAACTAACCGCTAGAGAAACTGACAGGAATAGAAGTGTAATCACGTGTGCGTCTGCTTTGCTAGATGGGCCAGGTGAGGAGGAGATGGAGGTTCAGGATGGAGCTCCTGACCCGACGGACAGGAGGAAAGACGAAGGATCATCACAGGTAGACTGAGTTTAAATCAGGGATCAGTTTGTACTCACTTATAGAAACACTATTGTGGAAAATAAGTAAGAAAATAAGTGAATTACTGGTGAAATAGAAACACTAAATGTACTTGTAGGGGGCTGTAAAAACATAGATCACAATTTCCTCATCTTCAGATACGTACTTTTACATTTGTGATGTCAAGAAGCTGATGCTGATGTGTTTTTAGGTGTAGTATCACTTATGGCCACTAGATGCTGCCTCAAAGTCTCTGGCTTCATAGGGATCTTTCTCCATGAATTTGTTTTCCCCACAAAAGACGTTTTTATCTCTCTCTCTTAAGTTAAATCATTTAATGTTTAGTGTGTGTGTGTGTGTGTGTGTGTTGACCAGGCGATGCTGAACAGCGAGGAGGGCTTGGATGACGAGGAGAGAACAAGAAGGAGAGCCGAGAGGAGGAGAGCTAAAAGGAAAGTGAGTGAAAAGAAGTCTGTCTGACTGAGGAGAGACTAAAGAATACAGAGTAAAGCTTCCACATAGAGTGGATTCTGCAAGTAATATCTAGTTTCAGCTATGTGAGGTGGAACCCTAGAGATGGACGTGACCTTTCTTTGGCCCAAACAGTTGTCCAGACAAAGTGGAGCCAAGAAGACAGAATGCTAACTTAAGGATAGCATACATACCATCTATGGTACATGTTCCTGCAACATGTAACAGAAGAAAAACCTTCTAACAACTAGAATATATCTTTGTGTCCTCTTGTCTTATTGAGTGAGTTTTACAGAAATGCTTTCAGATAGAAAACATCATACAGAACAAACTACAATATGTGCGACACTGAATGGGTTTATATGGACATGAGTGTCCTGGTTATGAGGCTTTGATCATTTCAGGATATGGCCTTTACATGAGAAATCTGTCCATCCATGTCCCTATATACTTAATAAGTACTAATATCCCTGTTACAGATTACTGCATGGTTTTTATCTGGCAAATTTTGAGACCGTTGAATTGCCCCTTCGCTGTACGTGTTCTGTAACCTGTATACTGCAGACCGGAAGAGGTCAACTGCTTTGGTAGTATAGTCATCTTTTATCACCAAAAGACAGAACTCTTTCTTCATCACTCTGGAAGTGGAAGTTTCTGTTGCATCACTTGGTTGAAGCTGCATCTTTGGTAGTCAGCAGTGGCCAGAAACCTGGATAAAGTGTACACATGCAACAATATGCCTGTTTCATTCTCCAGCTAGTTATCTGGATTTGTCAAAACCAGGATAAAGGTGTATCCAGCTTTCTGAAATTTTGACATGACGTTTTCATGCCCAAACACACAAAAACGGGACGCTTCACAAACCCAGTAAAAACTAAATATACTGATACATGTCCATGTAAACACATCTCCACATCAACAACATCTCTATCGATCTTTCTTGGCTATAAAGCCTGCTCCCTCCATGATAACAGATGGGCCAAACTAAAACAAAATCAGCCGGCACGTCAAACAAATATCATTTATACAGAGGGAGGAAGTGGAGGTGCGTCTTCCATCATTATACACAGTCTATGCTCAGCCTCCAGTGTGCTCACAGTAAATAGAATAAGTAATAATAATAAGAGCGTGTTGCAGCTCGTGTTGCGTGTGTGATTCCTCTACTAACTGAAATGAATGTTTCTCCTATATCCCCCACATCACCACACCTGTTACCCCACCCTTATGTACTCACCTGTTGCTCCACTTGTTTCATACATTTCACCACACCTTCTTCATGACTTTTTTTCCCCACACTTCGCTTTCCCCGCTTTTTAGCGGTTGACACGCCTTCGACCGCATATCTGCTTCCACACCTGTGTCCCTGCTTGTCTTTGTGCCATCCCACAGCCACCGTGTCCATGCTCTCCTTTCAGAGGCAGAAGGAACGGAAGAAACTGGAGAGAGAGGAGAAGACAGAGGATGTGTCGGAGCAGGTGAGAACACAAGGGCCTAAACGTGATCAGTCAGAAAGTGATCTTTGAAGTGGAGCACCCTTCCTATAAACATCTTTAAAAAGCAGCTAAAGACTCATTTATTTTGTCTGTGTTTGTAACCTTGTGTATTTTTAAGCTTTGTTTGTATGTTTTTACTATTTTTATGGTCTTATTTTAACCATTTTCACCTTTTATGATCTTGAAAGGTGCTATTCTAAATAAACTTAACTAACTTACTTATTGTTATTTCTCTATTTCGTCAATGCACAAAGCCTTGCAGAGCTTGTATGGTGCCATATGTTTATAGAATCATCTTTATGTCCATATGTTTGCTTGCATTCAGGTGCATTTGTACACATAGTGCATGTTTATATTAACTGGTTTAAACTGGGGAATAAGTAAAAGCAGGCACCTGACAATCGAGGTCTATTTGAAAATACAGGGGAACCAAATCCAACACTAAGTTACTTTATGATTTTGTCCAAACAACAAATCCACTATCACTTTCTAATCGGCATGTTATATTTTAAATGCATCAACATTCCTTTGTAAAAACAGTTTTGCCCTCATGTTACATAATACCACCAAAAACCCCCACTAAGAATGTGGGACTTCTTCTTCTGAGTCACATTTTTTGGTAATAATTTTAACCTTTAACAGGAAGAGGAAGCGGCTGGAGCGGTGTCAGAAAGTGACAGTGAGGAGGAATCGAAAGAAGAGAAGCAATGGACGGCCGTTCGTCCCAGGAACAAATGCAGCCCTGAGTCGGTCCCTGCCTTTGTGACCACAACAAACAAGAGCAACCTCCAGCTGCACCACAGGACCTCAGAGGAGGTACACAAGTACATCATTCATTTCTTCAGAATGAAATAAATGGTGGTGTGTGAGTACATTAAGCAAATATTGCAGACTATGGCAAAACATCTCAAGACACACAAGCAACCACCAAGTTGATTTACTAAACATTTTAATCAGCGTTTCGTCACAGCCGGCGTCTTTCCACATTTGGTCAGGCTCTTTTGTATAAAGTGTTCTCCCTGGTGTTTCCAGGAGCCGGAGTGGGACGTCAGCAGTGCATTTGTGGCCAAAGCTGCCAGCCAAATCAAACTCAAAGCCCTGAAGAACAGAACGGCACAGATCTCCAGAGAGAACAAGGAGAACGAGGCCAGGAGCAGCCAGGTATAAGTATACAGCTGTTCCATCCATTCACCTAGTGCGTAGCCGTTTATCCTGCCTTCAAACTTCTTCTGTCCTTTTGGAAGGACGTAAATATAATACTCCAAACACATCTTACTGACCGATTTGTTCTTTTTTTGCTGAAGACGTGAAATCAGCATTGCTTTAACTGTACTAACAAAGCTGTCTGTTGTAATTGCAGGTGGGGAACACAGAAGAAATGAAGAGGAGGGGGGAGTCTCTTACAGGTGACTCGTCGGTTCTCTCTCCTTTTTTAGATTTCGTCTTGGTAGAAAGAACCATGTTTGAAGGAGTGTGATGTGAACAACTTCAATCCAACATCTGATCAGAGATGTCTCAGTCCAGGATGTATACACAGACACAGTTCACAGCACAAGCTTAAACCCACATCCTCCCTGATCACACCTCTGCCGAGAAAGAAGATGGTGGGGAGACAAGCGGGCATTTCTGGGTTGAAGTGCACTATTTTTAAACACTATCAGAGGAGTCTGCTACTCACTCAAGGTCGCTCTTATCTTCTACTCATGGTGCCCAAGACAAAATGCAAATGTGTGTGTGTGTGTGTTCTAGTGCAGGGCATTCAGATGTTCGGCCAAGGCCAGTACAGCCAGGCAGTGGACATGTTTACAGAAGCCATCTACTGTGACCCCAAGGACCACAGGTGACCCCAGCTCAACTACACCAACCCTGTCCTGCCCTGATTGTACCACCTTCCTGTTCATTTAAATAAATACCTCCATCTATGTCACTCTGTGGTCTCTCAGGTTCTATGGAAATCGGTCTTACTGTTACTGGTGCCTGGAGCAGTACTCCTCTGCCCTAACAGATGCTCAGAGGTCCATTCAGCTGGCCCCCGATTGGCCGAAGGGATACTTCAGAAAGGGCTGTGCTCTGATGGGGTTAAAGGTCAGCACCTGCTGCACAACACACTGATACCTTCCAACCAAACAGTAATAATTTCCATTCTTGCTTCATCAAGCAAGTGTATTGTCATGTGTTTTGGTGTCTAGCTGCTGACGCCTGTGTTTGTGTTTGTGTATTGCAGCGGTACAGCGAGGCAGAGAAGGCCATGGAGCAGGTGTTGAAGCTGGATCAGCACTGCAAGGAAGCATCCAGTAAACTCTTTACCTGCCGAGTCCTGCAGCTCATGGTGAGTCTGGAAGGTGCGGCTTCCTCCGAGTCAATGCAACTGAGGCCTGCACGTTAGCTCAGGAGCTGGAATCAGTTCATTTAGCCGCTTCAGATCCTCAGACGGGGGCCCAGCTGGCCGAGGCTTAAATCTAAGCCGAGGCTTAAATCTAAAGATGGCGGTGCTTCTGCCATCAGGGCCCCTCGACTTTGAGATGAGGCTTTTACATCTTTTTCCTCAGTGCTGGTCTCTTTATTCACTCATTTATTAACTGATTTAATTTTAGTTTTTATTGTTTTTATTATTGCTCTTATTTTTGCATGTAGGTATTTATATTATGTTCTATTTCTCTCCCACTTTCTCTCTCTTGCTTTTGTCTTTGCCTATTTTCTTCTTGTCCTAAATTAATTGTTTTGTTTGGCCTCACTGTGGGGCTCTGATGCCCTGATATTCAAGTATCTGGTTCTATCAAAGCACTTTGCAATCTCTGTTCTTAAAGGTGCTATACAAATAAAGTTATTATTATTTCAACACTGCAGGCGTACCGTTCTTGCATGTGATTTTTTGGGGAGTTGATTTAATTTCTTAGAATCTCAACCAGTCGAGTGTCTGTCCAAATGTTGATTTAGTGTTTCAAAAAAGAGATTTATACATGAGGTAACTTTAACGTTCTTGTCTTTTTAATTTTCTCAATTTATTATTATTATTATTTTTTTCATCTTTAGGAGTTGGGGTTTGTGGAAGAACAGAGTAAATTGCTGCTGGAGAGGTTCACCACCGTTAAGGCGGTCATCACCTCACACGAGGCCAAAAGTAAGATCCAGCTGCAGTACCACATCTGCTCATACAGGGGCAGCACCGCCAGTAGTTAGTCATATCAGACTTCAGTAGCAGAAACACTGATGCTGCTAGATAAAATGTATCCTGAGCAGCACACTACTTGCGGTACACTGATGTTAGGACAGTATTAAGGTGCAGAGAAATATGGAGACTGAGTTTTATACTAAAGCAGACATGTATTCTATTCTATAAGTAAACAGCTGTTTGCAAATGAAGTTGATTAATATGATGATAAATGATAAATACAGTGTCAGCACATTGGTGTAGCTCGCCAGACAAAAAGATGTCATTTACAGCAGACCACAGTCGTTTATTAGTAAAAAAATCATGCGATTGCAAAACAGTACAAACAGAGCATCAATGAGGTGCATTTTAAAAAGGTTCATTCCATCTCCTCTTACTTCCAGCACTGAAGCACACACCTCAGCAGGACCAGAGTGGGTAGGTTGTATGGCTTTAAGCAAAACACATAAAAATATACATGATGTCCTCTGTGGGGAATAAAAAATCTAAATGTAAATGTTCAAAAATGTAAGTTACGTTTGATTCCCCGTCTAATAACATTTGTTGGACGTACTTGCTTTCTTCTGTCTCTCTCCTCTCGCCGTGTTCCCTTTTCTGTATTGCAGGAGCTGTCGTTCTCTGTGGGTCGGGAACATTACATTGGAAGTTACAGAGAAAGACCTCTGGGATCTCTTCAAAATGTAAAAACACTGTGTGTGTGTGTGTGTGTACATGTACTAGTAAAAACTGTGGCAGGGTACGCTACAGAGAATGAACAGAAGAGATGGTTGGAGAAAACTCAGTGAGAACGTTAGACTACATGTTGGAAAATGTGTGCTCAACCTTTCAGTTGCACGTTTCTATGAAGCAAGTTAGCACAAGCACTAGTTGTGGCTCCCCCCCTCATTATGTTTACTCACAAATAGACAAAAATGATCTGGAGATCAAACTCGAGCAGGTAAATTGAGACGGGTATTTGCAGCTTGAGACAGAGTTTAAGAAGAAAGCATTAGCAAGACTGTTTCGGTGAATCGGGCCCCTGTGCCACACTGCCCTGCTGTAGGTTACAATCTCTGTCTACATGGCTGCAGGTTTGGTGAGATAGAGAGCATCCGAGTTCTTCACGAGCGTTTCTGTGCCTTTGTCAACTTCAAGAATGCCAACATGGCTGCCAGAGCGCTGGACAAGCTGCAGGTGAGTGATAGGTATGCTAATTTTTCTCGGATGTCATCCAAGAATCTTCACATGAGGTTTTGATTTGCAACAAGGCAGCAGTTTTTCTCTTGTGCCTCTTTGAATATTACGTCAAGCTTGATCAACTGCACTGTTTCCTCCACTCCAGGGGGTGGAGCTGGGGAGCAGCAAGCTGGTGATGAGGTACCCGGACCGTTGGATCCAGCGAACCCTGCCCTCCACACAGACGACCAACAGCAGCCTCGGCTCCACTGCTGCAGGAACAATGCAGAGCTCAGCTGCTGCCTGGTACCAATCTGTGTGGTGTTGTCTTGCAAAAACATCCCCTACTTTGGAAATGTGAACTCGCGCACACACATTACATGGTGTAGTTGTTTCAGCGTTTCGAGATTAGCATCTAGTCTAGGTTAAAGATAGGGGAAGGATTAATGTTGACATGTCGGCGTGATGGTTTGGGTTTTAGGAATGAAACATGATACTCACAAGATAGATATTAAAGCATGATGGTGCCATTAAGCCGTGTGGATATACTGCACTGTAAAAACACTCTATTACAGCCCTGCATCAAAATGTTACTAAAACAAAAGTATGCAATCAGGAAAACTTGAAAAGTAAAAGTATCCAGTGCAGAAATGTTTCCCCTGTGACTGTGTTACAGATATGATTAGATTATATCATCAGATTATTGTTCCTCATGTATTCAGGTAAGAGCAGCACTGTACGGTTGAGGTGAAGCTCATTTTGAACTGCCGCTGATGATTGTTTTCATTCATCAATCCATCGATTGTTTGGTTTGTAAAAATGATAAGACTAGCAAGACGTAAAAACACATTAGAAATAATGAAATAATTAAAACAACAAGCAGCAAATCCTCACATTCATGAAGCTATAAATGTGAAAAATAATTTTTTTTCCTACATCACCCCTGCTCTTCCTTCCCTCCATTGACTTACTGTAAAATTCAGATCCTGTGGATTACATATGAGGCGCTGCATGACTTTGCCCCCCGCTTACATTGCTCATCTCCTCGTTCCTTATTCCACTTCTTGAACGCTCTGCTCCCCAAATCTCGGCCTTTCATGCATTCCCCGCTCCAACTGCAAAACAAAAGGTGATCGCACCTTTGCTGTTTTGGCCCCAAACTCCTGCAAACCATCAGAAATACCGAATCTTTGGACAGTTTCAATCTGCTTTGTCATCGTCTGTTTTAAAAAGTGCTTTAGAAATATGCCTATATGACACAGGATCTTCTGTCCATGCAGGTCCCGAGGGTGTGCGCCTATAAACGGAGACGAGTGCTTCTACTGGCGGACCACAGGCTGTTTCTACGGCGACAAGTGCCGCTTCAAGCACATACCAGACCAAAAAGGTCGAGACAAGTACCCGTGACAAGAAACCTT
This sequence comes from Pempheris klunzingeri, assembly GCF_042242105.1. Lineage (NCBI taxonomy): Eukaryota > Metazoa > Chordata > Actinopteri > Acropomatiformes > Pempheridae > Pempheris > Pempheris klunzingeri. The sequence continues at coordinate 3,334,902 of NC_092014.1, forward strand.
AAGGAAGGATTTACACAGGAGAGGATGAAGAGAAGCTGGTCTGCCTGAGAACACTGCCGACTGAATGAGTGTGTGGGAAAGAGAGAGTCAGAGATGGTATGTATGTGATGGCCAGAGTCGGGGGTTCGTGACTTGATGAGGAAAGATGCTTAAAAAAAAAAGATAAATGCATCCGATACCACAAAACGTCTGACACAAGGAGCTCCTCAGAGGAATTTAATTTATTGGAAGGGTCACTGAGGAGTCTCTTAGCCTTATTTGGATCCTAGAAAACCCCCGACATGAGCTCGTGGAGATCCCTGGTCTGTGTGGAAGCACTTCATCTGTCGTGAAAAGGATCGACTGCTTGGACAAGTGCGTTTGTTTGAACCATGTTGGAAACAAAACCAAAAACCCAGTTTTGTGGAAAACAAGCTATTTTCATATCTTTAAGATGGATGAAGCGTTTGAAATGTCAACATTTTTGCACAAAACAATAAATTAATGAAATATACATTGAAATGTTTTCGGGTTTACTTTCAACATCTTCAGTCGGGTGATTACAGTCTTTCAGATCCTGATTAATATTCCGCTAATGTTCCCTTTGACATGCAACTGTGTGCACTGTGGCTCTGAGCTTTGTTTAATGGGTCGGTGTCCTAACATGTCCCCATATTTTTACAGCTTTGTTTTCCAATAGGGTGAAGCAGAGACAGGTTTGAACAACTGTTTTGTACAGCTCTGCCAACCACAACGATCTGACAAGGTGTTTTTCTGTCCAGCCCCACATGCTTTTCAAGCTGAAGTAGTTTACTGTAACCAAGCGATGCACATTATTTGCTCCATAGCTCTTCTACCTCAAGTGCTGCAACAAGTGTCTCAGGTAATGTATGTCACATCGTCACATTTACATTTTAGTGCATTTATCAAGCTTCCTCAGCTGACTGGAGGAAACTTCAGAGAGAGACTCTCAGTTTACCACTTTTCTAGATTTTGATGTGTGATGAGATCTGTTTTTCACAACATGTCACTCTGTCCTTTTAGCTAAACAACACTTATCTTAAATAATGGATCAATATGTGTGTTTCTCTTGAGTGCCAAGCTGTGAAGTTCAGTCTGAGTTTGTGGTTATTAAATGGAAATTGGTGTAAAAAGTCATATGTTTGATGCCGGTAAATACAGCAACCTATGTTGTGAAGCAGCAGGGGGCGGGGGTGCTCTTTGCATTGACTGCACAGTACAATGAGAGAATTTCTCATGGACTAAAGCATTTATTAAGGCCTCAATGACTTTAGGATTTATACTGAAATGGTCCACCCCCTTACTCCAATCAGAATTATCCACCATCAAGTATTTAAAAAAGGAAATTCTCTGCTTTCCTCTAAAGTTGCCCCGGTACAATATGTTATAGGATCTTCAATACTAACATCAAGGTTAGCATTTGATGACATTATCATCATTGTGGTGGCATGCTAACATGCTAAGATAAGTACTGCCCGGCAGCTATTGGAGTAATGCTAACGTAGCATGTAACATAGCTTTACATGCTAAATGTCAGTTGACATGCTAACATTTGTGTAACTCAGTGGTACTCTGGAGTGTAATGCTGGCATGTTGATATGAGATCTGTGAGCGTTTTACAATGTTTTAGCTGCAGGCACAGCTGTGGAGTATCTGATAAAGCACGACTTGGGCTGATAAAAGAGTCTGTTCAGCCTAATAAAGCTTTAAAGGAGCTTTAAGGATTCAAGAATTTGAATGATGTCTTTTTCCAAAATGTTGGTCTGCCTGATTAAAACCTTGTGACACAACTAGCTCATTTTAAAAAGCTTGTTTTTTGTTATTACAAGGTAAGTTTGAAACACTTAAATGATTCTAATACTGTCCTAGATTACAACGAACCTGTCCTCACCACATTTTATGTAAAAGTTGATATGAAACGAAAAGTAATGCTGTGATGTATATTTAACATTTTAGTCTGTTTCATATCCCCCATAATGTTACTTAAAGGAGAAAAGGGTCCGGGTTCTTATGGGATACATATGTATATATATGCATGTGTATTTGTATAGAACTGCTCATGAGATAAAGTTCTTCATTCCTCTGCAGTTGGCCTTCACACCTGACCACACAGAGGAAATGAACTTTAATGTGCTACATCCTTCTAGGAAATCTATGATTGACATTTATAAACTTCAGTTGAACTGCAATCATGTTTACAGTTTGCACCTTTATGTTTGCTCCTTTCGCCTCTGATTGCGGTTTCTAATGCGCCTGTAATGTGTTGCAGTGGTGCAGAGCAGGTATGGGATGACCCACAGTTCTGCACAGATCTGTGCTGTGGGAGGATCAGCAGTGGACATGCACTGGATCTACAGACAGCCATCCACAGTGCAAAGGCAAGGCAAGGCAAATTTATATATATATATATATATATATACAGTGTTGCCTATAAAGTTGGAATACAATGTTTTTTACCTCTTCTCATGAAATGTGTATATCTTCTCAACTTTATTGATCAAACTCTTAGCCACAGTAAACAGTGATGTTTTAAGGCCTGATTTGAAACGCGCTGACAGTTTTAGCAGGCCGTAGGTGTTCAGGAAGCTTGTCCCACAGGTGGGGAGCAGAGAAACTAAAAGCTGCTTCACCTGGCTTGGTTCTGATTCTGGGAACGCTGAGTAGACCTGCACCAGATGACCTGAGGGCTCAGGATGCCCCAGACCTTATAAGTAAATCAGAAATGTTTTTGGGTCCAAGACCATGTATTGCTTTGTAAGCAAATAATGTATCCTTTGGCACCCTGGAAGTGTGTGTGAGAAGAAGACCTTAGAGTTAGACTTTCTTTATTGATCCCCCACAGGGGGAAATTCACGTTACAGCAGCAACAATAGAAAAAAGAAAAAGTAAAGAAAACAACAGTAGAAAATAAGCAATGGCAGATAAATATATGTTGTAATGATAAATAAATATTTACACTATGGACATAAAATGTACAAGTGTGGACAGGAATATGAAATTAATGGAATGATATGAATGAAAAACAGTGCCAATTAGGAACTATGTAGTGACTATGGACTGTTCCTCAGTGTGTTAACATCAGCCAGTGATGCTGATGTTGAAGAGTCTGATGGCTGATGGGAGGAATGACCTGCGGTAGCGTTCCTTCTTGCAGGGTGGATGCCTCAGCCTGCTGCTGAAGGAGCTGGGTGAGAGGGGTTGTCCATGATGGACTTGAGTTTTGTTAGTGTCCTCCTCTCACCCACCTCCTCTATGGAGTCCAGGGAGCAGTCCAGGACAGAAGCGGCCCTCCTGACCAGCCTGTTCAGTCTGCAGTCACTACATAGAGGACTGCAGACGCCACCACAGAGTCATAGAAAGTCCTGAGCAGAGTCCTGCACACTCCAAAGGACCTCAGTCTGCTCAGCAGGTGGAGACGACTTTGGCCCTTCTTGTACAGGACATCTGTGTTGTGAGACCAGTCCAGTTTGTTGTTGAGGTGAACACCCAGGTACTGGGTGCAGGTACCACCTGCACTTTAAGAACAAGACAGGAGAACCACTGGCGTACCTGGAGCCACTTTATCTGTCACAGGTTACAGTTTTCACTTTCTAAACACTGAACCACTGGGACATGATATTAATTGTTATGTATTTGCATGTGAATTGTGAATAGTAAAATTTACATCAACCCTTTTTACAGTGTACAAAAGTTGTCGTGTGGTACGTCCCCCCCCCCATGAGCTGGTGCAATGGATTGGATTTATCATCACCTCCAGACTGAAGACATGATGTTAAACAAGCAAAATACTGTAAGGACTGTAAGACCTCGGTTCACTGGAGCACGTGGCTGCGCTTTACCACCACCACTTCACACCCCACCCAGATTGCCAGTGAATAATTCACACTATTCACACAACATTAAACCCATCAGTTCTCACCTACTGACACTGTTTAGAATAAAGGCTTTAAACAAATGGAAACAAATCTGCCTTAGCAGTTTACACAGTAGACCTGGACCACGGTTCACTACCCACATTACACCTCTATCTCAGGGGCTTTATAATTTTCAGTTTTGTCATTACTTTTTATTTGGTTTTTAAGTTTTCAGTTCAGTTTCCAGAGAGTGGGTTCTCTAATTTAAAAGTTCTCAGTTTTGGTTTAGTTTTAATTAGTTTTCAGTATTAGTTTTAGTTGTTTTTTTATAGTTTAGAGGATATTGGTCAGGGGCAGAATTAGGAAGTTCAGTATTGTTATTACAATGGCTCCCAGTTATGTCGACATCTAATGATGTCTCAAACATTTACACCAACATTTCCTTACACTTGTGTTGATTGACAAAGATTAAAGCTAAAGAAGTAGTACACACTACAGTTTTTATTTTTATTTCACTTAACTATCATGTTAACACCTAGTTTTAGTTAACTATAATAGTCTAACTTCTAGATTTTATGTCCTAAAAGTGTCACTGCCAGACCACAAAATGTCTCTTGTACCGTCATTTTCATAAAATGTATTTTAAGGTCGTGCACGATTTGCTTAAGAACAGTAAGAATCATTTCTTCATTTCAGCGTGGGGATTTACAGTCATTCGCCTGCTCATGCATATTAATAATGTGAAGAGGAAGGAAGCCGGGGCTTTGAACAGCTTGATATCTGCGTACCAACCACAAAGACAGAAACGGTTTTCAAAGATCACATCCTTCTTTTATGATGTGCAAATGTTTACTGTCATTAACTGATATACAGTTTTTCTAATGTGTGGGATCTACGTGCTGGTGTGACTTAACCTGAGGAGCAGCTATGAGTTCAACAGCAGCAGCAGCAGCAGCAGCGAGTGGATTTGTTGTCTTCCTTCTGTCTGTACAAGGTACTGTACGTCTACATTTATATTCCAAGGCCGTCTGCACATTTCACATATTCAGAGCGAGGTGGTTTGTTTGAGTAAATAAAAAAGACTTGGTGTGGGATGTTAGGTTATGTGCGCCAGACATTCACTTCTCTTTCTTTAAATAGAAATCTTTGTTCTCTGTTTTTAACGCTGCTCATATATACCTTAACATTATACATTTTTACTCCTAACTTTTTACCCATTGAAGACATTAAAGCTACATTTGTGCTCTGAAGTAATGACTGTACAAACACAGAAAACAAAAATCCTCTAAATCATTTGTTAAATAAAAGAATTGCTCCGTTGAACCTTCGACATCATTCTGCATCCCCCAAACGCAACTTCAGCGAGCGCTTGAGTGCACTAGAGTAAATTTAGAGGCCATTAGCTTTCCGGTAGCACGGCTAACAGAAAATACAGAGTGAAAATAACATATCATATCATTTAGATCAGCAATGAGTCTAAAATGAGTGTATAATGTGGGAAGTGTTGCTTGCTGTAACAAAACCACAGAAGATGATTACCCAACTCTACAGTTTCCCTCAGGCCTGAGTGTTTTAGTATCCCTCAGTTCATTGGTTTGGTTTTCTGCTCTAAAACCACACTGTACACTGTCTGCCCAGCACAAAATGAGACCGCATCTAGTTGCAGAAGAGCCAGATATTTCCCTGGCAGAGACCAGACCAGAGTGAGTGAATACTACTTGGACTAAGATTTATCAGACAGCCAGAAACATGAATGCTAATGATGATCTGTCTCTCCTTGATGCGTAAATAAGCAACACCTCCGCCATAACTCGGCTCTTTGAGGAGACAAAATGTCCATGCTGTGTTTACAGCTTGTTACGCTGCCTCCAAGTGGCAAAACAAATTCAGATTTGTTTTACTAAGTGTTTTTATTCATCTTTAGGCATGAAAAACAAGCCTTTTTTTTTTTTTTTGCACTGCATATTTTATAGAGATATATTTACATGCCAGCATGCATTCTTGTAGAAATACGCATTTAACAAACAATAACCAAAACATGAATAACCAAAACACAGAAATATACGGTGCATCTTTGCACATCCTCAATGAGGTTGGATGGGGAGCGTCGCTGCACAGCTGTTTTCAGGTCTTTCCAGAGATATTCAATCGGATTCAAGTCCGGGCTCTGGCTGGACCACTCGAGGACATTCAGAGACTCCTTTGCCATCTTGGCTGTGTGCTGAGGGTCGTTGTCCTGTGGGAAGGTGAAGCTTTGCCCCAGTCTGAGATCCTGAGCACTCTGGAGCAGGTTTTCTTCCAGGATCTCTCTGTACTTTGCTGCATTCATCTTTCCCTCTATCCTGACTAGTCTCCCAGTTCCTGCCACTGAAAAACATCCCCACAGCATGATGCTGCCACCACCATGCTTCACCGTAGGGATGGTATTTGCCAGGTGATGAGCGGTGCCTGGTTTCCTCCAGACGTGACGCTTGGCTTTCAGGCCAAAGAGTTCAATCTTGGTTTCATCAGACCAGAGAATCTTGTTTCTCATGGTCTGAGAGTCATTTAGGTGCCTTTTGGCAAACTCCAAGCGGGCTGTCATGTGCCTTTTACTGAGGAGAGGCTTCCGTCTGGCCACTCTACCATAAAGGCCTGATTGGTGGAGTGCTGCAGAGATGGTTGTCCTTCTGGAAGGTTCTCCCATTTCCTCAGAGGAACGCTGGAGCTCTGTCAGAGTGACCATCGAGTTCTTGGTCACCTCCCTGACCAAGGCAGCCAGCTCTAGGAAGAGTCCTGGTGGTTCTGAACTTCTTACATTTACGAATGAAGGAGGCCACTGTGCTCTTCGGGACCTTCAATCGGGACAGACATTTTTCTGTACCCTTCCCCAGATCTGTGCCTCGATACAGTCCTGTCTCGGAGGTCTACAGACAATTCCTTTGACTTCATGCCTTGGTTTCTGCTCTGACATGCACTGTCAGCTGTGGGACCTTATATAGACAGGTGTGTGCCTTTCCAAATCAAGTCCAATCAATTGAATTTACCACAGGTGGACTCCAATCAAGTTGTACAAACATTTCAAGGACGATCAGAGGAAACAGGATGCACCTGAGCTCAATTTTGAGTTTCATAGCAAAGGGAGTGAATATTTATGTACGTGTGATTTATTTTTAATAAATGTGCAAAATTTTCTAAAAAACATTTTTCACTTTGTCATTATGAAGTATTGTGTGTAGAATTTAATCCATTTTGGAAAAAGGCTGTAACATAACCAAATGTTTTTCCACCTGTCAACATGTAGGATGTTCACACTACTCCCCAAGATCCTCCCGTGTGCACACTCCCAATGAACCATTAGGAGACTGAATGGTTTCTTGTCCACAATAACTATCAATCTATACCGGTGACTGGAATTGAACTCTGAATAGGGAATTTTACCTCAGTTGGTACATTACTTTCTGCAGAAGTGGCCAAAAATACGATTAAGGGAGTCTTACAGGAAATCATAACTCCGCATATCCAGACACAGATTTACTGCCAGATGGTGCAAATTCAGCAGATTTGAATTTTGGAAGCAAAATTCACTAAGAATCTGAATTTTATGTGTTTGTGTTGACTTTTGAAAGCCACCACCAGTGAAATGCTAAGAAAAATGATCTGATACGGTTTACCTCATTTCTTAACACGGCTATAATGGTGCTTCTCTCTCCTGAATAAGCCTCTTTGTGTTAAGAGACGCCTCGGTCTTCTACAGTCTCCATTCACACCCCAAAACTACACCCTTTTCAGCATCTTTTTATCCAGTGAATACTGTGTTAAAGTACACATTTTCAGTGCACTGCTGTTCCTTCAGCGTAGGATTTCCTGTCTCAGTCCTTTTAGGCTTCTTTGCATTATAGATTCTAATTTAAAACTAATTATTCCCATTTTTGAAGTTGGAGTACAAGAAAAGAATGAAGAGAATACAGAATATATCTTAAGCTATAGTATTAAGATAACGGAGACTGCAGTAAAAGTCTAAAATCAGACTAAAACAGAGATTTGTCAAGCTTGCCTCACTCCCCCCTGATGTTGTTCTGAGTCTGACTGTGGTTTCTGCTGTGCTCTGTGTTACAGTGATACAGGGTCAGAATGACTGGGGAGTGACCTTCACCTCTACTAACATCTGTGCCCTGAAAGGATCATCAGTGGAGCTACACTGCACCTACAGACACCCGTCCACAATGGATGGCCGTGTTGCTGTAGTTCAGAAAACATTCTGGTTTACTAAAATGGGAGGAAATGAACCAGTGGATCTGAGCACAGATGCAGAGTACGCAGGTCGTGTGCAGAACAGGTGTTATGAGAAGAGCTGCACTCTGAGAATCACAGACCTGAGAGAGAGCGACTCAACTGAGTACAAGTTCAGGTTCATAACAAACCAACAAGTTGGAAGGTTTACTGGTTCACCTGGAGTCACTTTGACAGTCACAGGTAACATTTTCATTCATATTTTACTAATTTCCAAATGTTCAACATCCAGAAAACAACAACATGAATGTATCATGTGTTTATTTCCATGTGTGTCGACAGTTTTGAGATTCCTGTTTCTTCTTCACAAATCCAGCTCTGCAGGTGAAGGAGACATCTTCTAATTCCAGGACTGCTCTTTCATGCCACAGTGATTGTCGTCTACCTGATAATCCTTCCTACGTCTGGTACAAGAATGGACAGAAAACTGAGAGAAAAACATCTTCTTACTCAGACTACATCAGTCCTGGAGACAGCTATGTCTGTGCTGTGGAAGGACATGAGGATTTCCACTCTCCTCCAGTGTGTGAGTTCTCCACAGTCTTCTACTAACATGACACCATCTAGTGGAGCCTTCTAACTACATGGATATTAAATATGGAGGCTCCGACTGTGACTCCTCAGCAGCTCTGGTTTAAAAATGATCATATAATTGTTTTATCTTTCAGGTGTCGGTGGACAAAGCTGCAACAGAGTGACTTACACTCACAGAAGCATCTGTGCCCCCAAAGGCTCTTCAGTGGACATTTCTTCCACATACAGCAGTTATAGATCTATCACATCAAAACTCTGGTTCAGGTCTGAACGTAGTCATCAGTGGGTTTATCAGTCACAGCCTGAGGACCTTAGTGAAGACCCCCAGTATGCAGGTCGTGTCCAGGTCCTTGAAACAGAGGGAGGACGCTCCACTCTGAGAATCACTGAGCTGACAGAGAGAGACTCAGCCCAGTATCACTTCAAATTCACAGCAGGAAGCTTTGACTGGAGGAGCAGTTTACCTGGAACAACTCTGACTGTCACAGGTACTGATGAACACAACCTGACGGAGACACACCAACACAGGAGATTTAAACACACCACACATGTTGATAATGATCAACCAGCATGTGTTTGTGTGATTACTGTTGTATAAAGACATAAATACACTTATCAATGCTCACTATTACTTCTAGGAAATGTAGCTTTGGTGTTGAGGTGTATGTACATCATCATTAATGTATTTTTTTAAAGCCGGTGATAATGTTTTTTCTTGTTTCATATCCAGCTCTGCAGGTGCAGGTGACCACAACAACACATCATCAGCTTTATACCGAGGCAGAGCTGAAGTGTAACAGCAGCTGCAGTCCAGCTGGTCGTCTTTCCTTCGTCTGGTTCAAGAATGGACAGAAAAACATGAGGGAGGAAACTTCTTCTTATAAAGACTACTTTTCTCCTGGAGACAGCTATGTCTGTGCTATGAGAGGACATGAGGATTTCCACTCTCCTCCAGTGTGTGAGTTCTCCACAGTCTTCTACTAACATGACACCATCTAGTGGAGCCTTCTAACTACATGGATATTAAATATGGAGGCTCCGACTGTGACTCCTCAGCAGCTCTGGTTTAAAAATGTTCATATAATTGTTTTATCTTTCAGGTGTCGGTGGACAAAGCTGCAACAGAGTGACTTACACTCACAGAAGCATCTGTGCCCTCAAAGGCTCTTCAGTGGACATTTCTTCCACATACAGCAGTTATAGATCGATCACATCAAAACTCTGGTTCAGTCCTGAACGTAGTCGTCAGTGGGTTTATCAGTCACAGCCTGAGGACCTTAGTGAAGACCCCCAGTATGCAGGTCGTGTTCAGGTCCTTGAAACAGAGGGAGGACGCTCCACTCTGAGAATCACTGAGCTGACAGAGAGAGACTCAGCCCAGTATCACTTCAAATTCACAGCAAGAAGCTTTGACTGGAGGAGCAGTTTACCTGGAACAACTCTGACTGTCACAGGTACTGATGAACACAACCTGATGGAGACACACCAACACAGGAGATTTAAACACACCACACATGTTGATAATGATCAACCAGCATGTGTTTGTGTGATTACTGTTGTATAAAGACATAAATACACTTATCAATGCTCACTATTACTTCTAGGAAATGTAGCTTTGGTGTTGAGGTGTATGTACATCATCATTAATTTATTTTTTTAAAGCCGCTGATAATGTTTTTTCTTGTTTCATATCCAGCTCTGCAGGTGCAGGTGACCACAGCAACACATCATCAGCATTATACCGAGGCAGAGCTGAAGTGTCACAGCAGCTGCAGTCCAGCTGGTCGTCTTTCCTTCGTCTGGTTCAAGAATGGACAGAGAATCATGACGGAGGGAACTTCTTCTTATAAACACTACTTTTATCCTGGAGACAGCTATGTCTGTGCTGTGGAAGGACATGAGGATTCCCACTCTCCTCCAGTGTGTGAGTTCTCCACAGTCTTCTACTAACATGACACCATCTAGTGGAGCCTTCTAACTACATGGATATTAAATATGGAGGCTCCGACTGTGACTCCTCAGCAGCTCTGGTTTAAAAATGCTCATATAATTGTTTTATCTTTCAGGTGTCGGTGGACAAAGCTGCAACAGAGTGACTTACACTCAGAGAAGCATCTGTGCCCCCAAAGGCTCTTCAGTGGACATTTCTTCCACATACAGCAGTTCTGGATCGATCACATCAAAACTCTGGTTCAGTCCTGAACGTAGTCGTCAGTGGGTTTATCAGTCACAGCCTGAGGACCTTAGTGAAGACCCCCAGTATGCAGGTCGTGTTCAGGTCCTTGAAACAGAGGGAGGACGCTCCACTCTGAGAATCACTGAGCTGACAGAGAGAGACTCAGCCCAGTATCACTTCAAATTCACAGCAGGAAGCTTTGACTGGAGGAGCAGTTTACCTGGAACAACTCTGACTGTCACAGGTACTGATGAACACAGCCTGATGGAGGCACACCAACACATGCATGGCTTTGTGTTTGCGAATGATTATTGACATTTCTGTTTTGTTATCCAGCTCTGCAGGTGCAGGTGACCACAACAACACATCATCAGCTTTATACCGAGGCAGAGCTGAAGTGTCACAGCAGCTGCAGTCCAGCTGGTCGTCTTTCCTACGTCTGGTTCAAGAATGGACAGAGAATCATGAGGGAGGAAACTTCTTATAAAGACAACTTTTATCCTGGAGACAAGATCTCCTGTGCTTTTAAAGGACGTGAGGATTATCGCTCCCCTTCAGTGTGTGAGTTTACTTCACTGTGTCTGCTACAAATTCTTTTAACTAAATTGCATAATTTTACACCTTCGGGCTGCAGAATGATGTCTAAATGAGACTGGAAAGTTTAAATGGGAAATGTGTCTGTGGTGCGAACAACATCAGCAGACAAATGTGACAACTACACACTGCTTTTTTTGTGAGAGGTCACAAATTTAAAAAGGTTGGAAAGCACTGATTTAATCTTTAATGATGTGTTGTATCTTATACAAAGCTTAATATATTCTCCTTCTTGCATATTATACATACATCCATCAATTAAAAAGTAAATGTAATGGAGTAAAATATAGAATATTTTCCTCTGAAATATGGGGGATTACAAGTATAAAGTAGCATAAATTGGAAATACTCAAGTAAATTATCTCAAAATAACTGCTCTCTAACTAACTAGCTACCTAACCTGGGGCAGCTCCAGGATCAGCCTCTGTGACAAATGCTGGGGATAATCTAAAATAGCAGGTTGTCTATAACACATTCTTATCTTAATATAACACATGTTCATATCTCCCCCAGATGCTCCAAAGCCTTTCTCTGTATCAGTGAACTCCTCTGAAATCATGGAGGGCAGCTCAGTCAATCTGACCTGCAGAAGTGATGCCAACCCAGCAGCTAATTATACCTGGTACAAGGATGGAGATCCCGACCTTAAACCTCTGAGTGAAGATCCACATCTTGTCCTCACCTCGGTCCAGTCCTCCAACTCTGGAAAGTATTACTGCATAGCTGAGAACGCGCTGGGGAGGAGGACATCTGAAAGCATCTCTGTCGACGTGAGATGTGAGTGAAACGGCTTGTTTAAAAATAACAAGCAGCTTGAATCTGTCCAGTGTTTGCAGGAGAAGAGTTTACTGATCATGTGACTGCTTTCTTCAGCTCTAGTCTAGTCTAAAATGCTCCTACACAGCTATTCAATTCAAATGCCATCATGTGCTACTGCAGTAACACACCCTCAGTTAAGAATAATCTCTGTTAACATACTGTATCTCCCCTGGATGCCCCTCAGTCCTCTTCTGTGTCAGTGAGGCCCTCTGGTGAAATCATGGAGGGCAGTTCAGTGACTCGCCATCAGTTCATGCCCTCCACTCCACCGAGGGGTGAAAGGGTGAACTTGTTCTGGATGCACTCTATAATCTGTAATGTTATGGTTTTGGCGATCTATTTTATTCACAAGTTGTTGCTCACATTCTCGCTACTCAAGCGTAATCTTCCCTCTCAGCAAAGCATGTCAGTTACGCTGACACAAAAAGCGTTTTACTTCCCCTTCTCACACACCAGGAGTGGAACTATATGCACTTCACAACCCTGTGGTCAACAGTAGGACCGCATGAGCACACTCATGGCATTTCAGATAAGGACAGAACAAAGCAAACACACAAACAAACTACATTATGGCTCCAACACATACGTAAGGGCAGTGTCTCTCCACACCAAGCCATGAGAATGACACTGAACCCCAACTTGCTCCTGGCTTCAGTGTGTGAATGAGTATGAGAGAATAGTCTCCTCCTAATTAGATTCCTCCTGTATGAATGATGTGTGAATGGGTGAATGAGGATGTCATGTAAAGCGGTTTGAGTAGTTGAAATAACTAGAAAGGCGCTATACAAATACAGCCCGAGCCCGAGAAAATGACAGTGCACTTGTGTCTGCCAAACCTTGGCTCACAAACTGTGGAGAAATAACGCTTTGGAGAGTCAGTAGCGGTCAATAAAGGGGACACCTGTGGTTTCATGTACACATCTGTAATGTTTATCTGTCTACTATGTTATTATAGCCTGCTCGCTGGCTGTGCAGGGGCGACAACAGCCTTGAAATAATTGTATTGCTCATGACAGTCCATGCCTGTGAACAAAGAATCATTAGTTGTTTCTCTTTTGTCCTCCAGACCCTCCAAAGCTTCCCTCTGTGTCAGCCTCTGGTGATATAGTGGAGGGCAGCTCAGTCAATCTGACCTGCTGCAGTGACGCTAACCCAGCAGCTACCTACACCTGGCACAAGGAGAACAGAACGCTTCCTGTAGGATCAGCAGGTAATCATCACTTCACCTCCATCCGCTCTGAGGACAGCGGGATCTACTACTGCAAGGCTGAGAATCAGTATGCCCCGATCAACTCCACATCTGTCCACATAGACGTCCAGTGTGAGTACAAAACATCAGCAAATCACTTTGTTTGTGAAGCAGAATCACAAGAGTTTTAAAAGAATTTTTGTCATGTCGATGTTGATACTACACTCACATGTAATCATCCTGGAATGAACTTTAACTTACAAAGTTCTTCACAAAGTTGTTTTACTACAAATCTTCTACAGAATCCCTTTTAGTGTTTGTCCAGTGACTCTTTGCTGAGCTGCAGCCTCATCGCTGACCTCAGTAATCCAATGCTATGAATCTGTACTCAAACTTAAAGGTATAAAATCAAAACATTATTTCATATCCAGTGTTATCCAGTGGTCGGCTGTACTTTTGCGATCCCACCATTGTCTACTGTCCACTGAGAAAAATTAAATCTAATATTCTCACAAACTGCAGGTTTCAACATAGGAGGCGAGTAGAGTAATATTGGAATCAAACATTCAAACTACCTAATTAATTTTACATTATATGTAGACATCTGTGAGATCCAAAAAAGATGCAAGCTGCTGCTGGATAACAGTGGAACTAAACCTACACAGCCAGGACAAAGATACTCATTCACTTCAGATCAATGTCTCTACTGGTAGGGGCAGTAGAGACATGCTGCAGGATGTAAAAAGAAATCCGATGAATTTAGGTTTACAAACACAATGACATGTTATATGGAAGCCAGATTAAGACTTAAACAGTTCTACCAGCTGCAGACTTAAAGTCTACTTGAAGAGGGTTTGCAGTTTCCTCATTGGGTTTGGAGGAAACTGTGGTTGTGTGACTGCTGTCGCAGTGGAAAAATGGTTGAACGATTTTCACACTGCATGTGTGCATGTCTGCTTTGCATCTCCGTACACATGCGTGCTACCATTATACAGTATGTGCCCTTCCCAGCTGATGCCACTCTCAGAGAGCCTTTGCCTAAAAAAAAAAAAAAAAAAAAAAAAGTCTGCACACATGAGTTTATGCATATTTTTTTTCAACAGATGCTCCAAGACTTCCCTCTGTGTCAGCGAGTCCCTCTGCTGAGATAGTGGAGGGCAGCTCAGTCAATCTGACCTGCAGCAGTGATGCTAACCCAGCAGCTACCTACACCTGGTACAAGGAGGACGAAGACTCACCAACAGCATCAGGACAGATCTTCACCATCACTGACCTCAGAGCTGAACACAGTGGGAATTATTACTGTGAAGCCTGGAACAAAAGGGGACGTCATAACTCCACCTTACATTTGATTTCTGTGTCGGGTAAATCATGCTTATTAACCTAAATGCAGTAAACACTCATTCACTTAATCATTTGAACCTTCCAGTCAGACAAGCCAAAGATGATACCAACACACTGACGGGCCTAACGCTGCTTTAAACACCTTATTTTGTGCTGTTGGTAAAGTAGTTTTCCGGGGGATCATCCCTGTGTTCCCACAGCCCTGTGTTCCCACAGTCCTGTGTTCCCACAGCCCTGTGTTCCCTCATTTCTAAGTAATCTAACTATATAATAGAGAAAAGCATGTCTGTGTGAGGGTTAGGGGATAGGGGTTAAGGGTTTAGGGTTAAGGGATTAGGGGATTGGGTTAAGGGGTTAAGGGTTTAGGGTTAAGGGATTAGAGGATAGGGTTAGGGGATAGGGGTTAATGGTTAGGGTTAGGGGATAGGGTTAAGGCATTAGGGGTTAAGGGTTTAGGGTTAAGGGATTAGGGGATAGGGTTAAGGGTTAGGGGTTTAGGTTTGGGGTTAGGTTTGGGTTGGCTTGGGGTTAGGTTTGGGGTTAGGTTTGGGGTTAGGGTTAACCCAATGAGGAGAAAAGAGGCTTCAGACAGGCAGACACACACATAGACACACGTTTCTCTATTATGTAGTTAGATTACTTAGAAATGTGGGAACATATTTGGGCTGTGGAAGTAACGGTCCGCCGAACGTTTTTTTTTGTGGCACCTCCGTTTGCTTCCCTCTCCTGGAATAACCGGCATATTTAAACAGTGTTTTAGGACTTTTTAACAATGATTTTAATAATGGGTAACTAGTTCCTGTCATGATGGGAGAACACTGTGTTCTATCAGTGTAGATGTGACCGGCTCAGCCATCACTGTATCTTCTCCCATCACCTATCTTTGGATGGTCTCAAATGACCATGTGTGTATGTAGTGATTACACCTGCTATATGCCAGTCATATCTATGTTGGTAGGAAATGGCCAAACATTATGCTACCACGGTCGCTACCGGTTACTCATTCAATAATAGTAATTAGACATACGTATGCCTGGTTAATGTGCCATGTTGTGGAGTTTTATATGATGTAATGTGCAGCGCATCCTACTCATAAACATGCCAAAAATAAAAGTAATGTTATTTTTGGTTATGGACTGGCTATGGTGGCTAACGTTGGGTTAACACTAAGCAGGTTAGGTGAGGCTAGCTGTAATCAGCTTTGGGTAAATCGGCAAAGATGCATGAAATAAACATTTTCCTTTATTTAAAAGGAAAAAACACAACCTGGTGGTATCTGTGTTTCGCTTCTGTCTGATCATTTAGAATTTAATGTCCAATTATCAGCTGCTAATGGACCCAAACAACCTGTAACTCCATAATTAATTGACAGTGTTTTCGTTTTGATCACCGTTTCCCAGGTTCAATGAATTCAGTAGCTGCTGGATCAATCATTGCCGTTTTTCTGGCCCTCATCTTCCTCTTAGCCTTCCTCTTGATTAGGTGAGCAGTTTGGATTCACTATGATCATATCCAGTGATGCGTCTTAAATTCAGTCAGCTGTTTGTTCAAACTCTCATTTTCCCAACCAGAAGAAAGACGTCCTCGAAACAAACCTCAAGAGAGCCGCAAGAGAGACCAGGCAACAAGGCACAGGTGAGGAGGAAGAGCTCAGGTCCACTCACACCTGAAAACTCATTACTTTCTTTACCACCTGTCCCTCTCTGTCCTTTAATCCTTTTATTTCCCTTTTGATGAACATGCAGCCTCATATCTGTGTCATATATCTGCACAATCCCACAGCTGGCCATGAGTTCAGAGTGTGCACAGAATAAACGGGCAGAGGACCAGGATGACCTTTGCTACGCCAGTGTGCAATTCTCTAAGAAGCAGGAAGACCCTCTTTACTCCAACGTCCGTGTAACTCAACCAAACATACACAACAGTGACGAGGAAGAGGAGGATGAGGATGGTGTAGAGTACTCTGTTGTCACCTTTTCCACTCCTTCCTCAAAGTGAGTCCATGAGAGGTTTTCTGTGGTATGCAAAGGTTGAATAGGTCCCACCATTTTATTATTGATGCATCTGTTATTGATGAGCTGTTCTTATATTTTTTTTTAATTCTCTAAAAAGTACTTTTATTCACTCACAGATGTCAAGACGCTGCGGAGGATCCAAGTGCACTTTACAGCACAGTTACCAAAAGATGAGAACAACACGGATCCGCTGCACTTTACAGTGTTTAAGGAGGTTTTTCCATTAATTAGGACTGACCTGGTCCATAACGCACAATAAAGACAACTGTCAAATATCAAACAACAAACAGAATTAGCTCATGACTACTGCCAACACAAAGAAGTTTGTTCACGGGGACCAGGGAAAGACGTCCGCTGCCATATTTAACGTTTGTAATTTATAAATTCCAACACAGAGTTAGCCTCAAAGTGCTAACAAACCATTTCCAACATCTTATCATGTACATTTCTTTAAACAGAGTATATCTTTAGCAGTATTTTCTTGCTGTTTTTTCAGTTTATCTGTATTCATTGTCAATTGCTGCCAATATTCCTCTGTTTATTATCTGTTTTTAATTCTGCATTACCATCATAAGTTAATTTTGTTTGGAAAAAAAACATCTTTTTATGTTCTTATAAATGTATTTCACAGTTTTTACACTTTGCTATAATTTAATATCACTTAATTGCACTGATTTATGTTATTTAGAATCTGATATTTTATTGAAAGGAGATATTCAGTTAATAAATTCTTTCCATGCAACGTGTTTGGTGTTTATTCCAGGGGAACCAGGTGGGTATTGCTCCCCTAAGAGACCTGAATTCCCCTGAAATTAACAAAAGTTTGAGTTTGGGGCTTTGCAAACGCTGGGAAAACTATCAACCATCCTCTGATGATAGCAAAGTTGTTGTCAGACAATTCAATTCAATTCAATTCAATTTATTTTGTATAGCCCAATATCACAACAGAGTGTCTCACAGTGCTTTACAAAGTTCACTGAAACAAACAAGAAGTGTAAGCGAACAAACAATCTAATAAAGAGTCCAGCAGTCGATGAGGCCAATGGATCAGTCCGAGGCATCACCCTCCTTCTTTGGGATGGAAAAACTCTAGAAACCCACACCACAGTGACACAGACGGACATCTCCTTTGCTGCCACCTCCTGCTCGTGAAGTGAAAACCTTGCAAACATGCAAACATACAAACATACATATGCTGCAAGGCTGATGAGAGAAGTTGGAAAGAGGTGAGCAGGTGGGTGGGGAAGGCATGGGTTCAAATTTCCATTTTTGTCTGAGCACTTTGAACAGAGTTTGTCAGCTATGACAACATGGGCGTCTTTAAACAAGCAGACCTTGAAGTTAGACTGTTTTTGTCAACTGTGTTTTCCAAGAATGATCTTTCAGCCCCCCCTCTCCCAGAAAAAAACAAAAAACAGAACATTTCTTCATTTCAACTTGGGAGTGTCTGTTCATGCATGCTAATCATATAAAGAGGAAGGAAGCCAAGCAACCTTATCAGTTGTCTTATGGGGCAGCTGGAGAAAAAACGCACATCTTTTTCCCCAAGACTACTTTAAGCAGAGCTGCCTATCTGTTATTATCTAACTCACATACTCTCTGCTTCCTGATGTGATTTAGCAGACGGAGATGAGCAGAGCAGCGATGGGTTTAACTGCAGCAGCGGGTGGATTTGTTGTCTTCCTTCTCTCTGTGTCAGGTACTGTACATCCTTTATTTACATTTAAAAGTATCAAGCATGCTTATTTTAGTTGATGGACTTCGAGGGAATTTAGGTTTAAGCAAACTCCCAATGAATAACTACCAGAAATTAGTCACAGGAGCACTAATAGATTTGATGATGTTATGATAGAGTCTGATATTTACCTTTTTAAAATCTCTTTAAAACACAGAACATTGTCTGTTATAAAATTTGGACTATGAAAAACCTCATATTGAGCAACTGATAAAAAAAAAAAACCCAAAAAAACCCTTTGGTTTATACCGTAAGCGCACAAAAATAGCCAGTGGAAGAAAACTGAGTTTCGATTCTGCTGAGTTGGTCGGACTGAAACCACATTTTCATCAGTAGAAAAAAAACACATCCCAGCCAACAGAAATCATAATTCAGCCACGTTATTGGTGATAATAAAAAAATACTATCAACACTTCAATACGTGTGTATCAAACCTTGCAATTTCTGGATCAGTAATTAGAGGTAATATTACCAGCGCACTGGCAGTGAAGAGTTTCACATCCTCATTGTGCTTTTCTCTGTAGTTTCACACTCCTGACCCGACCACACAGGAAACACACCATTCACATACCACACCCCCTCTAGTAATTACCCTTCTGATCACCTACATGGAATACAGTCATTTTGAATGTCACCATTTACGTCTGCAATGTTCCATCTTCTAAAAAAAGAACTATTGTCGCTCTCTGTAATTAAAAAATCTCCATCTTTTTCTGAAGCTGGCCCAGGTTACACCTTCTCCGTGCGCTTCCTGTCATTCAAGCCTGAGAGTCTGACTGTGGTTTCCACTGTGCTCTGTGTTACAGTGATCCAGGCTCAGAATGACTGGGGAGTGACCTACACCTCTACTAACATCTGTGCCCTGAAAGGATCATCAGTGGAGCTACACTGCACCTACAGATACCCGTCCAGAATTAACGGCATTGATAGTACTGTTGAGAGAACATTGTGGTT
This sequence comes from Pempheris klunzingeri, assembly GCF_042242105.1. Taxonomy (NCBI): domain Eukaryota; kingdom Metazoa; phylum Chordata; class Actinopteri; order Acropomatiformes; family Pempheridae; genus Pempheris; species Pempheris klunzingeri. The sequence continues at coordinate 3,354,388 of NC_092014.1, forward strand.
TACTAAGCTGCAGGATGAAGAGCCTGTGGACCTGAGAACAGACCCACAGTACGCAGGTCGTGTGGAGTATTCCTATGATGTGAACGGCTGCACTCTGAGAATCACAGACCTGAGAGAGAGCGACTCAGCTGTGTACAAGTTCAGGTTCATAACAAACCAACCAGGTGGAAAGTTTATTGGTTCACCTGGAGTCACTTTGACAGTCACAGGTAACATTTTTGTGGGAACAGTACTTTGAATCTTCTGTGTGTATTATCGTGTGTGTGTGTGTGTGTGTGTGTGTGTACGCTAACACTTGAACTAAAATTAGATTTTTGCTTCTTTACAAATCCAGGTTTCCAGGTGCAGGTGCTCAAATCAAAATCATGCAGAATTGAATCCTGTGCTTGGTCAGAGCTTAAGTGTAGCAGCAGTTGTCGTCTACCTAGTCAATCTTCCTACATCTGGTACAAGAATGGACAGAAAGTTTTGGGGAAAACATCATCTCATATAGACTACGTTTATTCTGGAGACAGCTATTCATGTGCTGTGAAGGGATATGAGCATTTACCCTCTCCTTCAGTGTGTGAGTTTACTCCACAGTTTCACATGATTTTATGTTCTGCACCACGACTTCTCATGTATTTTACATCAGCAATACAACTAGCTGTGAATTACTGCAGTTTTCATTATGATAATCAAAAATGTTTCATTTTCCAGGTGGCTATGGTTATTCATGCAACAGAGTGACTTACACTCACAGAAGCATCTGTGCCTTCAAAGGCTCTTCAGTGAACATTTCTTCCACATACAGCAGTTATAGATCTATCACATCAAAACTCTGGTTCCGGTCTGAACATAGTCGTCAGTGGGTTTATCAGTCACGGCCTAAGGACCTTAGAAAAGACCCCCAGTATGCAGGTCGTGTTCAGGTCCTTGAAACAGAGGGAGGACGCTCCACTCTGAGAATCACTGAGCTGACAGAGAGAGACTCAGCCCAGTATCACTTCAAATTCACAGCAAGAAGCTTTGACTGGAGGAGCAGTTTACCTGGAACAACTCTGACTGTCACAGGTACTGATGAACACAACCTGATCATGTAGTAAATGTAGCAGAATTGAATGTAGATTTTAAATATCTGTATTTATCATGAGATTATGTCATTCCTGGTAGAAAATGATCATTTTGATGGATGCACACTGAGGTGAAAGTGAAGTTTAACACAAACATGTTTGCTGTTGTGTATATTTTACTTTCATAGAATATAAGAGATTAAAGTGCACTTAGGAAAGTGGTAGATTGTAGATGCTTTGATGATCCTCAACATACACACTCACAAGTTATAACACAAACTGCTGAAATGTGATAATGACATTGGATAATTTTATGTAGCATTCGTTCGTTTTCCTCGCTCACAGATCCAGATCTACAGGTGCAGGTGATCTGGTCTTCTACTGGTCCAAAGCTGGTCTGTCACAGCAGCTGTCTTGCTGGTCGCACTTCTTTCGTGTGGTTCGAGAATGAAACGGAAATCCAAGGAGAAACATTTTCTTCTTATCTGGGACACGTTGATCCTACAAACTGGTACTCCTGCGCTCATGAGACTTACCGCTCTCTTCCAGTGTGTGAGTTTACCCCACTACACCATGATCGAAATGTCCTCTGGCAGAAACTTTGAAGCAGGTATAATGAATATTTTTACAGAAACAATGGCTCACACGGCCACTTATTTGTGACATGATGTGCATTCGCTGCTAGAGAGCAGACAAAAACAGCTAAATAGAGAGGGAATATTGGATTTACATTCATCGGGGGAACTACACACAACTCAAACAACTCCAGATGAATGCTAGTGGGAGTTTCTATCTGCTGGATGTGTAAATACTCACCTGTTTGCTTGCAAATTTAGCCTCAGTGTCTCAGTCTTCTGCCACCAAGTTCAACACATTTCAAGCCTCAACCTCACTGCAGAATAATCCACAATCAAAGTAACATTTAGAGAGACTCGGTTGATATTGTCAAGGGCCTGCACATAAAAGAAGAGTTCATTTAATGTCTATGCAGCTTCCATAGTGGTCGCAGAGGGTCTGGAGCCAATCAAGGGGGGGGGACGCCACAGTACACACTGGACTGGTTAGGCACAGCACACATGGAGACAGACAACCATTCACATGCAAATTCAGCTACCAGTTAACCTAATCTACATGTTTTTGGACCGTGGGAGGAAGCCGGAGTACCTGGAGAAAACCCATAAAAGGAAGGAAGGCATGCAAACTTCACACAGAACGGTTCAGCAGGTTTGACTTTGAACCTACTCGCTGTGAGGCGACGGTGTTAACTGCTGCATGACCGTGCTGCCCCATATAAGGATAGCATATAACATAAATCAGAGTGTATGGTAATGAAGTGTTTACCGCTCAGCCAGTCACTTTGCTCCTCTCAACACTTTCAAACAGCTCTGCAAAGCAGTTTGGCACAGCTAAAAACATGTGGCAGAACAGTTAAGGAGCCATACAACTTTAGTAATGTTGTCATTTGATTGTGGAGGTATTGGAAATCTGGTTAAAATGTTTACCATGGATGTTTATAGTTCATAATTCTTTATTTTTTGTGATAGAAGTAGATAGAAGTGGTTAATTTAAGGTGCCCTGTGGAGTTTTTTTCTTCGTATCTACCACGTGCACAAAGGTGCAAGCTTTGCATTTCACATTGTGCTGTTGGTTTCACATGTATTCCACTGATTGACACTTGGTTAAGAATGTGTTAGTGACAGAGATTGGTGGATGTAAACAAACACAGTTGCCACATATACTGAATTGTCTGTATATGGTTGGTTGGTGAATAACACACTCTCATATTCGTATCTCCCTCAGATGCTCCAGTGGTTCCTTTACTGATGAGGCCCCCTGGTGACATTATGAGGGACAGCTCAGTGACTCTGACCTGCAGCAGCAGCGCTCATCCACCAGCTAAATACACCTGGTACAAGAACAACCTCACGCTGCCCAATAAAGGAACGCAGATTATGTTCAAAAGCATCCAATCATCTGACTCTGGGGAGTATTACTGCACAGCTGAGAACGAGCTGGCAAAGACGACATCTGAATATGTCTTTGTTAACGTGAAATGTGAGTAAAAACAGCTTATTTAAAAGCAACATGTAGCGTAGATTTGTCAGATTTGTTGTTGGTGGTTAACACAGGACAGATTTTGCAGACCTCGGCTCATAAACGTCTGTGATATCTGTAATATCTCTCTTCCAGATGCTCCAAAGCTTCCCTCTGTGTCAGTGAGTTCCTTTGCTGAGATAGTGGAGGGCAGCTCAGTGACTCTGACCTGCAGCAGTGATGCTAACCCAGCAGCTAACTACACCTGGTACAAGGAGGACCAAACACTGCTTGAAGGACTGAAGGACATCATTCATTTCTCCTCCATCAGCTCTAACGACAGCGGGATCTACCACTGCCAGTCTGAGAATCAATACGGACGGATCAACTCTTCATCTGTCTGTATAGATGTCAAGTGTGAGTAGAAAACATCAGCAGATCATTCAGAAATCTACACTAGAGACATGAGAGCATATTTATCATGTTAAATAGAAGCCAGATTTTAATGTGCCTTTTCCACCTGATGCCACATTCAGAGTTCATGCATATTGTCCTCCAGATGGTCCAAGACTTCCCTCTGTGTCAGTGAGTCCCTCTGCTGAGATAGTGGAGGGCAGCTCAGTCAATCTGACCTGCAGCAGTGATGCTAACCCAGCAGCTACCTACACCTGGTACAAGGAGGACGAAGACTCACCAACAGCATCAGGACAGATCTTCACCATCACTGACTTCAGAGCTGAACACAGTGGGAATTATTACTGTGAAGCCCGGAACAAAAGAGGATTTAAAAAGTCTGCCTTACGTCTGATTGTTTTGGCAGGTAAGTTACATTCACCTACACTCACCCCTGTTACAGGTGTTGGCAGAAGTCCCTCACACATCCTTGACCTGATCTTAAACATGCATCAACACCTTTTAATAAAACTGACACTGACACAGTCTCTAAACTTATAGAGGTGAGCTTCTCAACCACTTCTGATTATTTCCTTCTGATCATCCAGGTGCTTGGAAATCTGCAGCGATAGGAGTGACCACCGCCGCTCTCCTGGCTGTCATCCTCATCGCCGTCTTACTGAGGATCAGGTGAGCTATTGTGCATCACTGTATGTGTTCGCTAACGCATCTAAAATGTTGTCGCCTGTTTGCTAAATGTAGAAGCTTATTCATTCGATTGCTCATCCTCTCCTGCAGAAGACATAAGCCCTTCAGACTGCAGTGCTGGGGAGGAGAGAGACCCGACAACAGAGCACAGGTGAGGAAGGAAGAGTTCAAGGATTTCTTCACTGCCCACCCAAAAAAAAAGAATATTAACTTGCTTACCCAAAGTAAGGTAAGTAAGGTTTAGCTAGTCAAATACTTTGCCCAGCTTTTAAGATGTCTCTTATACTGCCACCAAAATATAACGGTGGTGAAATGAACATAGTGATGAGTTATGTGGATTATCTGCATGGTGGAAATCTCACGGCAGAGGCCTCACCTGCATGGCTGGATACCACTAGTTAGGAAAAAATTAAGAGAATTAAGAGCAGTGACTCTAAAACTTCCTCACATGCACGTTTATCACTAAACTAAATTGTGATTTTTTTGCAGCCACACTTCAGGATTAATTAAGTCTTTACTTTACCCTACCGCTTTATTTATTTTCATGTGTTAAGAACATCCAGGGAGAAAGTGTGTCAAGTTTATTCATATAGCTTAAGAACCACTAACAGGAATACTATGAATTTACTGTCCCAAATCAGTATTTGCTCTCAACTTAGCCGAGTTATATAAGAACACATATTGTATAAATGAAAACAGATATTATTTCTAAGTGAAATATACTGTCAAGGAATTCTAAATTCAAGAAAAATATGTAAACGCCTTGGTTTTTTCTCATCAGTGACCATAACACCTCCATTACAGGTGCTTGTTTTTGCCACCATCAGGCTCAGATTGTTTCTGACAACAGAAATATATCTGTAATGTCCTTTTATCTAACCAGAAAGAGGTGTTATAATGCTCTCTTCAAACACACCAGACTCCTTTGACAAAAACAGTATTTTTTCCTTGCATAACAGAGGAGCTGTTGATCCACTGCTGCTTCGATCACTTAGTTTTTTCATGTTTATTGTTTGACTTTGGTCTTTTTGCTGTTTTTGTCACTGGAGTCTGGCTGCTTTGAACCAAGTGATATAAAGACTGTCTCTGTAGGGATGTTTGCTGTAAACACACTATTTGGACACTCTGAATGACAATCTGAGCCTGTCAGTGGCAGGAACAGCTGCTTTTACTGGACACACGTTGACTGGTTGGACCAGTTCTAAAACCTTTTGTACCTGCAGTCATTTGGAACCCAAATTATGCAAAACAATGGGCCAAGGTTTAAAGATAAAGGAGTTATCATTCAAGCATCGTTTGAATATGATTCTCTGTTGGTAACCAGTAGGGATTGCAACAGCAAAAACACATATTTCAAGTTTTAGGACCACAGTTGCCTGACCAAGCAAGTAAGTGTTGTTCCCAGAAAGTCTTGGGGGAGAAATTGTAAAGAACTGAAGATCCGATCCCTGTCGAATGAACCAGGTATTTTACTGTAAAGTCACTTTGTGCAGCAGGGAAATGAAGCTGTAATTGTGCTTGACTGTTGCTTCCGTCAGCTGAAAATGGGTCCAGTGTCAGCGGCAGCACAGAGGCGGCCAGAAGAACGGCAGGGCGACCTTCACTACGCCAGCATCAGCTTCTCTCCGAACGAGGCGGACGCTCTCTACTCCAACATCAGGCCGGCGTGGGCCCGCAGACAAAGAGAGGAAGAGAGCAAGGAGGACGATGTTGACTACACTACTATCAAGACTGACGGTGCCAGCAGCGCCCCGGGGTGAGCATCTCCTCTCACACTGACATTTTAGTCAGTGAACGACTCTGAAAAACTGGAAACTTACAGTGCGGATGCTTCATTTTTCCCTTCACAGACCGACACGCCAACAACATGGAGAGGACTCATTTGCACTGTACAGCACAGTCAGCAGAAGCAACATGAACACACCATGAGTTTGTAGTCGCTCATTTACACATGGATTCTTTTTTTTTCACTGCACGTTGTTAAAGCAGATAACCACACGGAGGTCAGAAGTGGTACTTTGTTTTTGTTATTTGGGTGAAATGAGCATTTATTGGCAGTCAGCTGTAAAACAAATGTACCTGAAACTTTACTCAATGTAACAATCTATCTCTCCTCAGACTTTCCCTCCTTTCCGCCCTCCCCTGACTGCCCCACCTCCTCACCTGCATCTCATTCCCTCATCATCCACTCACCACACTTTGCTCTTTGACAGCCTCATGTCTTTGTCCTGTAGTCTGTATAATCAAACCTGTCTCTGCCTGCCTGACTTGCCTCTTGCCTGAGTTGGATTTCTGCTTGCTCCCTTTTGGATATAATTAGTTTTGGACTGATTTCTCAGGTCGTGACCCACGTCCGCCTCATGATTATGTAAGTCTTGCACCCTCATTCACAACACAAATACACCAGCATACTACAGTGCATAGTGTAAATATATTGTAAGGATAAAAAACAGTCAACATTTGTGCAACATAATTTGTCAGAAACCTGTTGTTGTAAATATCCTGGAGGATTCAGAGGGACTTAAAATGTAAAAACAGGGCCACAGTACTTGTGAGAAGACTAACATTAATGCAGCTAGCTCTGATTTAAAAACCCTAACCACAAAGTCTATTGAATAAGGTTGAAATAAAGCTTCTGTTTTTGACTGTCAAGTAGCTGTGACATAAACAAGATAATTCCCTCTTGGGAACAGGAATTACTGGTTTACTAACATTTAGTTTGTTGGATTAAAAAACAAAACAATTATTACCTTTCATAAAATCTGCATTGTTACAAACTACTGTATTTTTCTTATTCTGTCTTTTTGTGGTAATGTCCTCTTGTTTTAAAGGGGTACCTGATAATAATAATAATAATTATTATTATTATTATATTGTTGTATTTTATCAGTCTTTTTGTCCTGCATGACTTTTCTACTGTTGCTTATCTCGTCTTTGTTGCTGCTGTAACATGTAAATTTCCCCCGATGGGGGATCAATCAAGTCCATCTTATCATATCTTAAATAAAAATACCCACCAATATATAAAGAGTATCTGCGAACTCTGACCTGATACTTATATTTACTTAACCCTTTCATGCATGAATTATGATAACCGTGTTTTTATTCATCTTTAGGCATTTTTTCCAACCCATATTTTATATATAGATTTTATAGATATTTTTACATGTCCAGTAGTTGAAATCTAGCCAGTGATGCATGATGTACAATATAAAATCAATACATGGGAAATTTAGCAAATGCATGACTCCTTAGATGTTACTAGATGTCCCCATATTTTTCTTTCCTGCAAGGGTTTCTCTTTTCACTCTTTTTTTTTTTTCCTCTTCCCACTGGGTAGCAGTCGGTGTATGAGATGATGCAGTAACATCCACTGTAGCGGCTGATGTGCAACTACGCCATCAAAACCCATGCATATACAAGAAAACAGCTTTTGAAGAGCTGCACACTGTAGTGACCTCTATGCATGAGAGGGTTATGGATAAATGTTAAATATGTAACGATGATAATACAGTAAGTTTGAGTACTTTGTGGTACTTGCAGTATATTTGGGCTAAACCACTAAACCACTGCTGCAAATGAGGGATAAAAAGTTTGCCACCACCAGGTAAAGTTAATCAAATATCTTGAAGCTAAAGACCCTGACATTTCCCTTGGGGGAAGTTGGTGGAGACCAAACTGGAGCTAAATTCGTCAAGAGGCAAGTCTCCAGTGTGGCCTCATGTCTGCTGGATGTGTAAGTAAACCTTCCACATTAGCCGTAACAACTTCAGCCTTTTATGATCATAGCATGTCACAGTAGAGCCTTGTCAGCTAGTTATTAAGTTACTCAGGAGCCAAACTTAAACTAGCTTCTATCTATCTTACAATATTTTAATGACATCCAACTGTCTTCATGGCTCTGGACTTCTCTCTTAGATAGCAGGTGGTATGCTTGTAATTTCAAATTCCAATTTAGGATTTTTCCAGTAAAGGGAAAAACATGGAGGGATTTGAAGAACGTACTGTTTGCTGATACAGTTGTAGTTTCTTACTGCTGCTGCTAGATGATGGTAAAGAGCCATATTTGACTCGTAGCTCAGTTTTTTTCTTTGCTGCTCAAATCAAAATTGTAGTTGTAATATTGTCTGTTTCATACCAACAGCCTCAGGACGCCGTATTCCTGCAGTACCACCCTCAACTCTTCCCCCAGGAACAAAACCATCAGGGTTTTTGTGAAGTAAATGAGATGAAGGCTGGTCCACTGTTCTGGAGGCCACTTTGCTCGTTCTGAATACTGAGTTGTCAATCAGCGCCCTGGTTTAGGCTTCAGCAGGGAGGCCGAAGAGCACCATGGAGTATTAATTGCAGTATTGAATAATGTGAAGAGGAAGGAAGTCAGACCAACGGGTTAATGAAGCCGGTGCAGCGAGGGGAACAAGAATACATTAGATCTGTGAACGTTAATGCAATTTAAAGGCACACAGTAAGAGATGACATCAAACGTGGACGTTAACACCCTGAAAGTGAGTCAGTCAGTGGATTGTTACCGGGATGAGATAGAAAACCTTGGATGCTGTGCTGATCGATCCGACCAAGGAGCCATAACAGTGGAAGGAGGAGGTAAACTGTATTTTGGTGGACGGCACAATAGATAAACCGAGACTAATTCCTGTTGCCTTGCTGTATTTGTCTCTTTAACCTCACATGCACACCAACCTTTATGAAGTGCAACCAGTGAGGCTGTTCCTCGTGTGAACAGCATGGCAGCTGTGGCACCTGAGTCCTTCTGTGTTTGGAGGCGTGGACACTTTTTACATTAACAAGACTGAAACAAAACCAAGCCAACGACTTCTCTCTGTAGCACTGCTTCAAATGACTAACAGATGATAAGCTTTTGACAAGCAGATGGTAGTAAAGAGACAGTGTTTTGGGTTTTTTTATCTTTTTTTTTTTAATAGTTAGTTTTTCACTGGTTTTATTAAATCCTCAAATATATATTTAGTTTTTTACACACTGTCTGAATGACTTTTAGTGCTTTTAATATTACCAAATTGGCAGGAACTAAAGGCAATGCACTGAAAAGCCTTCTTCCCAGTTGTTTTCTGGTCAAACAGCACATTTATAGGATGGACTTCACACTTATATCAGCCACTGGCCATAATTGATCAAAGTAAATCAGAATTCCTTTAATAATCCCCAGGGGGGAACTTGCTTTTTGTTATACACAGCTCCAAAAAAATAAGAATAAACTTAATAAACACAAAAGTAAAAAGTATGTATTAAAAATTATTACTCAGAGGTAAATTATTGCACCAGGTGAGTCCAGAGTCCCATAACAACAATAATAACTCTAATTATAATAATAATACCACTACTAATAACATAACATGTACATTCAGAGTAAGGCGTTGAACTATATAATACTAATAATAAGAAGGAGGTATTCGTATAAACTAGACAGCTAGTGGGCTTCTGCTGTCAACACTAATGCAAAGTGTTGGTTGAATTTGTTGATGGCTGACATTTCCTTCTCTCTGTCACACACACACACACACACACACAGCATGAGCTGACAGCTTGACAAGCTGCGACATGGCTTGTGCATTCATTGATCTACAGTGAAGATAAGGATCTGTCATAATTTTACTAGGGAAATCAGCAGCTGACATGCTTTTGTCTCTGCTCAGCTCCACTCCCCAAGCTCAGTGGGCCACTTTTACCATCGTAATCTTCAGCGCTGCTCTTGGTGGTTCAGTTTACAGAACTGGACCAACTTCCCTTTTAATTGTTCCTAAATGTTAATGACATTTAACAACATTAAACATTTGAAAGATTCCAGTATTGATGAGTATTTTTTTTTGGTATTCTAAACAAAGAAATCACAAATATCTGAACATTCTCAATGTAAATGTTTATCCTCGTGTAGTTTTTGTGTTAGAAGTTTAATTTCCACTATTTCTGTTTTAGGAAATATCACAGTCAACAGGAACTGCAGTTGTTCAGATAAAAAATTAAAATTCCTCCCTGACTAGGAACATGACATTCATCACAGTTAATGCCAACCGCAGCTTCCCTGTGCATGTGTGTGGGGAAGCTGGTAAAGTCAAGGTTATTTTATCTCTTTTCTTTGGTACCACAGACTTATTCAACCACCTTTCTCACCTGTTTTGTAGATGATAAGAAACTCTTTTGCATAGATTAGAGTGGCAAGTTCATAAAACAAGCAAACAAACAGATACATTCCATTACAGCACCTGGCTTTGATGTTTACTGGCATGTATATTGCATCATACATGCATAATAAAGAGGAAGGACGGTGGGAGGGTGGGTGGGTCGTTTTAATGACCTGGTCTCGGTCATCTGTGTACAGACAACAGCAAAGTCTGTCCGACCACTTCTTTAAAAAGTCTCATTGTCACTGAAGCGTAAAGAAGCCATGGGTTTTACAGCAGCAGCTAGTGGATTTGTTGTCTTCCTTCTCTCTGTGCCAGGTACTGTAACCATCCATTTTCACTGTAGGTCAGTCAACATGTTTATTTGAGGCTTGTGAGTTTAAAAAGAAATAAAATACTATGTAATACACATCTTTATAACGACGCACCCAATACTCCTTCTTTCAGTTTTCTGTATTATCACATTATTGTGTTCTTTCACCTGAACATTGCAAATTGAAGATTTGAACTGTTTTTAAGAGAAAACGGGCCGTGGGGATGAAACGCGATTGATTCTGAGATGCACTGTAATTTTCTTTTTGTATGATTCCTCTTGAATCAACGCACTTTAAGTTGAGGGTACAGTCGGTGTTGACGAGTGAATGCGACACACCAACCAGGACTTTATTTTCTCATCATTCATGTTGCAGCGTCCACTCACAGTTATGGACAAACTGATATGCTCACTATGTAAAGTATCAAGTACAAAGTACAATAAGCAATATTTGAATATTATTCTGTGTTAACTGTCAGATCGATATCTAGTAGGGCTGCTTTTCACACAATTGACTCTAAACACACTAGCCCTGAGATGTCTGACAGCCACTCCATGATGATGTTGAATCACACCAGTTCCTGCTTTCCAAGCAGTCTCGGGTCAATTTATCAAAAACAAACAATAATGCCTTTTACAATAAATCAAACAGATGATCCGGTCTGTCTGTCAAGTGTTTCCATTTTGTTTTTTTTTTCAATACGCCAACTTGATACCACCATTAAATCTTTTCGGTGTCGTCACTCGACGGTGATGGAAACAAATTTAAAGACGTTCGAGATTGCTTTAAAACTTTAACCCCTTTATCAGGCTAGGCACCGTATTTGGTAACTTAAGTGGGAGTTCAAAATGCCACCCCTTGCCTCACCATGAGGCAGCAGAAGCACGAGATTTCTCAACCAATCAGCGACAATCAGGCTGCACGACAGACAAGAAACCATATATGGTAACTTCATTCACCTTGATTTTCACCATAACGTTAAATTTCTTTCTTGAAAAACTCACAAAAGTAAAGTAAAGTCTTGTAATGACCACCAGTAAATGTAAAAGTATTTCAATGAGTGCCCTATGAAGGGTTAACCTCTTCAGACCCGAGCTCTTGTTTGATATGCATTTTTTTATTTCTCCTTGCTATTTGGGCTTATTGGACCCTGATAAGTATAAAACCTAAGCATCATCTTTTTACATGGTGTAGTTTTAGAGAAACATTATCGGTCTTAATTTCCAGAAAACACAATAAAGTCACCTTTGTGCAAAACTCTTTATTTCCACCCTGAACATAGCAGTTTTGTTTCCTGACTGCTTTTGCATGTATTTATAACACATACAAAACATATTTTGAACATGTTTTGAAAATCACGGTGCAAAAAACAATATGAAATATCAACAATTTTGCCCACATACATGTCCATACGGCCCCAGCTAAGCAGAATTAACTACTATGGTAATATAACCCAAAATGTGATGTCCACGCATGTGTACACCAGGTCTTTAGAGGTTAAAGGAACCGTTTACAGGTCTTGGGAAGTACTACTGCATATGTGGGGTGAAAAAGTTGCATAGAAGATAAAACTGAGGTCATTGTTTTTGGTGCCACAGCAGAACGACAAAAAGTTAGCACTCATCTCCGAGCAGTAATGCTGAAAACCACAGACCAAGCCAGAAATCTAGGTGTAGTCATGGTCTCAGACCTGAATCTGAACAACCACATTAAGACCATAACAAAGTCAGCTTACTATCATCTTAAAAACATATCAAGGGTAAAAGGACTTATGTCCCAGCAGGACTTGGAAAAACTAGTCCATGCATTTATTAGTCCATGCATTTAGCAGCTGATTCGAAACGCTGCTGCTCGAGTCCTCACTAACTCCAAGAAAGTGGACCACATCACTCCAGTCCTCAGATCTTCGCACTGGCTTCCAGTTTCTCACAGAATAGATTTCAAAATCCTGCTGATGGTTTAGAAAGCATTAAATGGTTTAGGGCCGAAATACATCTCTGACCTCCTACTCAACTACGAGCCGTCCAGACCTCTTAGATCATCTGGTACTCGTCTTCTATTGGTACCTAGAGTTAGAGGTAAACAGGGTGAGGCAGCATTTAGTTTCTATGCACCCACTATCTGGAACAAACTCCCAGAAACCTGCAGGTCTGCCAGAACCCTCAGTGCCTTTAAATCAACACTGAAAACTTTCATGTTTGCTCACGCCTTTTATTAACTGCACTGTAACATCGTTTCATTATTTTATATCTTAATCTGTTTTATCTCCCTTTCTGTTTTACTTCTTTTTTATATCTGTGTTAATGCTCTTTTAAATAATGTATGTTTAAATTTGCTTTTATGTTCTCGTTTTGCTGATATGTAAAGCACTTTGAGTTGCCAAATTGCGGAAATGTGCTAAACAAATAAACTTGCCTTGCCTCGCCATAGCCTTTTGTGCCTCTAGAGGGAGCTGTGTGAGTTCTGCTAAATTTCCTCAAGTCAATCAATCTTTATCTATATAGCGCCAATTCACAACAGCGTCATCTCAAGACGCTTTCCATAAAGAGAAGGTTTAGATCAAACTCTTTCATTAAGAGAGAGACCTCCTCATCTTCACTCTTGTCTTAGCATCTCAAGGCTACATTAGCTGCTACTAGCACAACACATCTGAATCTCCAACTGAACTGTTTGCAACCAAACACGGCATTAAAACTTGCCATCACTCCCATATTGATCTGTCTCTTAACTGTAGGACTAAGCAGCAGCTATATATACTAATTTCACGGTTTTGCACACTAAACATGGCTCTATTACAAACTGTAAGAGAATACTAATTCCTATTAATGTGGTCAAAGTGTTGCTAATTAGTCGTAGTCTGCAAAAGTTAAACACTAACATGTGATTGTCATTGTGCAAAAATGTAACCCACAGTCTCTCAACCACGTCTTTACTTAAAACTGCCGTAGAAATGGAAAGTCTGATCAAGATACTGAACCTACTTGTATCTGTATCTTCATTAGACCCTCAAAAGAGGTCGTAGCCAGAGATCCCACAGGCGGATTCTGCCTTTTTGACAAACAAAGTCGAGATAGGTGCTGGAGAGATGTCCGTGTTTTGAGTAGGGTGTTTGGAAACTTCTGGAATCAGACAAAAGCTTAAGCAATTTTGGGAAATGTCATTCAGTTCTGTTGTAGGTTTAAATATTCAACTGTCCACTTGTTATGCATCTGACTGTGGTTTCTCGTGTGCTCTGTGTTGCAGTGGTACAGGGTTCAAATGGCTGGAAAGTGACTTACTCTTCTACTCAGATCTGCGCTGTAATAGGATCAGCAGTGGACATGCAAAGCACCTTTGAATACCCACCCACGTGGAAAGGCAACGTTAACACTTTTTTGAAATCATTCTGGTATGTAACACAAAACTCTGACCTGAAAGAAGACTCGGCGTATTCAGGTCGTGTGCAGTATCACTCTAATGAGAGCGACAGCACAATGACAATCAGTGATCTGAGGGAGAGCGACTCAACTGTGTACTACTTCAGATTTATAACAGATCAAGCGGGATTTTATGGTATAGGTGGAGTCACTCTGTCTGTCACAGGTAACGTTTTCAACCAAATATTTGTTAATTCACTTCCAAGTGTTCAGTTCCTTGATAATACTAGGAATGTTTGTGCATATATTTGAGTGTATTTCTGAATATAACTGACATTTCAGTTCACTTCACACGTATTCAGATCTCCAGGTGGATGTTAGAAGCTCAGATTCTCACCTGGAGTGTGCCAGCAGTTGTCAAGGTCCTACATCTTACATCTGGTTCAAGAATGGTCTGAACATTTTTGTGGGTCCCACCTATAACTATTCAGACAGCTTTGATCCTGCAGGCACCTATACCTGTGCTGTCAAAGGATACGAGGACTTCCCCTCTCCTCCAGTGTGTGAGTTTACTTACAGTCCTCCACTGACATAACACTAATCGGATGGAGACCTTAACCTATTGTACTGTGCCTTAACTGCATGTAACTCTGTGATATTTGGTGATTCATTGTGCAGAATTAGATGAAAACCAAATCATTGCCACGTGTCATATAATTATGTTATTAAGACTTAATTTACTTCATCTGTTCATTTTCTTGGTGAATATGTTAATCGAAACAATCATGTGTGATACACATTTGCATTGTGTACTACACTCATTTATATCTTATACATTTATATCTATTTAACAATATATGAAAATCAATTTCTTTGTATTCTTATATCAAAATCCAATCATGGTTTCCTTTCGTAAAACAAAATATGATGTGTGCTTATGTAGACTTGAGCCAACCCATTTAAACCAATACTATCATGACATCCACCCATCAATCAATCTTCAGCTTTCAGCGTCACAAAGCTAGGATTCATTAGCTGGCTAGCTAGCCACAGCACGGTACATCGGTGTGCTCAAACCTTGTTGTGTTTCCTCAAAGTCCTGTGGTCATGAGCCCACTGGCTACTGAATTTATTCACTTTTAAGGAAAGGGATCTGTGGCTGTTCAAGAATTATGTGCAAGGCATTTTACAATGGGCTGCTGCCATGCCACTGGTGTTTGCTGTCTGGGCCTCTGGCTCTTTTCAATGCTAGAATTTATCTTATCTATCTATTCATCTGGGCTTTAAGTCTGTGATGTTTGTGCCTTAGGTTTTCTGTTTGATTTAAAAAATAATAATAATAATAAGAGCAACATCCCTGTAGTGTGATATTACTAATATGAGGATGCCATTGCAATTCACAAGCACATATTCTTGTGCTAGCCCCTTACCCTAGCCATCACAACTTAATGCCTTACCCCATCCCTGAACTTAACCTAAACCTAATTCTATACTTGGCCTAAAAGTCAGCCCTTTTGAAGTTTTGAGGACTGGCCTAAATGTCCTCACTTCTCAAAACTGTCCTCACTCTGGTAAAAAAAGACACACTGGTCCCCACCTTGTCGCAAGTACATACATACACACACACACACAATACAGCAGCTGCAGTCTAAAAAATTAACAAAATAAGACGGAAACTTCTTAAAAGACCACTCTCCTTCAGTGTGCGCCTCCTCCGCTGTGTCAGTAACAAATTATAAAACTTGTGTCCATGGTAAGAGGACGTCATGTAGGGGAAGAAATCAAGCTCCAGCACTTACTTGTATGAAGAATGTATGTAAATTAAATGTTAAACGTATTCGTGTTTTCTCCTCCAGATGCCCCCACAGGTCCCTTTGTGTCGATGACTCCCTCTGGTGACATAATGGAGGGCAGTTCAGTAACCCTGAATTGTAGCAGTGATGCTAAACCAGCAGCTACTTTTAACTGGTACAAGGAGAATGGAAATCCAGACGCTCAATCTCTGAGTACAGAGAGAGAGCTTTTCTTCGGTCCCATCCAGCCCTCTGACTCTGGAGAGTATTGCTGTACAGTTGAGAACGTGCTGAGGGAAATATCTAAATGCATCTTTGTTGATGTGAAATGTGAGTGAGAAAAGAAAAAAAGCAGTCTGTTGTAGCAGGTGTCTGATGGGCAGTTTCAGCTTCCTCTTTTGTAGTTAATTTTAGTTCTATTGTCCTTTTAGATGGTCCAAAGCTTCCCTCTGTGTCAGTGAGTCCCTCTGCTGAGATAATGGAGGACACCTCAGTCAATCTGACCTGCAGCAGTGATGCTAACCCAGCAGCTACCTACACCTGGTACAAGGAGGACCAGGTACTGTTTCAGGGAGCAGCTGGAATTTATAGTTTCACCTCCATCAGCTCCGAGGACAGCGGGACCTACCGCTGCAAGTCTGAAAATCAATATGGACAGATCAACTCTACATCTCTGCTTTTAGATGTCAAGTGTAAGTAGCACTGTGTAAATCCAACAAGATGCTTTTTGTGTCATACTGTCAGAACTGGACCGAGAACCCAAAATGTGGACACAGGACCAAACCCAAACTCAGGTTCACACGGGTTTATTAACAACAGAGTTAGGAAAATACAAAACGACGAGGCTGCCACTCCTCATGAACAAAAGGGGAACAACTAAGGAACAATGGCAGAGCGCAAAAATAGAAAACCAACAAAAGACAGAACAGCTAACAAAGCGAAACACAAAAACTTAGCTGCCGAGTTACAGGGGCTGATGACTACAAACGAAAGGTGAACAGCTAACAAAATAATCCATAAACTTAGCTGCTGAGTGCAAGGGCTGATCTAGGCAATCAGAGCTCAACAAGGTTCTGAAGCTGGAGGCAGGAGCCGGTATCCAGGACAGGCAAGGCAGAGCAGAGCAGGGGTCGTAGTCAGGGCAGGAACAGGTCTGAGAGGGAACAGCAGAGTTGACAAACTGACAGGGGGTGAATGCCTGAACCAGACTTAAGTAGCAGACAGGCTGATTAGTTGCAGGTGATCACACACAGAGAAAGAGAGAGACACAGAGACAGACAAACAGTGCCACCTCTGGCCATAGGCAGGAGGACACTTTCTTTACCTTTGACTGTTAGAACCTGCATCACAAGACAAAATCTACTCTTCCGTAGCTTACTTTGACTTTTTTTTTTTTTAGATATTTTGTGCCTCTTTAGCATTCAGGACATTTTAGGAGTTTGTTTGATTAAGTGCATTTGGTTTTGTCTTTCTTAATTTCCTACATTTCCAGCATCTTTCAACACAAAGAAAGAATGGACTTGCATTCAGCTGTAGTTTATCTTGGTCTCTACAAAGCCATTTATAACAAGCAACCATACATAACACATCTAAACACCATCTTGCACACTAGTATTAATAAAATATGTTGAAATGTCCTCTTCTAGATGCCCCAAAGCTTTTCTCTGTGTCAGTGAGTCCCTCTGCTGAGATAGAGGAGGGCAGTTCAGTGACTCTGACCTGCAGCAGTGAAGCTAACCCAGCAGCTACCTACACCTGGTACAAGGAGGACCAGGTTCTGCTTCATGGACCAGGCGGCGTATATAATTTTACCTCCATCAGCTCGGAGGACAGCGGGATCTACCGATGCATATCCAGGAATCAATATGGACAGATCAACTCTTCATCTCTATTTATAGATGTTCAGTGTGAGTATAAAACGTCTCCTTTACAAGTCAGGGAGAGCCAGTGGGCCAAAACACTCCTTTTCATTCATTCCAAATGAACTTCACATCTGAATTAGCTTAATTTGCCAAGTATGTGTACACACACAAGGAGTTTTGACTTTCTATGCAATGTCCAGTGTACTCAATGTACTTTGGACAGAGTGGAGGACAGAAATGCAGGTATGAACAAAGATAAACGGAGTAAACATGAATATATAACATGTACATACAAGCAAGGACATTTATATATATATATATATATGCAAATATATAAACAATAAGGTACTGTAGAACATCTTTATAAAATAATTGGAGTGCAAGGAGTGTTGGAATAAATTCTGAATGGATAATGTGATACTTTATATGCATGTAGTAGGTGTTTATGTACAATATATGAATGTCTACCTGTCCATATAGAATACATACAGCAGTCTTGGATTTTTATTTCTTTATTGTTGGAGTCATTCTTACGTCATACTTATACTAATATATAAAGTTAAATATCTCTGCATACGTGTCATGATGATGCAAGTCATTGAGGCTGAGGTAAAACCACTCAAAAGTCGTAGTCGGGTTGATCCTGTTACAATCTTTAGACGACTGGTGTGAACTCGATGTGCTCTGTCATGGTTTGTGCTCCGTCATGGTGTGACTGTGGTACTGTAGCAAGAGAGTGTGCCAAATGAATTGTAACGTGGATAAATGTAACACCATAAATGTGGCAGCATTAAATGCAGTTTTCCCGACAGACTGTTCTTTTTACATGACCCCATGTGATTGGATGCGTGTCATAAATGAAATATACCTCTGAGAACATGTAGATCAGTTCACTGGCACACTAACTAACCTGCTGCTTCCTCTTCCCTCTTCAGTCTTCCTCCCTGAATTTTACAACATGAATGTGCTGTTTTCACCTCGTATTAATTTATTGTAGTTAATACAATACCTTACGCCCACTGAAACACCACATCTTTTAGCTTCACAGTGTTTTAATCATATAAAGTTACACGTATTAAATACATGTGCAATCAGTCCTGTCCATTATTAAATTCAATTTTTGCTTTCCCATCTGGAATCAATCTGGTAAGATTTGATTGTAAATATATTTTTGGATTCAAAGTGTAGACATGATTAATGCAAAATAGGTCAACCAAACCAGCAGACTAATATATTGCATCACTTCAAAAGCATCCCAGTTCCACCATCATCTGTTACTGATTTTTCTACAAGGCGATGTAATAAGCATTTTTGAAAATGTAAATGAATGTGACACTCTACATATTGTCCATCAGATCCTCCAAAGAATGCATCTATGTCAGTGAGTCCCTCTGGTGAGATAGTGGAGGGCAGCTCAGTCAATCTGACCTGCAGCAGTGAAGCTAACCCAGCAGCTACCTACACCTGGTACAAGGGCAACCGAATGCTAATTCGAGGACCAGACGACGTTTATCACTTCACCTCCATCGGCTCTGAGGACCGTGGAATGTACCACTGCCAGTCTGCGAACAAATACAGACAGGTCAACTCATCGCTTCAATTTATAGATGTCCTGTGTAAGTCATGTGATTTACAAGTTCATTGTATTATTAGCGATACAAAAATATCTCAATATCAAGCGTGCTAATATAAATAAAATATCTCTGTATTGTCCTCCAGATGCTCCAAAGCCTCCCTCTGTGTCAGTGTGTCCCTCTACTGAGATAGAGGAGGGCAGCTCAGTGATTCTGGCCTGCAGCAGTGATGCTAACCCAGCAGCTGCCTACACCTGGTACAAGGAGGACGAACTGTCACCAAAAACTTCCGGGCAGGTTTTCGTCATCACTGACAGTACAGCTGAACACAGTGGGAATTATTACTGCAAAGTCCAGAACAGCCAAGGATGGCGTAGCTTCTCCATACGCCTGTCTGTTGTGACGGGTAAGTTTATCCACTGGTGATGATTTTAACGTGTTCTGTACTTACTCTGCTGTATTCATGTTTTAAAAGACTTTTGTCAGGCTGTGGCAGTGGGTCCATGCATGCATCCTGTAACACCCCGATTAACTGTCAGTGTTTTCATTTTATTCCAACTTCCCAGGAGAATGGAAAGCAATAGCTGCTGGAACAATCATTTCAGTCATTTTAATTGCCATAGCCATCGCTGTCTTGCTATGGATGAGGTGAGCGGTAAATCATTGTTTACTGAGACTCTGAAAAATCAAGCAGTCAACTCTACGATTAATTTATTCGTCCTTATTCGTCGTTTTTCATTCATTCTCCCAACCAGGAAGAGGTGGGCTCCTAAGCAACCATCTGAGCTAAAGGAGATCGATCAATCAATCAATCAACCATCTGAGCTAAAGGAGATTGATCACTCAATCGATCAACCATATGAGCTAATGGAGACATCAGGCCGGAGCGCACAGGTGAAGAAGATCAGCTCAAGCACAAACGATGTTTCCACCAAGTGAACTTGCAGTAGTACCTCAGGGACATGTAGCATGTTTATAACTAAACTAGAACAAAGCATCAGGACTTGTTTTATGTTACCTGATTCTGATTCATTCGTCTTCTTATGTGAGCTAAAAGATCGATCATTAGGCTTCGCTGAGCTGCTAAAAGATACAACTTTTTTTTTTTTTTTAATTCCTCCAGCTGGTGCTTTAACTCACAGTTGCTGTGACTTCTGTTTGTCAGCTCCAGAAATATGAGTATTCTTATTTGTCTAATTTCTGTAGAATCAACCAATAGAGCTGAAGGATGACATTCACTATTCCAGCATTGACTTCTCTAAGAAACAAGCAGATCCTCTCTACTCCAATACCACAACAGCTCAGCCCCAAACACACAAGAGGAAAGAGGAGGAATACAGTGTGGAGTACGCTATTGTCAAATTTAATAGTGGCAGAACTACACCAGGGTGAGCAGCTCTTCACACGGGAGCATCATAAAACCAATTCAGGGCTTCATTGAGTGGATTCAGCTACTGCACAGTTAAGGTCAATGGTTACAAACTGTCATTGCTTCTCTTTCTGCTGAGCTTTGAAGTGGTACAAAATGTATAAATCAAATGAATAACCTCACTACATTTCCCTGTATGCAGATGATGCCTGTATGTCAGTCTGATGTAACATGATTATAAGATTTTTTCCAGTGCATGTTGCACAAGGAGTCCCTCCTTTAGTTCACATAAATCAAGTTCAGGCATCTTTTTATTTAATGTCAGGAGCTTCATCAACTGGGGATCAGGCAGTGCCAATATTGCTAGATGCTGATAGTATGAAATTGTTTTTTTTTTCTTACAAATGGTTTTACGCCAAAGTTTACACTCTTAGGTATTCCTCGGCAAAACGACTGTAGTCTAATACAAAAGGTCTATGATTAATCCTCCCTTTGTGATGGTTATAATGTTCAGTTTTTGTTGAAACTGTTTTAAAACAGTATGCTCATTTTGAAGGATGTAGTTTGTGGTGCTGTTGGACTGTATTGCATTATACAGAGAGGTGTTTCTGTTATTTAGCCTACTGTCACTGTCTGTTATAAAAGCAGTATGAAATAAAGAATAATAGAAACACGTGCCAGAATAACACAGTACAGTCCAACACCACCTCACACTGCATCCTCCAAAATTATAATGGATTATTTGTAGGTTAGGTGCACATCGTATAGTTTCTTATCACTCTTACAATATATCAATAAAGACCAATATTTTACATAGCAACATTTCTCTCTTGTACAATGTACCTTTGCTGGCTCTATCTTAATAAACACAACTGATTCTTTGTTTATATCTATTGTGGATACTAATTTCTTAATTTGTTCACTGCATTGCCAACACAATTCATTACCAACTAGCATATATACATATTGTTGTGGCCCATCAGTCATTCTATATATGTACTCTGGTTTTATGTTGACTCGTTTTCTGTAAATTTAGTTATTGGATAGCCAAAAGAATGAAAATGTCTTTTCCTTTTTCCCCCTCTGACTCCTGTTTGGTCCGATGAGTCAGTTTGTGTCTGGCAAGAGAAAATCACTATTGTGGAGAGAAAAAAATAACAAAAAATCATCACTTAAGAAGAAAACTTCCACTAAATCGCAAGAATCCTAAAACACAAAGTACAAGGTGAACTACGGCTCGAAGCTCTTAAAAAAACTCAGCTAACTCAACTAAATGCTGCTCTGACACAAAGGAAAAGACGAACTGGCACAGAACAATGGACATGGATTATCTATATCTCTATCTCTATCTCTATATCTATAGAGAGATAGACATAGATATATATATATATATATATATATAGATATACTATACAGTGGAAAATGTATCATGAAAGTAGAGCATTTAAGTAGAAGCATCTCAAACACTTTATTTAAACAAAAGCTAACAACAGTGGTGGATTTACCACAACAAACAACAACAGTGTCTCAATAACTTGTCATGAGTCCTTGAGCATCAATTACAGCTTGATAACGACGTCTCATGCTGCTCACAAGTCGACTTATTGTCTGCTGAGGCGACCTTGATGATGAGGCCTTGATGAGCTGGGGCATTGTCGTCCATGAAGATGAAATCAGGCCAGTGTTGTTCATGCGGAGGCACAATGACTGGATTAATGATGTTATTCAGGAAGTATCGGCTTGTCACAGTGCCATTCACAAGGTGTAGGGCAGTTCTGTACTGACTAGACACACCTGCCCACACTTTAACACCACCACTTCCAAAGGCTCCTCTGGTGACATCCATCCATCAAGGCCTTTGTTTCTGCTCAATGTGAATCGACTTTCATCAGAGAACAGCACTGAGGCCCACTGGTCCCTCGTCCAGCACAGATGCTCCCTGGCCCATGCAAGACGATGACACCTGTGCCTGGTGGGGTGGTCAGGTACCCTTGCAGGTCGTTTAGCACGCAGACCATGCTGATGTAAGCGGTTTCGAATGGTCTGACGGGACACTCGGTTGTCTCTCATCTCCCTTAAATGTGTCTGGAGCTGAGTGACATTCACCATCCGGTTCTGCAGGTCACTGTTCACAATGAAGCGGTCGTCAGTGTGGGATGTGGCCAAAGGACGTCCACTTCTCTGCCTTTCTGTGACTCTTCAGTCTCTCTGTATCTCTGTTGCAACCTGCTGATGACACTCTGTGGCAACTAACCTCTGAGAACATCCCGTTTGAAGCCTCGCAATGGCCAGGTACTGTTGATCGATTGTTAGGCGTCGTCTTGGTCTCTTGATGTCAAAATGTGAACAGTACGATGAAGAGGACTGTTTAAATACAAATTGTCACTGAACCAGAACATTTCCAATATGCTCACTGCAATAAAATTGTATGCAGTGCTTTATTTTACAGCCAGAATATCTACAACTATACTGTATTTACAGTAACGGTCCATATTAACATGAGAATATGTTTAAATGGTTTTCAAAAAATAAGACAATGCTACCTTTTAAATAAATGGTGAGAGTTTGGAGGCAAGAAACGCAAGACGAGTGATGGCATGGAGGTAATAATTTAATATAACTGCAGGGCACAAATTGCTGCAGTGCATCTCTTTGAACTCATGATGGTATAAAAGCTTAACATGCATTAGAAATGTCACATCTGTCCTGTTTGAACTGTGGTTGAAAAAGAAATTGATAATGTCTCATCCCTTCTTGAATGGTTTTTTCTTGTATCAGTGGGATGTTGGCAGCCAAACAGGTTTGGCTCTGACTTGTTTCATACTTAAGTGTGCAGCTCATCGTGCATAATAGTCTAAAAGAGGAAGGAAGTCCTGCTGTTTAACGGTGTGATATCTGTCTACTGCTTTCACATCGGGCATGTCTTATTGTCTCTGAAGCCTCACAGAGAGATGAGAGGAGCAGCTATGAGTTTAACGGCAGCCGCGAGTGGATTTGTTGTCTTCCTTCTCTCTGTGTCAGGTGCTGTATATCTACGGTTGTAATCATTTGATTAAAAGAGGGAAGCCCGGGGAAAATATGGGACTAGATGATCAGAGTTGTGTGAGGGGCAAATGATGATGTTGTTGCCTCTTCTGCTTGTTCCTTTTGCATATAGTATCTGTGTGCTAAGCACTTTTTCATGCTGTAAAGCCTGTGAAAACCTGTCACTGCTGTAAAACCTACATTTGCTGTGAAACCGACCCTGGCTGCAGAAGTGCCAGCTGGTTAGTTTCTGTCCACAGGTACTTTTACTTGACTTTCATCTGCATCAAACCCTGCTAGTTTCGTCTATACTGTATGATCTCTGTGTGCTGTTCCCATGCTCCGTGTTGAGATTTTATCTTATCTTTGTATTACAGCTGCTGACAGACTTTTGTCAAACTTCATACTTCTGCATTTCTTTGTGTTTTCAACACTTCAGACAGACGCAATATGACCACAGAGTGAACAAAGGGGAAACTAACTAAGAAGACAAGTCTTAAATATGATAATAATAATCGAATACTTTAAAGTCAGTAAACTGTATCAAAGAACATAGTTCCACTACATTTTTGTGGTGTTCATCCACTCCTGTGCAGTGACTGTGTAACTGAGCAAGCACTTTGTGGACTACTCTCTGCCCGTGTTTACCCCCAATTCATTCAGAAATAAAGTCCTGAAGCATTGTTTTTACCAGGACTAAGGAGGAAGTCAAAAAGGGTGTTGACATCGGAAAAGAATGCCTTTTATTCATTTTCTGTTTAGAGGACTTTTTGTTGACACATAAGATGCACTTTTCAGGAATTTTGTTGACACCTCAAGTCCCCTCACTTCACCTGAAGGCTGCTCCTGCTTCAAATGCTCCACAATCATTCTGGTCCCCAAGAAACCCTCTACCGCAGGATTAAATGACTACAGGCCCATCGTCCTGATGTCTGTGTTCATGAAATCCTTCGAGGGGCTGGTGTTGTCCTGCCTCTGGGATACCACAGGCTCTCTGTTGGGCACTCTGCAGTTTGCCTACCTGGCAAACAGCTCAGTGGATGATGCAGTCAAATTAGAACTGCAATACATCCTGCAACACCTCAACTCCTTAGGGGAGTCCCAGCCCCCACTCGTCAGTGGATTATGATCCTGGATCCTGATAGAGGGGAGGCAGCAGGTGAGGCAGGGGGACATCACATCCAGCATCCTGTCAATCAACACTGATGCTCCCCAGAGACGTGCGCTCTTCCCTCTGCTACTCTCTGAAAACAATGTGCAATAATCCTGTTACACCAAACATCCAGTGCACTGCATTCATTCTTGATTTTATTTTTGTGCTTTATACACACAGTTGCCAAATATAAATCTGAGCACACTGTATGTACTGTATACATCCATATCCTAAATATCCTAAATATTTTCACAATCTAAATGTTTGTGTTTATGTTTATATTGTCCTTTTCTTTTGCTGTATGTTCAGTGGAAAATATGATGTATTCCACTTCAGTTGAATGCATGATTTGGAGCTTTTTATGACAATGACTGCAGATAATTGGTGTGATGATTGAGGAATTTGAAACTTTGCTTTTGCCCCCAAACCGTACTGGTTGTATGATACAGTTTGACTTATTAACTGACTGTTAACTGAACTGACTGTTGTTCATTTTGATCCTGTGTACTCTGTGTTGCAGTGGCACAAGGTCCAGAGGGCTGGAAAGTGACTTACTCTTCTACTCAGATCTGCGCTGTAATAGGATCAGCAGTGGACATGCACTGCACCTTTGAATACCCACCCATGTGGAATGAAAACGTTAACACTTTTTTGAAATCATTCTGGTATGTAACACAAAGCTCTGACCTGAAAGAAGACTCGGCGTATTCAGGTCGTGTGCAGTATCACTCTAATGAGAGCGACAGCACAATGACAATCAGTGATCTGAGGGAGAGCGACTCAACTGTGTACATCTTCAGATTTATAACAAGTCAAGCGGGATTTTATGGTGTAGGTGGAGTCACTCTGTCTGTCACAGGTAACATTTGTATCTAAATATAATATAATATAATAATAAAATGCTGTGAATGTTTCTGTAAGTCTTTGAATGTATGTACGAACATAACTAACATGTCTGTTCTTTCTACACATATTCAGATCTCCGGGTGGAGGTGACGGGATCACGATCACGTTCACTTTCACTAAAGTGTGTCAGCAGTTGTCGAGGTCGTCCTTCCTACATCTGGTTCGAGAATGGACAGACAGTTTCTAAAGGCACATATTATACTTATTCAGACCCTGCACATAACTATTCCTGTGCTGTCAAAGGATACAAGGACTTCCCCTCTCCTCCAGTGTGTGAGTTTACTTACAGTCTTCCACTGATATAACACCATCTGGTAGAGCCTTTAATCTCTTGTACTGCACCTTAACTGCGTGTAACTCAGTGATATTTGGTGATTCGTTGTGCAGAACAGGATGAAAACCAAATCTCTGGCCAATGAGATTACACACACGTCATATAATTATCTGTTATTCATCATTTTCACTGGTGTTAAGTCTGTGAGGTTTATGCATTTAAGGTTTACACACACACACACACACACACACGGTGCAGCAGCTGCAGTGTAATCACAATAATGACTGAAAGAAGATGAGGGAAACTTCTTAAAGGACCACCGCTCTCCTTCATTGTGTGTTTACGTGAACTGTTGTCCATTTAAAACATGTTCCACTGCAAAAACTCAACCTCCTCTTCAAATTAAAAGTTAAATGTGTTCATGTTTTCTCTTTCAGATGCCCCGAGGATTCCCTCTGTGTCAGTGAGTCCCTCTGAGATAGTGGAGGGCAGCCCAGTGACTCTGACCTGCAGCAGTGATGCTAACCCACCAGCTACTTACATTTGGAACACGAAGGGAAATCCAGATCCTGCACCTCTGAGTAAAGAACCGCAGCTTTTCTTCGGTTCCATCCAGCCCTCTGACTCTGGAGAGTATTTCTGTATAGCTGAGAATGTGTTGTCATGGAAGACATCTGAATACGTCTTTATTAATGTGAAATGTGAGTAAAACACACATGATAACTACATGGATCTTCAGGGGACACAAACCATCAGTTACCCTGAAAACCTAGCAATGATGTTCATGTACAAGTAGTTTGTTCTTCCCCATACATTTTTTGGACTGTAGAAAAGGCTAACCATACAAGTTTCCTTCAGTTCAGCCTCCTGCCTGTCACAAAGCCACCTCAAGAGTTTGAGATGCTTCCACACGCAGAACTATTACTCATATCAACACAACACGTAGCACCAAAAAAAAAAAAATCCTCATTTTTGTTGATGTATTTTATGTTTTTTCAGATGGTCCAAAGAATGCATCTGTGTCAGTGAGTCCCTCTGCTGAGATAGAGGAGGGCAGCTCAGTCAATCTGACCTGCAGCAGTGATGCTAACCCAGCAGCTAACTACACCTGGTACAAGGAGGACCAGGTACTGTTTCAGGGACAAGAGGGAAGTTATTCCTTCACGTCCATCAGCTCCGAGGACAGAGGGATCTACTATTGCAAGTCTCAGAATCAGTATGGACAGATCATGTCATCGTCTCTATCAGTAGATGTCCAGTGTGAGTATTAAACAGAAGCATATCTGGTTTCCTCGTGATTAAGTGGCATATGCTCTGTAGCCACAGTGTACTTGGTATTTTTTGGTACAAATCTACTCACAATGTCCAGAGAAGTATTGTGAACTCATTGTTTAGTTGTTTCAGTGGTCTATTTGTGTAGGTTGACAGACAACGATGGCTCTGAAAAGGCAAAGCACAAGTTTTTGTTCACAAAACTCATGCCCTCAAACAAAAATGCAACATTTGCCATGTTAACAATTAATACGTACATCATCTTCTGATGTGAATAACACATGTGGTCTCTTTAAATCTCCTCCAGATGCTCCAAGACTTCCCTCTGTGTCAGTGAGTCCCTCTGCTGAGATAGTGGAGGGCAGCTCAGTCAATCTGACCTGCAGCAGTGATGCTAACCCAGCAGCTAACTACACCTGGTACAAGGAGGACGAAGACTCACCAACAGCATCAGGACAGATCTTCACCATCACTGACTTCAGAGCTGAACACAGTGGGAATTATTACTGTGAAGCCCGGAACAGTAGAGGACGCCATAATAACACCTTACATCTGGCTTTGGCAGGCAAGTTAAGATATATTACATTGTCCATCAATGTCAAGTGTCAGTGATCCAAGACAAAGAACGCAGAGTTCAGTCCAGTATATTATAAATATAGCTAAATATCAATATTGTTATCCAGTATTGGTCCGTCTGTGCAACATGGGCCCACAGGCCGAGATATTCCACCTGTACTGAGCAGGAAATAAATGGATGGAATATGTCTTTTGACTGTTTTGCCATATCACTCCATAGGACCAGTGGGCTGTAAATCAATCAATCTTTAATTCACAACATTAACATTATGTCAAAACGCTTTCCATAAAGAGCAGAGTCTAGACCAAACTCTTTAATTAAGAGAGAGACCCAGTGATTCAGGAATTCAAGATGAAGGATTCAAGAATCCCCACATGACTGTAATCAACTGTCTGTGCTTCCTTTTAGATAAAAGATTAATGAAATTAACAGCAGTTGGAATAATCGCTGTTGTTCTCCTGGCTGTCGTAGCCCTCTTTCTACTCCTGTGGATTAGGTGAGCAGTTGTGATTTCACAGATTATTGAAAATGAGTTTGTCTAAAACATTTGATAATCTTTTTAAATTAATTCCTCTCCCTAGAAAAAAGCCTGAGGAGCCTGAAGAGCCTGAAGAGAGACCAGACAGAAGGGAACAGGTGAGAATGGTCGTGTATATTATTCTAGTAAAAAAAAGAAAATCCACTCCTGTGCAGTCTCATCTTGGATGTAATAGATTCCCAGCACATCCTGAAGTTTTCTCACTTTCTGCCTGCCGTTGTTTTGACCTTCACTGACCTGGCTGCAGTCCTCTGCAGGAATCACATGAAAGACCTGCTCATGCAAAATGTGTAGCTGCGATTAATTTGGATTTACCTGATCAGGAAAAGCCAGAGGAGCAGGATGAGCTTCAATATGCCTCCATCCACTTCTCCAGCGATCCTCTCTACTCCAACATCAGATCAGTTCAGCTCCTCCGACACGCCGAGCAACAGGAAGTCGTTGAGTATGCTGCTGTCAAGTTTAAGGCTCCTCCGAGGTGAGCATCACTGCAAGATTAAACTGACATAACTTAAATTATGCATTCAGCTTAAATGATGAACGCTCTGATTTTACGTTTTTGCTATCACAGTTGAGATATGATGGGAATGCGCCTGATTTTTCTGAACCAGAGGTCAAGAAACTGAAGAGGATCCGGCTGCGTTGTGCAGCACAGTCACCTAAACCCAGTGATCACAACACGGATCGCATTTATTTGTTTCTTTTTAAGATTTGTATTCAAGCAGATTTTTAAAACAGAGTTCTGCTGGCGGGCCTCTCCAAGAGTAAACCGTAGAGACAATCATATATCTCAGAGAAGCTTTTTTTGATAGCCTACATTCAACTTTTGCAAGTGCTCACCTTGTCTTTTTTCCTTTGCGTGAGTCAGCTGTGCAGAGGATGTAAAGTATTTCATGACTTCATGCATTAAGCTGTAAATATAGTTTGTGTAAACATGCTTTTTACGGCCACCTGATGAATGAAAGGTCAGTATTCAG
The DNA here is from genome assembly GCF_042242105.1 of Pempheris klunzingeri. Classification (NCBI taxonomy): domain Eukaryota; kingdom Metazoa; phylum Chordata; class Actinopteri; order Acropomatiformes; family Pempheridae; genus Pempheris; species Pempheris klunzingeri. The sequence continues at coordinate 3,383,719 of NC_092014.1, forward strand.
TGAGCTTTTATCCTTGGCTTGAATTGATCTCCAACCACTTGTCTTATTTTATATAGATTCTGATATTTTATGTAAATTTTATAAGCTGCGTCACAAGTTTCACACATGAAATGAAGTGAAATATAGTGCAATGGATTCTATGTGGCATTAAACACCATCTGCATGTTGATAATGTGATATTTTTTTTAAAGTAAATCTCCTTTTGATGGGGTAATTCCGTGTATAGCACTGATTTTATTGGATGCAAATAAAATCAGCTTTCTGAGTTAATCATTGTGGAATGATTCATCCTCATAGATGCATAAAACGTTCTTGTTGAGTGGAAACCTACTCTAATGATATACTTTAATGATATTATGGGGTATATTCTAATCGCTGTGAACTGCCGAATGGTTTGCCAGAACTTCCTTGAGGCCACGCGAAAGTCCTTCTCCGTAGCCTCCCCAAACCACGCGAAAGTCCTTCTCCGTAGCCTCCCCAAACTCCTCCCACACCCGGGTTTTCGCCTCAGCGACCACTGAAGCCGCAAACTTTCTGGCCCCCGATACCAATCTGCTCCTTCAGGATGATCAGATCAGATCAGATGACACGACCACAAAGTCGATCATAGATCTTTGGCCTAAGGTGGTCTGGTACCACGTCCACTTATGAATCCTGAAACCTATGAAACCTGCCTGCTGTGAGAATCCCTCTCACCTCCGTCTCCGTCAGAAGTGTGAGTTCCGTGCCTCCTCTGTCTCATTCCTGGGATACATCGTGGCTGAAGGAAGTATCCAAATGGACCCAGCGAAAGTTTCTGCAGTCACCTCCTGGCCTGTTCCTGACTCCCACAAGCAATTGCAGCGCTTCCTGGGGTTCGCCAACTTCTATCGTTGCTTCATACGCAACTACAGCTCTGTGGCCGCTCCTCTCACTGCCCTCACCAGCTCCAAGATACCAGTGGTCCCCCGCCCGCCCATGAGGCATTCCAGATCCAGAAGTACAGGTTTACTTCAGCACCCATCCTCCAGATACCTGACCCTGATCGCCAGTTCGTGGTGGAGGTGGATGCCTCAGATCTGGGGGTAGGAGGCGTCCTGTCCCAAAGGTCCGCCTCAGATCAGAAGCTCCACCCCTGCGCCTTCTTCTCTCTGCGCTTGTCACCTGCAGAGAAGAATTATGACATTGGGAATAGGGAACTGCTGGCAGTAAAGATGGTCCTGGAGGAGTGGCAGCATTGGTTGGAGGGCACCAAAGAACCCTTCGTGGTTTGGACTGAACTCTTGTCAGGCTCGCTGGTCTCTCTTTTTTACCCGCTTCCACTTCACCCTCTCCTACCGTCCGGGGTCCCGCAATGCCAAGCCTGACACCCTGTCTTGGCAGTTCCTGAAGGGAGAGGATTCTGTTGAGGGGCCTGCTACCATCCTCTCTCCCTGTGTCATCGCCGCCCTGACCTGGGATATCGAGGAGAGAGTGAGGGCCGCCACCGAGGGTCAGCCTGGTCCCAGCACCTGTCTGACCAACTGCCTGTACGTCCCAGAAGCCCTGAGGTCGGAGGTTCTGAATTGGGCCTACACCTCCAAACTCACCTGCCATCCGGGTTCCCAACGAACGCGAGACATCCTCCTCCAGCGCTTCTGGTGGCCCACCGTGGGGGAGGACACCCGAGAGGCCTGCCCCATCTGCAACCAGCACAAAGCTTCCCATCAGGCCCCAGCAGGACTTCTTCAACCTCTTCCAGTCCCTCATCGGCCCTGGTCTCACATATCCTTGGACTTTGTCCCGGGCCTCCCTCCTTCTGATGGGAGAACAGTCATCTTCTCGGTGGTCGACCGATTCAGCAAGATGGTCCACTCTGTGTCCCTGCCCAAACTGCCATCTGCCAAGGAGACTGCTCAGTTGGTCCTGCTCCACGTTTTCCGGCTGCATGGTCTCCCTGTTGATGTGGTGTCCAACTGGAGTCCTCAGTTCTCTCCGGTCTTTTGGAAGGAGTTCTGCAGCCTGATGGGAGCCACTGCCAGTCTCTCCTCCAGGTTCCATCCCCAATCCAAAGGGCAGACAGAGAGGATGAACCAGGAGATGGAGACAGCCTTGCGCTGCATGGTCTCCCAGAATTCATCTTCCTGGTCCCAGCAGCTCCTGTGGGTGGAGTATGCCCACAACTCCCTCACCAGCTCCGCCACAGGCCTTTCCACCTTCCATTGTGTGTATGGTTATCAGCCTCTGCTCTTTCGGGCCTGGGAGAGAGAGGTCTCCTGCCCTGCTGCTCAAGCCTTCATCCGCCGTTGTCGTTGGACCTGGGCCCAGGCCCTCCAGCACTCCGTCGGTCGCTATACTGCCTCTGCCAACCGGTGGCGTTCTTCAGCCCCAGTCTACCAGGTTGGGCAGAGGGTATGGCTGTGCGCCCGGGACCTGCCACTCCAGGTAGAATCCAAGAAACTGGCACCCAGGTTCGTTAGCCCATTCCCCATCCAAAGAATCATCAGCTCGATGGCAGTGAGACTGAGCCTTCCGCGCTCCATGCGCATTCATCCCACCTTCCATGTTTCCAAGGTGAATCCCTCTGTCGCCGGCGGTTCCACCTCCTCGATGGGGGTCCAGTCTTCTCTGTCAGACGCCTGGTTCGTTCTCGTCGTCGTGGGAGGGGACTTGTGGTATCTGGTGGGTGCATCAAAGGAGTGTTATTAACGATTGTGTCAGTTTGGTATTTGTGTCTGTTTATCTAAAGGAATCAGACCTGGGAAAGCATGACCTAGGCAGGAGTGACCTGACCTTTGCCTCCTTATCTGGACACAGAGAAAAGCAGATGTTTATGTTACATTCCTTTGCATTTCAACAAAGACACCAGATGCTGAGCTAGGTGGTCAAGAAGAGTATATAAGGTGACCACAGAGTGGGCTCACGAGGAGACGAGGACAAAGGCAGTAGATTTGGCTAGGGGTTATGCTTTCTGTTCCTACAATTGGCTGAACGTCTTCTCAGGCCTCCATGGTGCCTGTTAGACTACTGACCTTTTTGCAATAAACCTATTTTTATTCATTAAGTCGTTGTCAGCGGAAGTTTCCTTTCATCAGCTGCACATCATCATCATCAGAGAAGATACGACAGACTCCAGTACCTCGTCGACTGGGAGTGCTACGGCCCTGAGGAGAGGTCCTGGGTTCCTGCTCGCCACATCCTTGATCCAGACCTCATCCTTTGTCAGGAAATATAAGATGAACAGGATGAACAAAATGCTACTACAGTTACCCTGAGTGGGTGAGAGGGGGCTGAGATGGTTTGTGACCACAGCTTTCAAAAAAACAGTGGTTAAGCTACCGGCTGTACTGCAAATTGTCACATTTATACTTTTTTTAATGCAAAACTTATAAATAGTAATAGATCTTGCTTCAAGGCATCATATGCAGACTTGATTATTATGTGGTGCATTATTTCATAGTCGTGGTGGTGAGTTTTCAGTGAAAGTGTAAAGTGACTTCTGCAGGAACTTGGTCAAGTTGTTCACTGCTGAGAGGATTAAAGGAACACTTTTTAGATACTCAAGTTTGCCCTCATTTACAATAAATCTCTTTTAACAGCAAGCCACGAGACTGGCGTCCCATTCTGCTAAAAGAAACAAGTCATATTCTTGGCTGTATTCTGGCGTCGGGGTCATCATGCATGGTAATAATGTGAAGAGGAAGGAAGTCAGGTTTATTTTAACAGCCTCCTCCTCACTCTCCAGACCACAGAGAAGACACTCCTTCTATATTGCCAGTAGACATGTTTAAGGTGACTTCTGTTTCTAGCTTGTGCACGTTAATTACTTACATTTGTGCTCTGTTGTCTCCAACAGAGGTGAGAGGAGCAGCTATGGGTTTAACAGCAGCAGCAGCAAGAGGAGTTGTTGTCTTCCTTCTCTCTATGCCAGGTATGTGAGCTCAGAAATCCAAACTAATTTAATCTCAAAATAATCTCAGCTCAAAAGTCCACTGATGGACCTTTTTGGAGGATTAAAAACCAGCTTTTTTTGGTCCTTTAATCTAACTGACGGTGAGGTCCTGTTATAATTAAGGATTAACCTGCTGGTTGTTTTCTGGATTGGATCAACTGCTTGTTTGGTTTGTTAAAAATTCTGACAACAGAGGGAAATGCCGCCATAATTACTGTTACTCACTCAGAGACTCACAATTACTCGGAGCCCTAAGTGACACCTTCACAATGCTTCTTTTGTCCAACCAATAGAACAAAATTCTATATTATCTATGTTTGTTACGTTTTGTGGACAAAAATTGACTTGTAACAAGAGTAACAAGAACAGTATTTCCCTCTAAAATGTGGTGCAGAAGAATTAGAAAGCAGCCTGAAAAGAAAAGACTTCTCAAATTTCTACTTGAACAGCACTTTATACCCTTATACCCTTCACTACATATCTTGGAAATCTCGTATGATGTTATGATAGTGTTTGTAGCGTCTGCTGTGCTCTGTGTTACAGTGGTACAGAGTCAGTATGACTGGGGAGTGACCTTCACCTCTACTAACATCTGTGCCCTGAAAGGATCAACGGTGGAGCTACACAGCACCTACACACACTCGTCCAGAGCAAATGTTGAGAAAACATTATGGTTCACTAAATTGAGTTATGGAACACCTGTGGACCTCAGAGAAGACCCAGAGTACGCAGGTCGTGTGCAGAACAGCTGTTATGAGAAGAGCTGCACTTTGACAATCACAGACCTGAGAGACAGCGACTCAGCTGAGTACAAGTTCTGGTTCATGACAAACCAACCAGGTGGAAGATATACAAGTCAGACTGGAGTCACTTTGTCAGTCACAGGTAACATTTTCATTGTAATTCATCTTTTGTTCCAAATTTTGAATCTGAGCGTAATGACTGCTGTGTGTGAACGTTTGGTCACACTTTTGTTGTAAAGGTGATTGTTCACACTCTCTCTCTCTGTTCAAGAGAGTCAGTTCAGTTATTCATCGCTGAGAGAATTTACAGAACAGTTCTTTAGATGCTGAAGGGTGCCCACAGACTTTTAAAATAGGGAGATGGTTTGATGTGGAAGATACGGATTTGGTGCCACGGGCCACAAAACTCTCTCATTCTGCAAAACAACAAATAACTCAATGTCTAGGTGATATACTGACATCCAATTCGCAGTGCATATTAATAACGTCAAGCAGAAGGAAGTCTTCTGTCTTAACTGTCTTCTGCATCCTGCTCATCGTCCTAACTACAGAATATTTGAATATTTCCTGTCCAAATCTTCAAGATGAAGGTGATGGAACTTTGAATGCATGATGAAGAAAAAGCTGAAGAAAAAGGTCCTTGTGGCTTAAATATGAAATTTAGGTCACATACTGGGGGCCGTAGCTGTAGGATTTCTTTTATTTATTTATTTTTTGGGAAGGCTGGTGTTCATACAGCTGGGTGCAATGCTGCTGACTGCCTCCACATAACCACAGGTGTTGTAACGCCCTACTGACTTCGTGCTTCTCAGTGACAGAAAATTTACATTAAAGTCACGTCATGGCAAATCAGTCGGCTGTGAATGAAGAGCACTCGACCTGACTGAAGGCTCATTAGTGAAATTATCTTTAAGATATGTTGTTCCCAAGAGGCCAGTGTGAACACCCACGCTTTGATACAGTGACTGTGTTTGCGTATTAACATACACTGCTCACAAAAAGTTAGGGATATTTGGGTGAAATTTATGGAAAATGTAAAAAGTTCATGCTACAGTGATATTATATCATGGAAGTAGGGCATTTAAGTAGATGTATGCACTGGTGAATTCCTCATCTCAAACAATTTATTGAAACAAAAGCCAACAACAGTGGTGGGTATACCACAACACAAAATGTCAGTGTCTCAATAACTTGTCATGAGTCCTTGAGCATCAATTACAGCTTGACAACGACGTCTCATGCTGCTCACAAGTCTACTTATTGTCTGCTGAGGCATGGCATCCCACTCTTCTCAAAAGGCGGCCCTCAGGTCATTGAGGTTCTGGGGTACAGCGTTACGAGCCTCTACACGGCGACTCAGCTGATCCCTTAGGTTTTCAGTGGGATTCAGGCCTGGAGAAAGCGCAGGCCACTCCATTTGAGGCACCCCAGTCTCCAGCAGCCGTTCCCTAATGATGCGACCTCAATGAGCTGGAGCAATGTCGTCCATGAAGATGAAATCAGGCCAGTGTTGCTCATACGGAGGCACAATGATGTTTATGTCGATTCATGGATCAAACACCTGTTGTGAATTTTGCCGTTAAGCTTCTTGTTAGAGAACAGCAACTTGTGCACAAAGTACTGAATCATTGAACAGTTGGACATGTGCATTCAAAGGTTTAGAGAAGGTCACATTAAGTTCACCTGGAAAGGCTATAATGGTTGCTTTTCTGGCTCCCCCTGTCAACCAATCTCTCAACCTAAGTCCAGAATGTAACTCGCATAGTGTTCAATTCTATTATAAAACTGCCCCTCAGACAAAAAATAGACATATAGATGTATGATAAGCAGCCAAGCTTCCCTGTGGAAACGACAATGAAATGGAAAAATATGTCCCAGTTGGGAAAGATTGTGCATTTTTTAACTGACTCATGTTGAACTTATATCCTTCCTACAGGTTCTTATCAGCCATAATAATGTTCAAAGAGTTTGTATGCTCTAATTACCCTCTTTGCCGTAAAAATACAATGTTCTTTTAAGTATATATTTTTAAATATGTGCAAACTCAGCACAGACTCAAACAGACGTGCATCAATGCAATGTTTTCAAATTGTTTTATCTTTCAGGTGTCGGTGGACAAAGCTGCAACAGAGTGACTTACACTCACAGAAGCATCTGTGCCCTCAAAGGCTCTTCAGTGAACATTTCTTCCACATACAGCAGTTATGAAACTATCACATCAAAACTCTGGTTCAGTCCTGAACGTAGTCATCAGTGGGTTTATCAGTCACAGCCTGAGGACCTAAGTGAAGACCCCCAGTATGCAGGTCGTGTTCAGGTCCTTGAAACAGAGGGAGGACGCTCCACTCTGAGAATCACTGAGCTGACAGAGAGAGACTCAGCCCAGTATCACTTCAAATTCACAGCAGGAAGCTTTGAGTGGAGGAGCAGTTTACCTGGAACAACTCTGACTGTCACAGGTACTGATGAACACAACCTGATGGAGACACACCAACACAGGAGATTTAAACACACCACACATGTTGATAATGATCAACCAGCATGTGTTTGTGTGATTACTGTTGTATAAAGACATAAATACACTTATCAATGCTCACTATTACTTCTAGGAAATGTAGCTTTGGTGTTGAGGTGTATGTACATCATCATCAATTTATTTTTTTAAAGCCGGTGATAATGTTTTTTCTTGTTTCATATCCAGCTCTGCAGGTGCAGGTGACCACAGTAACACATCATCAGCATTATACCGAGGCAGAGCTGAAGTGTAACAGCAGCTGCAGTCCAGCTGGTCGTCTTTCCTTCGTCTGGTTCAAGAATGGACAGAGAAACACGAGGGAGGAAACTTCTTCTTATAAACACTACTTTTATCCTGGAGACAGCTATGTCTGTGCTGTGGAAGGACATGAGGATTCCCACTCTCCTCCAGTGTGTGAGTTCTCAACAGTCTTCTACTAACATGACACCATCTAGTGGAGCCTTCTGACTACATGGATATTAAATATGGAGGCTCCGACTGTGACTCCTCAGCAGCTCTGGTTTAAAAATGCTCATATAATTGTTTTATCTTTCAGGTGTCCATGGACAAAGCTGCAACAGAGTGACTTACACTCACAGAAGCATCTGTGCCCTCAAAGGCTCTTCAGTGGACATTTCTTCCACATACAGCAGTTCTGGATCTATCACATCAAAACTCTGGTTCAGTCCTGAACGTAGTCGTCAGTGGGTTTATCAGTCACAGCCTGAGGACCTTAGTGAAGACCCCCAGTATGCAGGTCGTGTTCAGGTCCTTGAAACAGAGGGAGGACGCTCCACTCTGAGAATCACTGAGCTGACAGAGAGAGACTCAGCCCAGTATCACTTCAAATTCACAGCAGGAAGCTTTGACTGGAGGAGCAGTTTACCTGGAACAACTCTGACTGTCACAGGTACTGATGAACACAACCTGATGGAGACACACCAACACAGGAGATTTAAACACACCACACATGTTGATAATGATCAACCAGCATGTGTTTGTGTGATTACTGTTGTATAAAGACGTAAATACACTTATCAATGCTCACTATTACTTCTAGGAAATGTAGCTTTGGTGTTGAGGTGTATGTACATCATAATTAATATCTTTTTTTAAAGCCGGTGATAATGTTTTTTCTTGTTTCATATCCAGCTCTGCAGGTGCAGGTGACCACAGCAAGAAATCATCAGCATTATACCGAGGCAGAGCTGAAGTGTCACAGCAGCTGCAGTCCAGCTGGTCGTCTTTCCTTCGTCTGGTTCAAGAATGGACAGAGAATCATGACGGAGGAAACTTCTTCTTATAAAGACAACTTTTATCCTGGAGACAGCTATGTCTGTGCTATGAGAGGACATGAGGATTCCCACTCTCCTCCAGTGTGTGAGTTCTCCACAGTCTTCTACTAACATGACACCATCTAGTGGAGCCTTCTAACTACATGGATATTAAATATGGAGGCTCCGACTGTGACTCCTCAGCAGCTCTGGTTTAAAAATGGTCATATAATTGTTTTATCTTTCAGGTGTCCATGGACAAAGCTGCAACAGAGTGACTTACACTAACAGAAGCATCTGTGCCCTCAAAGGCTCTTCAGTGGACATTTCTTCCACATACAGCAGTTATAGATCGATCACATCAAAACTCTGGTTCAGTCCTGAACGTACATCCCACACAACCCACCACGTCATCAGTGGGTTTATCAGTCACAGCCTGAGGACCTTAGTGAAGACCCCCAGTATGCAGGTCGTGTTCAGGTCCTTGAAACAGAGGGAGGACGCTCCACTCTGAGAATCACTGAGCTGACAGAGAGAGACTCAGCCCAGTATCACTTCAAATTCACAGCAGGAAGCTTTGAGTGGAGGAGCAGTTTACCTGGAACAACTCTGACTGTCACAGGTACTGATGAACACAACCTGATGGAGACACACCAACACATGCATGGCTTTGTGTTTGCGAATGATTATTTTATGATCATTGACATTTTTGTTGTTTTCTCCAGCTCTGCAGGTGCAGGTGACCACAACAACAGATTATCAGCATTATACCGAGGCAGAGCTGAAGTGTCACAGCAGCTGCAGTCCAGCTGGTCGTCTTTCCTTCGTCTGGTTCAAGAATGGACAGAGAATCATGACGGAGGGAACTTCTTCTTATAAAGACAACTTTTATCCTGGAGACGACGTCTCTTGTGCTTTTAAAGGACGTGAGGATTATCGCTCCCCTTCAGTGTGTGAGTTTACTTCACTGAGTAACTAACAAAATAAATCAACGCAACATAACAATATGGGCTTCATCTACTATTAAGCAAATACATGTTTTCTACTTCAGATGCTCCAAGACTTCCCTCTGTGTCAGTGAGTCCCTCTGCTGAGATAGAGGAGGGCAGCTCAGTGACTCTGACCTGCAGCAGTGAAGCTAACCCAGCAGCTACCTACACCTGGTACAAGGAGAACCAGGTACTGCCTGTAGGATCAGCAGGTATTCATCACTTCACCTCTATCAGCTCTGAGGACAGAGGGATCTACTACTGCACGTCTGAGAATCAACTCGGCCAGTTAGGCTCAAAGCCTGTGTTTCTAGACGTCCAGTGTGAGTTTTAAACAGCAACAGTGGGTTCACACACAGGGAACGCATACAGTGGGGCAAAAAAGTATTTAGTCAGCCACCAATTGTGCAAGTTCTCCCACTTAAAAAGATGAGAGAGGCCTGTAATTTTCATCATAGGTACACTTCAACTATGAGACAAAATAGGGGGAAATAATCCAGGAAATCACATTGTAGGATTTTTAATGAATTAATTGGTAAATTCCTCGGTAAAATAAGTATTTGGTCACCTACAAACAAGCAAGATTTCTGGCTCTCACAGACCTGTAACTTCTTCTTTAAGAGGCTCCTCTGTCCTCCACTCGTTACCTGTATTAATGGCACTTGTTTGAACTCGTTATCAGTATAAAAGACACCTGTCCACAACCTCAAACAGTCACACTCCAAACTCCACTATGGCCAAGACCAAAGAGCTGTCAAAGGACACCAGAAACAAAATTGTAGACATGCACCAGGCTGGGAAGACTGAATCTGCAATAGGTAAGCAGCTTGGTGTGAAGAAATCAACTGTGGGAGCAATTATTAGAAAATGGAAGACACACAAGACCACTGATAATCTCCCTCGATCTGGGGCTCCACGCAAGATCTCACCCCGTGGGGTCAAAATGATCACAAGAACGGTGAGCAAAAATCCCAGAACCACACGGGGGGACCTAGTGAATGACCTGCAGAGAGCTGGGACCAAAGTAACAAAGGCTACCATCAGTAACACACTACGCCGCCAGGGACTCAAATCCTGCAGTGCCAGACGTGTCCCCCTGCTTAAGCCAGTACATGTCCAGGCCCGTCTGAAGTTTGCTAGAGAGCATTTGGATGATCCAGAAGAGGATTGGGAGAATGTCATATGGTCAGATGAAACCAAAATAGAACTTTTTGGTAAAAACTCAACTTGTCGTGTTTGGAGGAGAAAGAACGCTGAGTTGCATCCAAAGAACACCATACCTACTGTGAAGCATGGGGGTGGAAACATCATGCTTTGAGGCTGTTTTTCTGCAAAGGGACCAAGACGACTGATCCGTGTAAAGGAAAGAATGAATGGGGCCATGTATCGTGAGATTTTGAGTGAAAACCTCCTTCCATCAGCAAGGGCATTGAAGATGAAACTTGGCTGGGTCTTTCAGCATGACAATGGTCCCAAACACACCGCCTGGGCAACGAAGGAGTGGCTTCGTAAGAAGCATTTCAAGGTCCTGGAGTGGCCTAGCCGGTCTCCAGATCTCAACCCCATAGAAAATCTTTGGAGGGAGTTGAAAGTCCGTGTTGCCCAGCGACAGCCCCAAAACATCACTTCTCTAGAGGAGATCTGCATGAAGGAATGGACCAAAATACCAGCAACAGGGTGTGAAAAGATGAAAACGTTTGACCTCTGTCATTGCCAACAAAGGGTATATAACAAAGTATGGAGATGAACTTTTGTTATTGACCAAATACTTATTTTCCACCATAATTTGCAAATAAATTCTTTAAAAATCAGACAATGTGATTTTCTGGATTTTTTTTTTTTTTTCTCATTTTGTCTCTCATAGTTGAGGTATACATATGATGAAAATTACAGGCCTCTTTCATCTTTTTAAGTGGGAGAACTTGCACAATTGGTGGCTGACTAAATACTTTTTTGCCCCACTGTACGTACATTTCCACACATTTGAAAGATGAACTTATTTACTCACAGTGGAGTATATGTTCAGGCACACATGTGCTAATAGTAATGATTGTCTCTCTGCATATTGTCCTCCAGATGCTCCAAAGCTTCCCTCTGTGTCAGTCTCTGCTGAGATAGAGGAGGGCAGCTCAGTGACTCTGACCTGCAGCAGTGATGCTAACCCAGCAGCTACCTACACCTGGTACAAGGAGGACCAGGTACTGCCTGTAGGATCTGCAGGTATTCATCACTTCACCTCCATCCGCTCTGAGGACAGAGGGATCTACTACTGCAAGTCTGAGAATAAACTCGGCCAGTTAGGCTCAAAGCCTGTGTTTCTAGACGTCCAGTGTGAGTTTTAAACCGCAACAGTGGGTTCACACACAGGGAACGCATACGTACATATCCAGAGTTTTAAACCTGTTCAGGCACACGTGTGCTAATAGTAATGATTGTCTATCTGTGCATATTGTCCTCCAGATGGTCCAAGACTTCCCTCTGTGTCAGTGAGTCCCTCTGCTGAGATAGTGGAGGGCAGCTCAGTCAATCTGACCTGCAGCAGTGAAGCTAACCCAGCAGCTACCTACACCTGGTACAAAGAGGACCAAAAACACATCAGTAAAGAACCACAGCTTGTCCTCACCTCGGTCCAGTCCTCTGACTCTGGAGAATATTACTGCACAGCTAAGAACGAGCTGGGGAGGAGGACATCTGATTGCATCTCTGTTAAAGTGAAATGTGAGAAAAACGCTGTAGAAAGAACAGAAGTCTTAATTCTTAGGTTTCAGTCAAAGGGGTCTTCCTGGGTGTGAATGCTTTCTTAAGCTCCAATAGATGTTTATGGTGAGGTTTTATTCACTGGCATGTGAGGCTGATTTGATATTGAACTTGAGTAAAATCATCTCTTCTAGACCCTCCAAGGACCCCCTCTGTGTCAGTGAGTCCCTCTGGTGAGATAGTGGAGGGCAGCTCAGTGACTCTGACCTGCAGCAGTGATGCTAACCCAGCAGCTACCTACACCTGGTACAAAGAGGACCAGGTACTGCCTGTAAGATCAGCAGGTATTCATCACTTCACCTCCATCCGCTCTGAGGACAGAGGGATCTACTACTGCAAGTCTGAGAATACACTCGGCCAGTTAGGCTCAAAGCCTGTGTTTCTAGACGTCCAGTGTGAGTTTTAAACAGCAACAGTGGGTTCACACACAGGGAACGCATACGTACATATCCAGAGTTTTAAACCTGTTCAGGCACACGTGTGCTAATAGTAATGATTGTCTCTCTGTGCATATTGTCCTCCAGATGGTCCAAGACTTCCCTCTGTGTCAGTGAGTCCCTCTGCTGAGATAGTGGAGGGCAGCTCAGTGACTCTGACCTGCAGCAGTGATGCTAACCCAGCAGCTACCTACACCTGGTACAAAGAGGACCAAAAACACATCAGTACAGAACCACAGCTTGTCCTCACCTCGGTCCAGTCCTCTGACTCTGGAGAATATTACTGCACAGCTGAGAACGAGCTGGGGAGGAGGACATCTGAGCGCATCTCTGTTAAAGTGAAATGTGAGAAAAACGCTGTAGAAAGAACAGAAGTCTTAATTCTTAGGTTTCAGTCAAAGGGGTCTTCCTGGGTATGAATGCTTTCTTAAGCTCCAATAGATGTTTATGGTGAGGTTTTATTCACTGGCATGTGAGGCTGATTTGATAGTTACGTTTACTTTACTTTACTTTTGACTGTTTTGTCATATCACTCCATAGGACCAGTGGGCTGTAACTCAATCAATCAATCAATCTTTAATTCACAACATTAACATTATCTCAAAACATTTTCCATAAAGAGCAGAGTCTAGACCAAACTCTTTAATTAAGAGAGAGACCCAGTGATTCAGGAATTCAAGATGAAGGATTCAAGAATCCCCACATGACTGTAATCAACTGTCTGTGCTTCCTTTTAGATAAAAGATTCTCAATGTTAATGAGAAAAACAGCAGTTGGAATAATCGCTGTTCTCCTGGCTGTCCTAGCCCTCTTTCTACTCCTGTGGATTAGGTGAGCAAATTGGGATTTCACAGATTATTGAAAATTACTTTGTCTAAAACATTTAATAATCTTTTTAAATTAATTCCTCTCCCTAGAAAAAAGCCTGAGGAGCCTGAAGAGAGACCAGACAGAAGGGAACAGGTGAGAATGGTCGTGTATATTATTCTAGTAAAAAAAAGAAAATCCACTCCTGTGCAGTCTCGTCTTGGATGTAATAGATTCCCAGCACATCCTGAAGTTTTATCACTTTCTGCCTGCCGTTGTTTTGGCCTTCACTGACCTGGCTGCAGTCCTCTGCAGGAATCACATGAAAGACCTGCTCATGTAAAATGTGTGTTTGGATTTACCTGATCAGGAACAACCAGAGGAGCAGGATGAGCTTCAATATGCCTCCATCCACTTCTCCAGCGACTACATCAGAGCAGTTCAGCCCCTCCGACACGCCGAGCAACAGGAAGTCGTTGAGTATGCTGCTGTCAAGTTTAAGGCTCCTCCGAGGTGAGCATCACTGCAGGATTAAACTGACATAACTTAAATTATGCATTCAGCTTAAATGATGAACGCTCTGATTTTATGTTTTTGCTATCACAGTTGAAATATGATGGGAATGCGTCTGATTTTTCTGAACCAGAGGTCAAAAAACTGAAGAGGATCCGACTGCGTTGTGCAGCACAGTCACCTAAACCCAGTGATCACAACAGGGATCGCATTTATAGTCGCATATCTCCGTTTCTTTTTAAGATTTGTATTCGATTAGATTCCTTTTATTGTCATTGTAAATAAATACAATGAAATTTAAAAGCACAAAAGTGAAACAGGACCCATAAAAGATATAAAATCAATAAATACTAAAGAATAAATGATATTTCATTCATACTCCACACCCAGTGATCATAAAATAAGGCATTTCAAGCTGATTTTTAAAACAGAGTTCTGCAGGCGGCCCTCTCCAAGAGTGAACCATAAAATGGTGTGCTACCATTTATGGTCCCCAGATACAAATACAAATATTCCCAAATACAAGTATGAACCAGAAAATTAACCTTTAAAGACAAACTATATCTCCGCAGTACTAAATGAGACATAAAACAGGAGGCAAGCTTGTAAATAATATATTTTTTAACCTAATTCCAATATAAGATTTGCTGTTTGAAAGCACATTGAGGGTTTTGGAGAGCAACATGTATTTGGTGATGTGTAGTTTCTTGCAGCTGCCACCAGATGTTGATCAAGAAGCATATTTTTCATTTTTTTACATCTCTTCAGCGTATACGTCTGTTGTTTACAGTTTACTTTCTGTTATTTATCCGCTTCTTGTTACCTAGCTTACATTTTGTACTTATTTTTTATTTAATTAGTTAGGCACTATTTCTTTGCATCCACTTAGACACTCTTTGTATTTGTATTCTGGTAAAATAATTTCCCTCAGGATGAATAAAGTTGATCTTATCTTCTCACCACATTCTTTTTGTCTCTCCTTACATTATCACATTCAATTTTATTTCCTTTATTGTCTATTTGGTCTCAAGTCATTACAACCATATCTTTTAACCTATTAGTATTATTATTAGTAGTAGTATAACCCATCTCTTGCATTTGTTCACATTTTGCGTTAATAATAATTCTGCTCTAAAGCCTTAACCTGTGATGAAAGGTAACAAGCACACATTGCTTCATTTTTAGTGCTCACAAGCAAAACAGGCTAGACGCCATTTTACTGACCGTCATATCCAAAATCACCGTGCAGAGGGACTGCAAGAGTTCAACTTAAATAAAGCCACTGAAAGCTAAAATCAAGTTAAAATCAAACAGGCTTTGTCAGGAGATGAACAGGATGAACAAAATGCTTCTACAGTTGCCCCGAGTGGGTGAGAGGGGGCTGAGATGGTTCGTGACCACAGCTGTCAAAAACACAGTGGTTAAGGTACCGGCTGTGCTGCAAATCATCACATCTATAATTTTTTTTTTAATGCAAAACTTATAAATAGTAATAGACCTTGCTTTAAAGTTTAAAGCATCATATGCAGACTTTATTATTATGTGGTGCATCATTTCATAGTCGTGGTGGTGAGTTTTCAGTGAAAGTGTAAAGTGACTTCTGCAGGAACTTGGTCAAGTTGTTCACTGCTGAGAGGATTAAAGGAACACTTTGTAGAGACTCAAGTTTGCCCTCATTTACAATAAAACTCTTTTAACAGCAAGCCACGAGACTGGTGTCCCATTATGCTAAAAGAATCAAGTCATATTCTTGGCTGTATTCTGGCGTCGGGGTCATCATGCATGGTAATAATGTGATGAGGAAGGAAGTCAGGTTTATTTTAACAGCCTCCTCCTCACTCTCCAGACCACAGAGAAGACACTCCTTCTATATTGTCAGTAGACATGTTTAAGGTGACTTCTGTTTCTTGCTTGTGCACGTTAATTACCTGCATTTGTGCTCTGTTGTCTCCAACAGAGGTGAGAGGAGCAGCTATGGGTTTAACAGCAGCAGCAGCAAGAGGAGTTGTTGTCTTCCTTCTCTCTATGCCAGGTATGTGAGCTCAGAAATCCAAACTAATCTAATTTCAAAATAATCTCAGCACAAAAGTCCACTGATGGACCTTTTTGGAGGATTAAATTAACCATCTTTTTTTGGCCCTTTAATCTAACTGACAGTGAGGCCCTGTTATAATTAAGGATTAACCTGCTGGTTGTTTGGTTTGTTAAAAATTCTGACAACAGAGGGAAATGCCGTCATAATTACTGTTACTCACTCAGAGACTCACAATTACTCGGAGCCCTAAGTGACACCTTCACAATGCTTCTTTTGTCCAACCAATAGAACAAAATTCTATATTATTTATTTATGTCATGTTTTGTGGACAAAAATTGACTTGTAACAAGAGTAACAAGAACAGTATTTCCCTCTAAAATGTGGTGCAGAAGAATTAGAAAGCAGCCTGAAGAGAAAAGAAAAGACATTACACCCTTCACTACATATTAGTGCTACAATCTTTGTCTTGTCTCGTTGGCTCATCGCGGGATGACGCAAGAAATAGATTAGTTTTGTAGAACTATTTGGAATTTGCCCATTTTTCAAGCAGGTTTACAAACAGATGCTCCACAAAATCTTGGAAATCTCGTATGATGTTATGATAGTGTTTGTAGCGTCTGCTGTGCTCTGTGTTACAGTGGTACAGAGTCAGTATGACTGGGGAGTGACCTTCACCTCCACACAGATCTGTGCCCCGAAAGGATCAACGGTGGAGCTACACAGCACCTACAGACACTCGTCCAGAGCAAATGTTGAGAAAACATTATGGTTCACTAAATTGAGTTATGAAACACCTGTGGACCTCAGAGAAGACCCAGAGTACGCAGGTCGTGTGCAGAACAGCTGTTATGAGAAGAGCTGCACTCTGACAATCACAGACCTGAGAGAGAGCGACTCAGCTAAGTACAAGTTCAGGTTCATGACAAACCAACCAAGGAGATGGTATACAAGTTGGAATGGAGTCACTTTGGAAGTCACAGGTAACATTTTCATTGTAATTCATCTTTTGTTCCAGATTTTCAGGATGATAGACATCTGAATCTGAGCGTAATGACTGCTGTGTGTGAACGTTTGGTCACACTTTTGTTGTAAAGGTGATTGTTCACACTCTCTCTCTCTGTTCAAGAGAGTCAGTTCAGTTATTCATCGCTGAGAGAATTGACAGAACAGTTCTTTAGATGCTGAAGCCCACAGACTTTTAAAATAGTGTTGGGGGAGATGGTTCGATATGGAAGATACGGATTCTCTCATTCTGCAAAACAACAAGTAACTCAATGTCTAGGTCATATACTGGCATCCGGTTCACAGTGCATATTAATAATGTGAAGCAGAAGGAAGTCTGGTGGGTTTTTTTTTTAAACTGTCTTCTGCTTCCTGTTCACTGTCCTAACCACAGAGGAGACTTTTTATTTGAATATTTCCTTTACAAATCTTCAAGATCAAGGTGATGGAACTTTGAATGTATGATGAAGAAAAAGGTCCTTGTGGCTTAAATATGAGACGTAGGTCACATACTGGGGGCCGTAGCTGTAGGATTTCTTTTATTTATTTATTTATTTTTTGGGGGGGGCTGGTGTTCAGACAGCTAGGTGTGATGCTGCTGACTGCCTCCACGTAACCGCAGGTGTTGTAACAGCCTACTGACTTCGTGCTTCTCAGTGACAGAAAATTTACATTAAGGTCACGTCATGGCAAATCAGTCGGCTGTGATTGAAGAGCACTCGACCTGACTGAAGGCTCCTCTCTCATTAGTGAAATTATCTTTAAGATATGTTGTTCCCAAGAGGCCAATGTGAAGGCTTTGATACAGTGACTGTGTTTGTGTATTAACATACACTACTCACTAAAAGTCAGGGATATTCAGCTTTCAGGTGAAACTTCAGGATGAACCTAAAATGCATTCTAACCTTTCCAGGTGAACTTAATGTGACCTTCTCTAAACCTTTGAATGCACATGTCCAACTGTTCAGTGTCTCAGTACTTTCTGCACCAGCTGCTGTTCTCTAACAAGAAGCTTAACAGCAACATTCACAACAGGTTTGATCCATGAATCCACCAATACATTTCCTGCTTCAGTTAGAATTGGTATTTAAACAGTCCTCCTCATCCTGCTGTTCACATTCTGACATCATGAGACCAAGACGACACCTAACAGTTGATCAGCAGCACCTCAACACTGGAGGCTTCAAACAGGAAGTCCTCAGACGGAGGTGTTCACTGAGCTTAGAGGGTCACAGAGTGTCATCAGGAGGTTGGAACAGTGATACAGAGACTGGAAGAGTCACAGAAAGGAGAGGAGTGGACGTCCTTTGGCCACATCCCAATTTATTGAGACACTGAAAATGTTTTGTTGTGGTATACCTACCACTGTTGTTAGATTTTCTTTCAATAAATTGTTTAAGATGAATAAAACTACCAGTGCATGCTTCTACTTAAATGTCCTACTTTCATGATATAATATCACTGTAGCATTCACTTTTTACATTTTCCATAAATTTCACCTGAAAGTCGAATATCCCTAACTTTTTGTGAGTAGTGTATGTGTATGAATAGAAATTACATTTCTGTTCCTCCTTCACACACCCAGGTCTACAGGTGTCTCCTCCTGCCTACTGGAATTCAGCCTGGATAACGTGTGACAACAGATGTGTACCTGACAGTGCTTCTTACATCTGGTACAGGAATGGACAGGAAATTCAGGAAAGTCAGAAATATTTTTATTCAAACAACCTTGACCCTGCAGACAGCTACACTTGTGCACTTAAAGGACATGAGGACTTCCACTCTCCTTCAGTGTGTGAGTTTACGCCACAATTTATTATTGTGTTTTAGTCTGTTTAAATCAATGAGATCATAAAAACCTTGGACGGATCTGGTGAATCACTTTGGAAATTTACTGATCATCTGTTTTCGTATCTGTAACTTGTTTTTCTGGCTCCCCTGTCAACCAAGCTGTCAACTTAAGCTCGCATAGTGTTCATTTCTATTATAAAACTGCCCCTCAGACAAAGAATAGACATATAGATGTATGATAACATTAAAAAAGCAGCCAAGCTTCCCTGTGGAAATGACAATGAGAAGGAAAAATATGCCCCGGTTGGGAAAGATTGTGCATTCTTTAACTGACTCATGTTGAACTTATATCCTTCCTACAGGTTCTTATCAGACATAATAATGTTCAAAGAGTTTGTATGCTCTAATTACCCTCTTTGCCTTAAAAATACAATGTTCTTTTAAGTATATATTTTTAAATATGTGCAAACTCAGCACAGACTCAAACAAACGCGCATCAATGCAATGTTTTCAAATTGTTTTATCTTTCAGGTGTCCGTGGACAAAGCTGCAACAGAGTGACTTACACTCACAGAAGCATCTGTGCCTTCAAAGGCTCTTCAGTGGACATTTCTTCCACATACAGCAGTTATGAAACTATCACATCAAAACTCTGGTTCAGTCCTGAACGTAGTCATCAGTGGGTTTATCAGTCACGGCCTGAGGACCTTAGAAAAGACCCCCAGTATGCAGGTCGTGTTCAGGTCCTTGAAACAGAGGGAGGACGCTCCACTCTGAGAATCACTGAGCTGACAGAGAGAGACTCAGCCCAGTATCACTTCAAATTCACAGCAGGAAGCTTTGACTGGAGGAGCAGTTTACCTGGAACAACTCTGACTGTCACAGGTACTGATGAACACAACCTGATAAGGCACCCTTAAAGGGAATTATATACTGTAACTAATGACTTTATGGACCAAAAAATCCTTTATGAATGCTTAATAGATTGACGTTGAACCATCTACATGTCTAAAGGGATTTTTGAGCCACACAGTATGAACCCCTTATACAAGTGCATTGTCAGAAAGTGGTAGAAAAAATCTGACTCTTAGTTAATTCATAATTATGACAAATTGATTGTGTTTTCATGATTTTTGTAGCTTTTGTATGAACCTCTATTCCTACTCTTTCTCTTCTTTTTTGGGTATTAATAATTTTTGCTACTGATGACAAAGTATTTAATTTACAGCTGTTAAGGTTATTGTATGTGTGTGTGATTTTTGTTTTCTCCAGCTCTGCAGGTGCAGGTGACCACAACAACACATCATCAGCTTTATACCGAGGCAGAGCTGAAGTGTAACAGCAGCTGCAGTCCAGCTGGTCGTCTTTCCTTCGTCTGGTTCAAGAATGGACAGAGAATCATGAGGGAGGAAACTTCTTCTTATAAAGACAACTTTGATCCTGGAGACAAGATCTCTTGTGCTTTTAAAGGACGTGAGGATTATCGCTCCCCTTCAGTGTGTGAGTTTACTTCACTGAGTAACTAACAAAATAAATCAACACAACATAACAATATGGGCTTCATCTACTATTAAGCAAATACATGTTTTCTACTTCAGATGGTCCAAGACTTCCCTCTGTGTCAGTGAGTCCCTCTGCTGAGATAGTGGAGGGCAGCTCAGTCAATCTGACCTGCAGCAGTGAAGCTAACCCAGCAGCTACCTACACCTGGTACAAGGAGGACCAAAAACACGTCAGTACAGAACCACAGCTTGTCCTCACCTCGGTCCAGTCCTCTGACTCTGGAGAATATTACTGCACAGCTGAGAACGATCTGGGGACGAGGACATCTGAGCGCATCCCTGTTAAAGTGAAATGTGAGAAAAACGCTGTAGAAAGAACAGAAGTCTTAATTCTTAGGTTTCAGTCAAAGGGGTCTTCCTGGGTATGAATGCTTTCTTAAGCTCCAATAGATGTTTATGGTGAGGTTTTATTCACTGGCATGTGAGGCTGATTTGATAGTGAACTTGAGTAAAATCATCTCTTCTAGACCCTCCAAGGACCCCCTCTGTGTCAGTGAGTCCCTCTGGTGAGATAGTGGAGGGCAGCTCAGTGACTCTGACCTGCAGCAGTGATGCTAACCCAGCAGCTACCTACACCTGGTACAAGGAGGACCAAACACTGTTTCAGGCACCAGAGGGAAGTTATTCCTTCACCTCCATCCGCTCTGAGGACAGCGGGATCTACTACTGCAAGTCTGAGAATAAACTCGGCCAGTTAGGCTCAAAGCCTGTGTTACTAGACGTCCAGTGTGAGTTTTAAACAGCAACAGTGGGTTCACACACAGGGAACGCATACGTACATATCCAGAGTTTTAAACCTGTTCAGGCACACGTGTGCTAATAGTAATGATTGTCTCTCTGTGCATATTGTCCTCCAGATGGTCCAAGACTTCCCTCTGTGTCAGTGAGTCCCTCTGCTGAGATAGTGGAGGGCAGCTCAGTCAATCTGACCTGCAGCAGTGATGCTAACCCAGCAGCTACCTACACCTGGTACAAGGAGGATGAAGACTCACCAACAGCATCAGGACAGATCTTCTCCATCACTGACTTCAGAGCTGAACACAGTGGGAATTATTACTGTGAAGCCTGGAACAAAATAGGACACCACAATAACACCTTACATCTGGCTTTGGCAGGCAAGTTAAATAAAATTACTTTTAAATGCTGTTTTTGTCATGCCATCCTGTAACAGCCTCATTAATTTATCATTCACTATTTCCTAGACACATGGACATTAGCAGCCGCTGGGACAACCGCTGGGACAACCACTGCTGTTGTCCTGGCTGTCATACTCTTCTTCGTCTTTATGCTGGTTAGGTAAGTAGTTTACATGCTTTAACTCATTGTTTATTCAAGTTGAATTATGTTATTATATTCGCTTAAAACTTGGATCTCATATTTCTTTTTAAAAAAAATATAATCATCAGTTCTGCAATCACCAAAGTAATGAACTGGGGACAAATTAGTCCACAGAGGAAAGAAACACGAGATGGGACAATAGTTTAACCAGATTTAAACCACATTTTAGAGGTTAACCTGGAAGGAGGAGGTCTGTGTGTAACCTACAACAGATGCTGAAGTTTCAGCTCGCTGTTGTCATAATTTCTGAAAAGGATAACGGCCAAAACCTAAAAGAGGAGATGTAGATTTTCTTTTCTTAAATCACTGAAAAATAGTCAGTTTGTCTCTTAAATTCTCCCAACCAGAAAAAAGAGGGCGTCCAAGCCGTCGTGTGAGCCTGGACAGAGAGCAGACAGCAGGGAACAGGTGAGGAAGAGGAGTTAAACAATTCTGGTGCAAAAGAAAAGTCCCTGTTTCCACAGTTCACCTTCATGTTCCTCCTTCCTGTTTGCACAGTATCATTTAACCAGTCAGAGACAGCCAGAGGAGCAGGACGACCTTTACTATGCCAGCGTCCAGTTCTCCAAGAACAAACCGGACTGCATCTACTCCAACTGCAGACCAGCAGAGGAAGAGGCCGTCGAGTACACTGTGGTCAGATTTGATAAGAGCAGCACTGCCCCGAGGTGAGCAGCTTCTCTCACAGGAAAATTATCCCGATTTAAGTTACATAAGCTTGAAACAGCTGTAACATTTCATCTCTTACCTGCAGAATTCTCTAATCATTTGCTCCCTTTTACAAACAGGAGTCAGGAGTCAGCGGAGGAGGATTCAACTGCACTGTACAGCACAATCAACAAAACATGCTGACCACAAAGGGAAGTAGTAGTCTAACACTGATTTAATGTATTTGTATTTGTACAAACATACAAAGATTTAAATTTTACAAACTGAAACAGGACATTCAGAAACGTTTAGCTTGTTAATTTTACTTAGAACCAAATAATGTGTAAATGACCTGATGCCTTTTATTGTATATATTAAATGCTTCACTGACGCACCCTTTCCCCGATGTGTAGAAAACCCACTACAATTGATTACGTGAAGGGAATTGATGCCAATAATTTTACATTTATGACGTTTACGACGACGTGATATTACGAACAGTCATTTGTGCTCTCCCTGCAAGCAACACATGCTCTTGACCTTGAAATAACAAGTATGAGTTAAGTATGATAAAGGTGGGGCGCCTTACTTTCATCAACACATTTTATTTCAGCTTAAGTTTAACAGTAGGCATTGTGACAGTTTGTATTATTAACCATTCTATAAAAGCTGTAATCCTCCTGAGGTGGCTGCTGGTGTGCTTTTATTACATTTTTCCCGCAAGTGGTTTAGTTCCTCATCTTATTATATCATTACGGTAGAGAAAACCTCATGAGTAAGTTTCTATAACCAGAAGTTCTTTTTTCCACATCAAAAAGTTGTTTTTAAGTCCTCATTGCACAGGCTGAGTTAAAATGATCACCGAGTCTTTACATGCACGGGCGAGCGGCATGCAGTTGCTGCTCGGGCCCCGTCTACAGCCTGCAGGCGTTCACAGACAGTTCATATGCAGTTTCCCCGAGGCTCTTGCATTTGGCCTCCAGGCTGGGGTTGCTGGAGCACTCTGCGGACGAAGGCCAGCGCTCCACCCACGTGTCCTTTCCTAACATGTAGATGAATCTGACAAACAGGGAGGCAAAGGGGCTCTGTCACTGCAGTTAAAGTATTTCAAGAATAACAGTGGAGTAATTAACATTTCTCTGTCCATTTTAATCTTGTGAGCGATTATAAAATGGTCAGTCAGAGTTTGTGCTTATGAAGTTTGTGATGCAGCAAACACACATTGCTACCAGTACGTAAGACTGAAGGCCTTAAAAGAAGCATGGCTTGACTTTTGATCAGATGGCATATTGTTACAGTTTCTGGTTGTTGTGAAGAGCCAACAGTTTCCCAGAAACATCCCATGTTTTCTATTTTGGTAGCTTATATGCATGGTGGCTGGAAAAGATGCCACATTTAAGGGCAATGTTAGACAAATACTCGTCCACAGGCAGAAACGTATCAGAATGGCCTTCCACTTTTTGTCTTAAGGCTTTGTTATAGATACATTAGTTGTTTTCTTGCTCTCCTTACTTGTTGGTGTCGACATCAACGCTCCACCGATCCTCTTTGGGGCCGATGATTAAGTACTGGGAGCCCTCTTTCAGGCTGAGTCCGTCTCTGCAGCCTCCGTGGGACATGAAAAACCTCTTCTGGCCCACTTCAACTCCAGCCTCCAAACCTGGATGGCAGGAGGAAGACATTAGGATAATATTAAGCTGCATTTTAATGCTATTGAATGGGTCCGTCTAGCCTAGAGTTTCTTACTCTGCAGCTTCCTACCACGGGGGTTTCATTAATCGACAGACCTTTATTTAAAAAGAAAAATATAAACGACACATACTTATGACATTGACTCACCCAGCTTGATAACTTGTGTGATCTCCATCTCATAACTGTCGTAGTAAGTCTGGCGGACGCTCAGCACCTTCACCTGGAAAACTTAAAAAAAAACAAAACAAGAAAAAAGGTCATTTGTTTTGTTCACAATGAAATCGGT
This sequence comes from Pempheris klunzingeri, assembly GCF_042242105.1. Lineage (NCBI taxonomy): Eukaryota > Metazoa > Chordata > Actinopteri > Acropomatiformes > Pempheridae > Pempheris > Pempheris klunzingeri. The sequence goes on from NC_092014.1 coordinate 3,408,018, forward strand.
CCAGTGAGGATGAATCCTAATGCTTTCACCCACCAGTGGGGTCAAACTTGTTACATGTATACAAAAAATAATGCATCCTGATGGGCAAATTGCCGTGAAATGTACAAATACTGTGTATGTGAATAGTTATATAGCTGAACCAATATCTTATCATTAATCCTACCACCAATAGGTAGTTAGTTTCCCACCTTTCAGGTGATATTTTCCTGTACAGATTCCTCATTTATGTGCTAGATCCAGCCTTCTATTGATCTTTTTCACTGTATATTATACCAAGAATTCATCTCATGTTATCCTGTTAAAGCTTATTGACAGGATACAGGATGTTTAATGGATATGATTGGCTATTCGCTCAAACCAAAACAAACTTAAGAAACAGTTCAGGTGTGTGCATGTTTGTGCATTTCGTACCGTGGTGTAAACTCTTGCAGGCAAATATCTCTCTCTCTTTGTTGGGGAAGTTTTTGCTATCATCTTTGGAGATGCAGCAGTCACCTGCAGTTTATGAGCAAATGGAAAAAAAAAAAAAAAAAAAAAAATTAATAGAAAATGGTGCATTCCTGCGTCCACTAATGCGTCGCCGTGGGAGCACACTGGCTTTACCCTGCGTGCAGCGGCAGACGTCGTCCCTGCAGATCTGAGAGAGCTCCTCTTTGTCCTCCCTGGGAGAGTAAGTACGGCTGCAGCGGTGATCTGTGACAAAGAGAGAGAGCACGGATGTAACACCTGCACTGAAGTGTTTGTGGTAGGGGAACATTTTGTTCTCTCATACTGAGAGAAGACGTTTAGGGAAGTTAACTACCTCTTCTATGTACCATAATCTGTATGTAACTGTGCCAGATGAAAGCATGATCCCTAAAAGTGGTTATTTATAAAAGGCTTTTACATTGCTCAGTGCAAAGCCACCAGACTCCATTGACAAAAACAAACATTTTATATGGTATTCGCTCGTCTACCACTGTCTCGATCAGTTAGTTTGTGTTTTAAAGGGTTAGTTCGGAGCTAATACAATATTTGTGTGATATCAATCTATCATATATAATGCCAATTCACAGCAAATGTTATCTCAAGACGCTTTCCATAAAGAGCAGGACTAGACTAAACTCTTTAAGAGGGAGAGACTCAAGGATTCAAGGGCCAGCATCAGGCGACAGTGGCGGGAAAAACTCCCCTTTAACGGGAAGAAACCTCGAACAGAACCGGGCTCAGAGGTGGGCGGCTTTCTGTCGGGGTCCGTGTGGGGTGAAAGACAACATACCCAAATTACTTAGCAGTCATTTTGAAAACATAACCCTGGCCCTGGTTTTAAAATGTTCAGTGATCCTTTGAGGCTGATCCACAATAATGCCTTACTTTTATATCTAAATTGAAAACATAGTAAGAAGTTACGGGTGAGATCTGCTGTGAAGTGGTGTCAGGATGCGCTCTCATACCTGGGTTGTAATACTCATAGACGGTAACCGAGGATGGCTGGAGGAGGCCCACTTTGAAGTTCTGCTGAAGCCTGAAGACCAGGATCTCTGGCTCTTTGTGAGACACCTGAGGGGAGGACGGGGGGGAGGGTAGTTGCAGAGCCAGAGAAAATATTAATTTAAGTATGAGGTCCTGTTTCAAGAAGCTTGATTTAGGGAGTCAAACCTGGAATCTCCTCAGATCCAGGACTATTGCAAACAAGTAAATCCGACTGTTATTTACAGTTTTACCTTGAACAGGTGGATGATCAGAGAGCCCCGGTCACTCAGGTTATCAACAATCTGGAAGTTACTGATGTAGTGGTCCACAGAGTTGGACAACTAGACAAACACACACATGCAGAGAAATGGTTAACAACCAGGCTGTGGTGTGTGTGTGTGTGTGTGTGTGTGGGTGTCTTCAGATCCTTTACTAAAGTATTTATATCGATACCACCCTGAGAAAATACTCCACTATAAGTAAAAGTAGTCATTCTGCAGTAAAATGTTCCCAGTCAGTGTTTTCCTGGATTATTCTGGATTAATGCTACTACACGTTGAGCTAATTTTAACAACTCTATATGCTGTGGTTTAATCTCCAGCAATGCATCATGGTCTATAAGATCATCATATGCTTGTACCATCCCTTTCCTGTGAGAACCACAAAGTCAACTCTTCATGAGTTCAGAAAAACAGCCTGCTTTTAGCTTCGTGACGACACGTTTCACAGCTCATCTAAGAGTTTGTTTGTAATTTAAATAGTTTATTTAGCTTGAAAAGGAGGACGAATGTCACAAACATTCAAAATCACCGAATTGGGAGATGCATGCATGAGTAAAAGAAAAGTAACTAAAGATGTCAGATAAATTCAGTGGAGAGAAAAGTAAAAATTAGAAGTATGAAGTTGCACAAAATGGAAATACTCAAATGAAAGACAAGTAGCCCAAATTTTAACAGTACTTTTTAGCTATAACAAAACAACATTATCACGATATAGTAAACTTTAACAAACTTCCATCTGAGTTTGTTTCAGTGAGACGTTGCACTGATAATCAGGTGTAACATGTCAACCCCATAATTTCCCATTTTTGACTGTTTGAATGTGGCTTGAATTGTGTAAACGTGTAAAACTACTTCACTTCTCTGTGTTGTGAAACAGCATATTAGGAGTTTTTCCCAAAACAAAAGCACTAAAACTGTTCTATTGTAGCTTTAGCCCTTCAAACAGCTTTCCCATGAATGTAATATAAGAGGAGATGCTCTACTCTACAAGCACTAGTAGAAAAGGCTGATTACCAACTCCAGGTCTGAGTTTTCTGGGGTGAAGCCAGTGGGCAGACTGATGTCCAGAACCACCATCCTGACGTCTCGAGGTCCTAAAGCCCTGTGGAATAGAAAGAGATCAGCTTACTTTTAATGTAAAACCAAGAAAATCACCAAACTTCACTGACAAAACTCTTTAGAATAAAATATGACACCAACCTAAGAACGTTTTTAGTCTTTTAACTTTAATAAAAGTTAAAAAGGTTAGACATAAGTGCAAAACAGCAGTAACTCACCTCACTCTGATGGTGATCTGGTAGGATTTTTCTACATCAGCTGGAGGCTTTTCTGTTATGGAGCAGAAACAGAGCATTTGTACAGAAGTCAGGCTGCTTAACCTAAATGTGTAAAATACTATATTTTATTCAGTTATTCAGCTACAGAAGAAGAAAAAAAAGACATGTACATACAAACTATATCATAAAATGCACTTGCATTCATTTGTTTCGCATTTTCTGGTTTTGTATATTTTACTTTCTTTTCTTCTGTCTCTATAGAAAATTACTAAAATAACTTGTTAATGTTAAATGTTGCTTTATCATTATTCTTGTGAAAATGGTGATTTACATTATAACCGTCAATAAAATGTTCATCTCTGACATCGTTTCCTGCTGTGTTCTGTTTATGTCTTTGCAGATGTTTAAACTTTTTTTCAATTCAAAAAAGGAAATTTGATCAGTTTAAACATTTTCCACCCTCCTGTGGCACTAAAAGAGAGAGTTACCGCTGGATTCTTCTACAGTGACGTTGAGCTCGAAGTTCTTGCAGGGCACTTTCTCATCCACCTCATGCAGCTGGTTGTAATAGGTCACAACCTTCAGTCAAAGATCAAGAGACAGGAAAGGAAAACACCCATCAACCAGAGGAGAGACGCACAGAACCATTATGGTCAAATAAATACTGTAAACCCAAAACATTTACCACTTAGAAACTAACTCATATATATAAAATGATATAAAAAAAATGTTTTTGCTGAACTAAAAGTGTGATTGTACCTCCAGTATTCCCTGTCCATTCCCTCGAGCCACCACTTCCAAATCAAGATCAGTAGGCATCTACAGAACAAAAGAAGCAATTTTTGGTAAAACACATCTGAAAAACAGGACAAATCAACTCCCTGATATTGTTACTGCACCCAGTGGTGTTCTCAAATCCCCAAAACGTCCTCCAACGTCACAGTTTGATGTTTCTAAACTGAAAAAGGAGTGAGAAACACGGTGGCACTCTCATGTCTCTCACCCTGGAGGAGCGAGCAGCGTAGGCCGTCTTGGGGTCGAAGTGGTAGCGGATGTCCCTGCGTCCCTTCAGCCTGACGTCCACGTCCAGAGTGACGTCATTAGCAGGAGGTCTATTGATCAGATACTCCGACAGCGCCTGCAACACCACCATGGTGGACTAGGAGAGGACATCAAGGCAAGACATAGATTAAGAAGGGCTGTAGTTCTTCTGTTGAACCCTGTTAAAACTACTCTAAAGGACAATCAAAAAACGTAGGATTCACAGTTACTGTTCCATCCTGCTGTTACCTGAGTGGAGCCGAAGCCCCCTCCACTCCTTCGCTGGCTGTTTAGCCATTTAAACGGTGCTTCAGCTTCTTCCATGCGTCCCATTTTGACCAGTGCCAGCAGGGCGTAGCCCGTCGCCTCCAAGGTGAACAGGGAGCTGTGAAGGTCGGGCCAGTGGCTGCCACCTGCAGGACCGAGGAAGAGAGACGGAGACGGAGAGCGGCACGCTATCATTGCTTCACCATATCATTATCGAGAGGGACTGAATGTTATTTTCTACTCTATTACTTATGTTCATGGTCAAGGGGACTGGACGAACATGGGAAGAACGAGTATTCAGGCTTTGACGATGCTAATTTGCAAAATTAACAACAACAACATTTAGATGACTGGTCTGTTTGATGTGAAATCATTTATTTGGCTACATTCTATATGCTTGCATCTAATCTGCTCACTCTGAATAACCTGTGCAGGAGGCGTAGACAAGAAAGGAAGATGGGATACAGTGGGGGAGGAACGGAAAATAGAAGCACTTTGTGCCAGCTTTGACATAATTTGCCGAATATTTGTGATGTGATACCTGGAGCTGCAGCTCTGAGTAAAGATGTTGCCAGGTCGTTGGTTTGATTCCCCAGGAGAGCCAGTGCGTAGGAGGCGATGGCCACAGTGTACGGCCTCCTCCCTCCTCTCATCACCGCTCCTCTGAGGTAGTTTGTTGTGCTCAGAATAACCAACTACAGTAGACAAACATGGCAGACGACAGTTTTGAGTACAACTTACTGATATTATCACCATTCATTGTAATAATGAGCTAAAAAGTGCTTCACAGGCAACAGACAACAGTTAACTAAAGACGACCAACTCTCCGTGAATCACCTCCATGTTCTCGCTTGGATCGCTGCCGCAGCTGATCCCTGCTTGCTTGGCCTCAGCGAGCGCTATGGCGACGAAGGCCGTCAGGGTGATCTCGGGGTCGTCGCCACGCATACCACCCTGGAGGCACAAAGACGGGAAGAGAGTTTTTCATTATAGATCTTTATTATGAAGACCTGGAAAGTAAAATAATCCACCTGCAGACACACAGAACAAGTTCATTCCAATATCTTCAGTTTCAACATCGATTTTATAACCATGAGGACATTTGTGTTGAGAAAAGATTCCTTCAGTTGTTAGCATGGTGTGTTTTTAAGTGTGTGAGTCTCACAGTCATGGTCGTGCTGTACACTGGGTTGCTCTCTACGAAGTTCCCCCGAAGCCCCAGCTTGTTCTTCACCAGGTAGAGCAGAGGGTCGCACACTTGCTGCTTGTCGATGCCAATGATGGAGTGAGCCATGGAGAAAACTTTCACCACGTATGCAGTGATCCTGACATCAAGGGGGACATTAGCATATCAGGACATAATGACGATTTCATTGGTTTTCATTTCAGAATGTGGCCCAGCAAATGGTTGTATATATTGTTTATACATTGTTCTTTTTTTTTTTTGCAAAGGCATTGTGTGAAAATCCAAATAATTTATAATTTGTGAATCTCAGACTGATAGAAAAAAAACAAACATATCACCACTGAGACTGAACTAATTATAGAATATCTGTCTACCAGATTATCTTGGAGATCAGGTCATGAGTTTTAGAGATTTTTGTTTTTTTTTTAACTTTGACAGTACCATGTACTGGCACCTTCCTTCCTGTATGGCGGGTAGGAGCCGTCACTCTTTCTGTATGCCAGCTGGTTCTCATAACCTGAAAACAACATGGATGAATTTAAATATGGGATGTGACGGCGGGAGAATTCACAAATATTCAGAACAAAGCTCGGTTCACCCATCCATGTATCCAACTAGACTTTTATCTCTATATTCATCCATCCGACTAGCTATTCACCCTTTCCTGCATCCGTCCATCCATCCACCGATTCATCTATCTATCTATCTATCTATCTATCTATCTATCTATCTATCTATCTATCTATCTATCTATCTATCTATCTGTCCTTCCTCCCAACTAGCATTCACCTATTGCAGTATCATCATCCACCATTGATTCATGTGTCGTTTATATATCCAAATAATCATCTAGCCATCTGTGAAGGACATCCTTCATCCATGCATCCACTTATTCCTGTTTTTTTTCCTTTCTCACTCACCTCTCCTGATGTATTGGAGAGCCTCCACCTTGCGCTGCACCCCTACAGTCTCCCAGTTGTTGGTTCGATCCAGGTAGAGGGTGGCGATGAGCGGCAGAGTGATGGTGGCCAAGTTCTGCTCCACACAGCCGCCGGGCATCCGGATCAGAGAGCCCAGAGAGTCCTCGCTGATGGAGTTATCGATGCTGTCCGCCAACACATTGCCTGGAGAAGAGAAAAGGAACCAGATATCATTCTCCTAGTTTCATTTTCAACCCGTGTCACTGCTCTGTCAGTGACTGACCTCTGACGTTGATGAACGTCTCTGGAACCGAGTTTGGAACGACTGACTCCAGTTCCACTTTGCCCATATGAACGGTCTGCGTTCCTGTAGTGGACAGAAACAGAACCATAAAACTAAACTTCACGACTATCTAAGGATCCATTACTTGAAAAAAGCTAGCATGCCAATACCCAAACCTTCATACATCAGACAGCTAAAGGTTTAGCTGGGCCACGTATGCTGTTTAGAGCCTTCTTACTGAGCTGTGAACCAATATGGAAAATGAATTGTCTCAAAATCTAAAATGTACACAGCATCTACAACATGATTAAGACACACTGAAGTCATCTTTTGTAATTCTGTTAACTAATTAATGATGCAGTATGTGCCATTATGGTACCAGACCATCTACTCCATCTGCTCACATGTGCTCTGCTGCTGTATGACTCTGCTCTGTCCTAATTACCGCCTGCAGCCCCAGGAGCAGAGATACATCACCTTCGCTGGCAGTCACTGTTCCTGACCGAGACTAGTCAGTAAACTGCACACAGCACTCGCAAACACGTCTCAAAATGAATGAATAGACTCTGGATTGCAGCGCATTGAGTCAAAGGATTGCGTGTCTACAACACAACACCAAAATTAGAGGCTGAATCAACATGAAACCCCATAAATGTGGTCCATCAACATGCGTCTAAAATGGTCGCTGTGATCTTCATACCTCCCTCAGCAGACGGGTTTAACACAGCACTCCTAACTTCAGTCTTCTGCACTCCGTCCAACTGTTTGGGTTGAATAAAAGAGTTATTTTAATAGCAGATCTTTACTCAAGTACGTCTGTGACTGTGGATCCCTCCTGTTTTGCACACTGTCTGTAAAGTGAATGTTTTGGGATCACAGCAGTACCACAGGAATAACATTAGCACTCACCACCACCCGTAGAAGTTTTTGGATGCGGTCTGCTCCGCGGTTGTCTCTTTCGACCACCATCACCTCCAGAGGAAGTTTCCCCACCACCAGCGGTACGATGGTGTACGGCACCGCAACAGAGGAGCCGGCCGCCAGCGTTACTTCCTGAGTGTGTCTGTCCTTGAAGGCGATGCTGCATATGCCCTCCGTCTTCATCAGCACCACCCTCACCTGAAACCAGTCAGCACAAGCACAGATGTTCTAGCTTGATTCCATTCAACCTTTTTTTTATTGAAAATTAAGTTTTTAATTAAGTTTAAGTGGAACCAAGATGGACTCAGTATCTGATTTATAGCGAATGGCGATGTGGCAACTATCTAATAGACATTCTTGGTCCCCAGAGGATGAATCCTTCCTCCTAACTTAGTGAAATGTCCCTGCAGTTTGGTGCATGCATGCATGTTCCCTTCCAGTATGAGTTTTTAAGACACCCAGTGCCATTATTTTGGTGAAATGTCTGTATGTCCAATACTTAATACCTGTGAAACAAATGACATTCCCATCAGCCTCTGCTGTACTTTGCGTTTAGTGCTCAACTCCATGCGAAATATTTAAGCAAACGTAGCATTGCCATAAACTCTTAGCCTTGTAACTTCTGTAGGGAGAGATTCTTTTATCTGTCAGGCAACTCATATTGTAAAAGATGCATTTTATATTCACTGATTCCTCAGTTGAAGAAAAAAGCCGTGACGGAGCTGTTTTGTTTTAGAGGTGACCTTCTTACATGTAGGTCCTCGTAGCCATAGTTATGAACCACGGCTTTGATCTCGATCTGTTCGTTCCTCGCCACTGAATACGGCAGCCTCAGGTCCACAAAGAAATGCTTCCACGCTCTGATGTTGTACGGCTCAGCAATACAGAAACCTGCAGACAACCAGAGGCACGTTAGAGGTGGTTGATTTATCGTTCGTGGTTCAATTATCCTTTGAGTTTCAAGATCTAAACTGAGAGTGGGGAGAATTTTTGTCAGCCTTTACTTTTGTAGTAAATTGTAGGATTAAGAATTAGGTTCTAAGGAGATTTAAAGAGATGATTTGATCCCTTCAGTTCTTGCCAAACGTAAAGTCAAGTACATATTTATATTCCAGTTCTCATAAAATTGGGGGCACTCAAAATAATGATGCTTAAATGACATTGGCATTTTTCAGACAACTGCCTAATTTTTCCGTCATCTTAAAAGCCAGAGCTGTCATTACAAGCCAAACATCTTCACCTCCTCCTCCTCCTACCTGTACGAGGTGATGCGCTGACAGCCAGAACTCCCCACTCTGTGATGCTGTCTGGTAAAGGGTGGTCGATGTCCTTAGATGCCAGCCTGTTGAGATCAGATTCGTGTCTGTGTTATCACCAGCAAGGTGAAAAAGCAGCTGTGACTTTTACAACTGATGCAACAAAGAAGTGTACAAGCTCGTCACAGTGAAGGACACACGTAGGTATCTGCATTAGTACAGAACATGAGTGAATAAAACTGGGAAACTGAGCCAGTAGTGTTGATTCTGACCTGTTTACTCCGCTGTTATCACTGACCAAACAAAACATGATGCAACTCAAGGAGCCTCTGATCCATATTTCTATCCTAAAGGCATGGTACGTCAAATGTGACTGGCTGGATTTGGACGTGACTTTGGGGACCCAGTTGCTGCTTCATTCCAGCATTTTCAGATTAACAGGCATGGGGGGTGCTATAGTACAGTTTAAACATCTAGATACGGCAAAGAGGGGATAAGAATCTCGCTTTTAAAATGGGAAGCTGAGCACACAATATCTTTGGCACTCAAGCGGTTTAAATCTTGAAAAATACAATAAAAGCTGACTGTTTACTGCCAGTATTATTACAGGAACAAGATTAAAGACAATAATAAACATTTAAAAGTAACCTTCATCAGTTTGGACGCTTTTCGAACCATCATCATACGTTACAACTTGTTCAAAGTCTCAGATTCATTCAAACGGACACTCAAACGCTGTAAACGGCATCTTTAACGTTGCAAAACCAGTTAGTTAGCAAACATGAGGTCTTTTTGGCCCACTAAATCTATGTGTCATCTTCCAGGCATGACTTGTTTACCGTCTCCTCCCAGTGGGGATGAACAGTGGACTCAAACAAAATGAGTCACCTACTCCCTCGCTGCACTGCAGGCAAATAAAACTGCAAACTTAAACCATATTTATTTTCTTTTTAAATCGGCACTAATGAATCTGGAGACTTACTGGAAAAAATAAAAATAAAAAATACAATTCAAGAATCAAGAATCGTCATTTCTTATTAAGGATAGGAGAAAGAATCCTCTTTAAATCCCATTTCAAATATTTCTATAGACTTTAAGTCTTATTTTCCCTGATAAGATTTTAAATCTCTATGAAGGAAGAATATAGAATATGAAGGAAACTCCTCACATTTTAAAGTTCTGCTTTCCACATACTTGACACTGAGGTCTGACATTTCTCTGTGGTTCTTTGACAGACACACACTACTCACTAAAAGTTAGGGATGTTCAGCTTTCAGGTGAAATTTCAGGATGAACCTAAAATGCATTCGAACCTTTCCAGGTGAACTTAATGTGACCTTCTCTAAACCTTTGAATGCACATGTCCAACTGTTCAGTGTCTCAGTACTTTCTGCACCAGCTGCTGTTCTCTAACAAGAAGCTTAACAGCAACATTCACAACAGGTTTGATCCATGAATCCACCAATACATTTCCTGCTTCAGTCAGAATTGGTATTTAAACAGTCCTCCTCATCGTGCTGTTCACATTCTGACATCATGAGACCAAGACGACACCTAACAGTTGATCAGCAGCACCTCAACACTGGAGGCTTCAAACAGGAAGTCCTCAGACGGAGGTGTTCACTGAGCTTAGAGGGTCACAGAGTGTCATCAGGAGGTTGGAACAGTGATACAGAGACTGGAAGAGTCACAGAAAGGAGAGGAGTGGACGTCCTTTGGCCACGTCCCAATTTATTGAGACACTGACATGTTTTGTTGTGGTACTGTTAAATACATTGTTTAAAATGAAGAAATTACCATTGCATGCTTCTACTAAAAAAATAATCAGCTTCCTCCTGCTTCCCACCTGCCACAGGTAGTCAAGCCTCAGGTTTACATTTCAGTCTCATCTTTTTACTTGTTTTTAATTGCTCACACTATATCCGGCCTTATTTCCATGCTGATCAGTTTTGCTCCTGCAATAGTAACTGGATTAACAAAATACACTAATATGAATCAAATCCTAAAGTGATGCTCCTCCACCAGATTAGGCTGAAATCTAATCTTTCACTCACCCGTCTCTCTCCGCCTGCTTGGGTAGGTTCACGTCCGTCCATAGCCAAGACTCGTAGAACTTGGATCGCAGATACACTTGAGTCTCGTCCAGGTACTCCCACTCTTCCTCCTCATCCTCTCCCTCCAGCACCCCCACTCTCTCCACTCCCTCCACTCTCACCACTCTCTCCATTACCTCCATTACCTCCATTGCCTCCGCTTTCAGAGGCACCCGCTCCATGCTTTCTTCTCGAGCCGTCTCGAGTGTCCTTGTATAAGACTTACGTGCATGTCCCCAATCTATGTCAACACATTTATGTATCATTAGCAGGTCTTGGCATCTCATTAAATATTTCCAATATAGCAATCTTGAAGTTGTCAGTATGTCCGCACCCACGCATTACAACAAATTCATGGACGTTCATTCATTTTTCAATAACAGCACCGTATAACTATTAGTGGTCAAACACTCTTATGCTGTTGATCAGCTTGGTGGATGGTCAATCCACCAGCAGGTTGACTTTGGAGAACAACTACTGGATGGACAGCCACATCGTGCAGACACTCATGTGCCCCTCAGGATGAATTGATTATCTCCTGACTTCTCATGCTTTTTATCATCAGATCAAATTTCTCATTTGTCCAGTACTTTGATTTATGACCTTGTATCCACAAAACTAAACTAAAACTAAATCAACACTATACAATCAAATGTCAAAGGTGTTAAAAGGTTTCAAGATATCCTACTAATAGCCAGGATATCTGATTTAAATGTGATGGAAATAAAAAGGTTTAAGGAGCAGTAATTACCAGAATTACGGGAGGAGAGGAGTAATTTGCTATGCCTGGAGATCCCCACTTTACCAAAACCAACAGCACGCACAGGTGGAGGGGTGGTGGTGGTGGTGGTGGTGGTGGCGTAAGTTGTGGTCATGGGTGGTGGGGTGGTGGGAACCTCAGTGTCAAACACTTGGTGCCTGTAAGTAGCGCAGCAGTAGCGGAAAGCCCGCATGCATTCCCAGCCCTCTGTGATGTAGAGGGAGCGTCTGGTGCAGGAGTACGGCATGGGGATATCCCTGAGGCCGTCCTTACAGCAGCGACGCTCCAGCTTCTCCTTGTAATGACTCCCTGGACGCAGAAAGGCGAAAAGAAGGGAGCAGAGTCATCAGTGCTATTAATTTATTATCAGTATTTGGTATTCAGTTTAGTTTTAATTAATCAAATGACCAAACTTTCTGTTTTTGGTCGTTGTTTTGTGTTTTAATTGCACATTTGTTGCATACAGATAAAAAAAAAAAAGCATCTAAAAGAGCTAATATCTACCCCAGCAGTTGGTGGAGACCAAACCAGAGCTCTAAAGAGAGTGAATATTGAACTTCAATGAATCAGTTAGACTGAAGCACAACTCCAGTGGTTTGACAACGGTGCTCAATGTTTTCCGAAGAGTGTAAAAAGGCAAATGTTGCTAAAACAAGTTTGTAATTTTACAGTATCGCTCCCAGGGTGGCCGATTAACACAAGCGATTCACCTTTGAGGTGGAATTTCAAGTTGGACAAGCAGAGGAAGATGATGTTATGCTAGTCAGCTGTCCGAGCTAATAAATGCTAATAACCAGACCCCTCCGTGCTGAGAGGGCACTCACCTAGCTGGGCTTTACGCTGCAACTGCTCAGCAGAGCGCCGCCTTCTGGCACTGGCTGGACACTGCAGGGCTGAGGAGAGGACAAGAGGGCACAAAAACATCTTTCACAATCATTTATTTGTTTGTCTCTTTTTAAAAATTAACTTTGCAATAAGTGTTTTTGTGTGACATCTGATCTTTAAAGTGAATTAGCTATGGATCTTGTTGTAAGTCTCTTTGGATGTACAGTAAGTGTCAGCTGACAGTCAGAAATTACTCCTCAGCACAGCACTTTAACATACAGTATAAGACAGACCGACTTTTTTAGGCTCTATATGAGAAACTCACCCAGCAGCTCCAGTATTGCGCCACTTTAAGCAAACACACAGTGCAAACATGGTCTTCAGCTCACACTGTGACTCTCTGCAGCATCTACTTTGGGAATTTTACAATTCATGATGATGTATAATTTTCTCTACTGGTATAACAACATATATATGTGTTTAACACCTTTAAAGTTAACAGCAACAACAAGTGAGAATGACTGGCACACACACTCCCCATCAATGCTTCTAATACTCAAAAGTTAAAGTTAAAAAGTAGATTATTTTTTTAAATCAGTTAAAAAAAAAGCTAGTGAATACCTGAATCTATCCATCTATCTACCTGAGATATTACATCTACTAATCCATTCAACCGTGAGACAGTTTTGCACCTAATAAATAAATGTATCAATTAAAACTAAAAGATGAAGAGAACATCTGCTCGCGTTTATTTTGAGGAACAACATGTGTCTCATCTGTGATGGGAGAAGCTTGACTGTGTGGATGACTGCCTCCAGTAGATTTCAGATATATATATATATATATATACACACACACACACACACACACACACACACACACACACACATATATATATATATATATATATATATATATATATATATATATATATATACACATACACATAGGCTATATTTTTATTTATACATATAAATATATATATATTTTTTTTTACAATATCTTAGTCGCTCAAATTCACCAAACACAAGGACTAAGCAGCCGGCTGCTCGCCCTGTGCTTGTGGGTACCTTGTCTGGGTTGGGTTGTGAACCCGGCGCTGGAGCTGTAGAGCAGCCCTGCGTCTGAGAACACAGCCTGAGCCTCCAGGCCTCCCCCTCGGGTGCACCCGATGTCTCCGTGCTCCACCATATCCCAAATCTGACATTAAGGACAAGGTAACACAGAGTGTGCTCAGCAGAGCACAAAAACAGACTCTGGACTTTGTAATGTTTCAGTTTCGGGGTATTTGGGGGCTTTGTTTCAATTAGCGCCTTCAGTTTTGATGCACAAGCAGGTTACAAACACTCACCTTGCTCTGTGTCAGTCTGTCCCTGCTGAGCAGATATACAGCGTTGTCCACAGCCAGCAGGCTGACCTTTGCACCTGGATCACCTCTGACCTTAAAACGAAGGTTCTTCCCTGGCGTGTAGTCTCGAACTACACCATCCACCGGCCCGACAGTCAGCTGTAGGAGAGAATGAATAATGTGCATCGATATGAAACAGTGAACAAAAGCCTGAAGATCAGAACTGATATTGATGATCTTGTTTCAATCAATATGAAGAAGCAAACACTCAAACAAACAAATTTAGTAAATCAGAATAAATCAGAGATATTATGGAATTATTTTTTATTTTTCCTATTGTCAACAAACCCCACGAAAACACTCTCAATACTTCCAGATTATAATCTAAGTTTTAGTAATTTCCTAAAACTAAGTATTTAAGTTTCATAAAAACACTTTTTGCATGTTGACAGACACACGCAGTGAGTTGCTGGACTTTTTCAGCCATTATACAAACTGTGGCTAAGATCCTCTGAGACTGAGCTCGTCACTCACCCCTCCCACACAGGAATCTACCACATCCACCCAGATGGAGTCCGGCACCACCTCTTCACGCCCCACCCAGGGAATACTGTAGAACGCCACAAAACGGAAGGACGGCATCATTTCCGGGGAGACAACCAGTCCGACGCTGGTAAACAGCTGACCAGACACATCCACGCGCTCAGCGGTGATGATTTTACCTTTATTCAGCACCTGAGAGAGTTTTGGGGAGAGAGTCGTGAGCAATGCATCATTTTCGTAGACTGTGGGTTGCTTGCTGATTGTTTTTCTTTTAATCCCAACTTTCTGATTCCCAAGTGTGTTGGAAATGTGATGTGGTGTTTATTTCTCACCAGGTAGGTGATGTGCTTAATGGATTCTTTGATTGTCTGGTCTGCAGCAGCGAGGTTCAGGTTCAGGGCCAGTCTGTCTCCTACAGAGACCCTGTTGGTCCCTGTGGAGATGTACAGGTAGTTCCGCTGGTCCTTGTTAAAGGTGACATACGGCTTAACAGTGACCTGTTTTTTGGCCTGCTGCTCTGGTCTCAGGCCGACCTCTGCGGTCTCAGCCTGCGAAGTGGACAAAATAAAAACAGTTGACAGTTTAGTCTTTAAAATTTCATTTTAAGAAAGATGTCCTGTGGTCCAGTAGCCACATGGGTAGATAAAAACAGGACATTAAAACCCAGGGAGCAACAATACAAACACACAAAAATCAAGAACAAAAGATTTTTAAAGCCCCAGAATGTAAAGTAGCCACATATCTATAATTACTAATGACAAAATAATCAATAATCAGGTTTCAGGCTTTTAAAACCACCTCATCACATTAAAAAAAGTAGCTGCTACAGTGACTTAGTGTATTATAATTGAGTTTGGGGGGTTGTAAAATTAACAAGAACAAAACTTGGATATTGTCTGAGATCATAATGAGGCTGTGATACGGTGCAACTACCAATCGGTTTTTATTATCGGTTAATCTGCTGATCAGTTATTTGTTTGTGACGATCAGAAGCTGATCATAAGGTGATGCCTTCAAATAGCTTGTTTAACCCCCCACAAAAAAAACGATTGAAAAACCCAATAAAGTTAATTTACCGTCTTATAAAGAAAAACAGAAATCCATCTGGAAACACTGGAACCGGCTCTTTTTGGGCAGCTAATAAATATCTTTAACCATTTATTGTTGTTCCTGACCAACGTTCTACTGATCAACACATTTAATTGAATCTACTAATCAGTTAAACTCAACCGGCACAGAATCATCATGAAAGAACATTAAATTAGATACCAAGATGTCTAAAAAGAGCAAATATGTTAAAATAGAGGCAATAATTCAACCGACAATAGAAACAGCAGAATATCTGCAGCAAAGCACGAGAAGGTGACAAATTATAAAGCATTGATGATGATTGATTCATGCTACAAAGTTAAATCAGTACATTCCCGCTCCCCCACGGCTGGGTGTCAGCTCAGTCATACTAACAGTGATGGTTTGAGGGTGCTGATCGTTGGGCATGTTGAAGGAGACTCTGGCAGTGCCGGAGAAAACGACCACGGGCGTGTCCATCACATTCAGCTTGACGGGGACGCTGCGGGGCGGGGGGCCATCGTGGTGGCTCACCTGGATCTGGACAGTTTGGGGAACATTTCTCTATGAGTTTATACACTTTATATATATATATATATAGTATTAGTAGGTATGTTCTCACTCACTGTGAAGTCGAGGGGCAGGCCCGGCTTAAAGTACTTTGGCATGTCTTTGAAGGATAAGATGTAGGGAGACTCCACGATTTTAATGCCAGTCTTCTCTGCTTCAACCAGATCACTGCCTGCACAGAAGAAAAACCACCTCTAATAACCACAAACCTGAATAATTCAAGGAATCTAACATCTGCGTTCTCTTTTCAGTTTCACGGTCCCATATCTCCCAAAAGCTGAACAACAGGGAAGAGACCCACTTTTTAATGACTTGAGTTTGTCCACAGGGCCGAAGGTCACGTTGGTACACATCTGACCCCAGGTTATATTTAAAAAGTGACAACATGACAACATCGATCTGTCCCGAAGAGTTTGGTTTCAACACATGACAGTTTGTTTAAACTCCTACAACAGTTTCCTACGTCCTTTCGAATAAGAAAAATAATCACTCTTTTTAAGAACAGCATCACTTGTTTTCATATTTTTGTTTGATACATATATGCAAAATTTCTGAACGACTAGTTGTTTTCATCAGTTGGCTTTAATAGTTTGTCAAAGGGTCGACAGGTGTCTGTAATTTTTCAGCGTGCCCGCTGATATCAAGTGCTTGTTACCTGACTTGGTGAGCACAGAGGCCTTGACGTACACAGAGCTGCCCACCAAAGATGTGACGTTGGGGTAAGCGGTCTTGATCTCGTCCATGCTCAGACTGACGACTCCCCCATCCAGCTGCAGGAGAACAAGAACACAGAGTAATTTTACCAAACATTTGACGAAAAAAAAGCAGATTTTACCGTTGTTACATCTGATTTAACAACTTATTAACCAACGTCTAGTGTTGACTAAAAACTTTTTCTCAAAGACTTTCTCTTGAGCTTTTAACAGCACCTCATGGTCTCGATACGTGGAGTGTAAGTGGGCACTTCATCCACAAAGGATAGCTGAAACCTCTAGAGAAAAGCCAGTGTACCTTGAGCTAAGATTTTTGTTTTGTCAAGCTATTTCCAAGTGCAAGAATTACGATGAATTACAACAAATTACTTATCAAATTATTATTTTAACTTATACATGAACTGTATGGTTGGTTGAGTGTCACGGCTCTCACCAACTCCCCATGTAAAATCATAGACAACCATTTAAAAAAAAAAAAAAAAACATTTAGCAGCTAAAGATTTCCTCTGTAACTGGTGGAGCCAGAGTGAATAACATTAATCAGCCGGACAGAAACACAACTCCAACGCTCGTGTTTCCTGCTGTCTGCTGGATGTGTAAGTAGCCAGTTATTTGGAGGCACGTCAGCCTTTTAGCTGTCAGCTGAAAGTATATCAAGACTGTATGTTTGTGGTTTGATTTTCTCAACAACCGTTCATCCAAGTAACTTCACACTGGGCGGGCGCATCGCTGAGGAGCCAAGGAAGTGCACTGTTGAGCTCTTTAGATCTACAGGACATAGCATGCTCTACATTGCTACAGTACATTCAAGAACATTTCAAGCGTTGTAATTTGTGGTGCCTGATCGTCCTGTTCTGAACAGGCAGGTTTTAAATGGGAGCAAAGTAAACCTAAAGCTTAGCATTCAGGAACAGAAGCAACAACAGAATAACTACTAACATCTGGTGAATTCATGAGCAGAGCAGTGACTTACGTCCGACACTTGCTTCACTGAAGGCAGCCTTCTCATCTCATTGTTGGTCATCACTCCAAACACCACATAGGCCGTCCCCTGGACCGGCTCCCCATACAGGTACCTGAGGCACCATCACAAAAACGGTAAGTCAATAGCTTTTAGAGTTAACATTAGAATTAGGTTTGTGTTAAACTAACTAATTCTCACAACAGATGATAATAACACTTGAAGTAAAGGTTCAGTTACGGGTTAGTGAATGAATATGGCTGAAATATTATTATAGATTAATAGCAAACATGTGTGTGAGACCAACCTGGCTGAGATCTCAACAGACAGCTCGCTGTCATCCAGGTTAAGGAAGGACTTCTTGGGCGTCAAGGTAACATTGAAGGCGGGAAGCACTGAAAAGCAAAGAATGTATTTCCACAGTTAGACAGCCTTGCAACTCAAAAATGTGACATTGAGCTGATGCCCTCCTGACAAAAGGATTTGTAGCATGACAGAAAATGTGCTCCTGATGTTCTTAGCTAAAGTAACCGCAAGCCGACCTACCGTATTTCTTCACCGTGAACTTGGAGGTGAAAGTGTTCTGCGCCCAGTGGTCAAACTTTGCAGTCACCATCCACGTTCCCTCACTGCCACGGACATCCAGCCAGACCAGAGACAGTACAGAAACAGAGAGGTTTTAGGTGCTTTGTGGAATATTCAAGACATGTCTGTATGCAAGCTCCATCTTAGTTTGGCATGTTAGCATGCTAACATTTGTTAAATAGCAGAAAAGCGATTATTACAAGTCATCCTAAGCCAGACATGAATGTCTGTCTCAAATGTGTTGGCAATCCATCCAATAGTTGTTGAGACGTTCCACTCAAAACCACAAATGTGAATCTGATGCACAAGATGAAAAGTCACTGCATCAAAGTAAGTATAGTTCATCCTCTGGGAACCATGCATGCCTGTGAAAGATTTTGGGCCGATCCTGCATAGCAGTTCATCACACGGCTGAGATATTTTAGTGTGAACCAAAGAAGAGAGATTGACGGTTAATGGCATCCCAAGAGCCACGCTGCTGGCAAGGCTAAGAAATGTTGGAACAGGTGGGAATAAATAAGTGTGATTGTGATAGTACTGCGTGAATGTGAGGCAGGATATGCTGACGTCACTCGATAAAGAACGTCAACACCTCTAAATCTCTTGGCAGTGGAGAAGGTTGTTGAAAGATGAGTTCAACCAGCTGATCTTACTTGACAATTTCAGAGAGAGGAAAAGTGTCTCCGAAGACGCCATCGGTGGCTCGGACCCTGGGGATCTGTTTAACCACCACACCGTCTGGATTCTGACGCACAAACAGGTCGTGTTAGTTAATATAATGTAGAATTCAACAAGATATTGCAGGAATATCACCAAAACCCATGATCCGTTGTGTATACAGAGTTATCGTGCTGCTCCTTCCCTCTGCATCCTTTTGTGCTCCCATTTATTTATAGTACAACGTCACATTTACGTTGCATTTAATGATTATTTTCGTTGAAAATGTGTTAAAACTTTAGACAATAGATTGTGAAAGGTTGTGAAAACAAATTGTTCTGAACATCCAAGGAGATATTCTCTTGTTTTAGCCTCTGAGAATTGGAGTTTTGGTTTGCTGATTTATTCTCTGTGGATCTACTAATCAGTTATGTTTACCTGGATATCTATTGAGACCGAGCTGTCAAAGGCCTTGAAGAACGGAGAGGACGTGAAGGCTCTGAATCGAACTGGAGACGGAGAGAGAGCGAGAGGGAAACGGATAAAAGATACTCAAAATAAAGATTTCACGAGTTCTCCATCAGTCTAGCATTATCCCCTTGTATTATCATGACTGGTTCTGCTTCTCTCAGTACTGTTTCTGTGACATCTCTCCATCTACATTTTCACCTCACCAGTGTCTCCAGGGTTGTAGATGGGTTTGTCTGTCTGGATGAAGATGTATCCAGAGTGAAAGGACACCATCAGCACCCTCTCCATCTCGTGGAAACCTTCAAAGTTCACCCTCAGATACACAAACTTGTTCTTCTCCTCTTCGCGATTCAATTGATCCGACGAGAGCTGGGATAAAATGAGAGCGAGACACAGACTGATGTCAATCCTGATAAAGATGACTGATCTCTAACCTGCAACTGGTAATCGGTCTTGTCTGGTCCTCTGGTCCTGGTTTTTCACGCACTTAAATAACCTTTAGTCACAAAATTTATGTAAACAGGATAAGGAATTAGAGATTATTTTCCATGTGTATGCTGATAATATGAGCACAAACGGTGTCCTCTTTCACAACAAAGCCCGTTTTCTTGCTGCGTCGTCGGTTCAAACGCTCCAACAATCAGACTCCAGCCTCTTGCATCACATGTACACTGAAAATAAGTAATCCATGGTTCCAAAGTGAGGTCACATCAGATTACCAACCTGTGACGTGCAAATTTGACAGATTTTACAGAAGCCAGGTCATTACAGCGCGTGGAAAAGTATTCCAAAGCATCTGGTTTCTTGAGTGCATGTAAATGTTCTCAATGAGAACTCAAAATTATCATGATTTATAAAAAAGGTCTCGTTGTGCTGCAGTCTTCAGGCTGGTCCGTCTGGACCACGCAGATCTGATCACTTTCCATCTATATCTACTGGTATCAGTTTATTTTATTTGTGATGAATAACTTAAAGCTGATTCAGTTCTAGTTGTCTGACCTAATTTTAGAAACAACAAAGACACCTGATCTTCTGTGAACTTTAGATCTATCTTTAACCCTTTCATGCATAGAGGTCACTACAGCATGCAGCTCTTCAAAAGCTGTTTTCTTGTATATGCATGAGTTTTGAGGGCATAGTAGCACATCAGCCGCTACAGTGGAGGCTACTGCATCATCTCATCCACTGACTGCTACTCAGTGGGAAGCCATTGTAAGTGAAAATTTTAAAAAAAAGTGAAGCCAAGATGGTCGACAGACAGCCAGAAACACCAAGTTGCTCATTTTGTGCAGGTAAGAAAAATATGGTGACATCAAGTAACATCTAAGGAGTCATGCAATTGCTAAATTGCCAAGTATCCACTGAATTGTACATCATGCATCACTGGCTATATTTCAACTACAGGACATGTAAAAATAAATAAAATTTGGGTTGAAAAAAAAAAGTTCAAATCTTGTTTTTCATGCCTAAAGATGAATAAAAACTCCTGACTGAGGTTATCATAATTCATGCATGAAAGGGTTAAAGAAAAACACCATCTCTGACATATTACAATGATCCTACTATCAATATGATAAACAAGTCACATTTTTTTCCAAAATAAATAACAAATCAATACAAATCAAAACACATTCACATCTTTTTTTTTTAACTACATCTATGAGCCCCTTATGAGTCACCTCTATACTCTTGAGAGTGTGGTATCTGTTTCCCACATTGAGCGTGGCAGAGTCCTGGAGGAGCATGACGGTCTTACTGAAGTCCAGGATGCTGATGGAGACGGTGATGGGGTTGGACACACCGTCTGCCTGTAGGTAGATGTTCTCCTGGCTGTCTGTCCTCAGCAGGTCTGGGGCCAGCAGGGTGAACCTGAAGGAAAACACCCCAACATTGACACCACAGCCACCACAGCTGACACCACTTCCACTACCTCCATTGGTGCTACTTCATTAACTACTGATACAACAATAATAATGATGATGATCCTTTATTAAAAGGTCCTTTAATATCTTGATCACTTCCTAGAAAGGATCTAACATTTATCTGTTCTTCTTCCTGAAGCTTACGGTCAGGTTCTATGTATGTTGTTTAATTAGTTCAGCACATAACCTGGTGAGTTGATTCTTGGAGCATAGAAGGTCATCTGAGGTTATCAAAAGTCAGAGCGGACAATCTGAGATACATGGAGAGTAAAGTGCACAATTTATATTTACTTTATTTAAACTACCACACTGCTGCTATTCATACTTTTAAATACTAAAAGAAGATGTCAGTGCTTTCCGACTATAATTCAGAGAAAATATCATTTTTACAGTAAACTACATGACTTGAATTGAAAAGACAATCCTGAGACACTATTTTTGGTGTGTGCTCCAAACTTTCAAGCCGAGGAGGGACTTGGATTCATTGTCTCCGACTATGACCACTGCTAGTGCCACTAAAAACAAACAGCAGGACTTAAAAATGTCAGATGGTGTTCTGAAAGAGAACAGGAACACTGCAAAGCTTGCGGAAAAGGCACATAAATAAAGCGAATTGATGAGTGATGTCTGCAGAGAATGAGAATTAATGGCTGTAAGACCAGACATTTGATCGGGAACTGTACCTCGGTGAAGAACTAATTGTGACTATCGGTTCCGGTAGGCTGCAAATAAACAGGACAAGTGTTTATTTCAGTCATGACACAACACTGTAACCATGACGGAGATAAAATAATCAGCAACATGTGGTTTTATAACATGGAATTATAAGTCACAGGGTGTTTGGCTTCAGTGTGGTAACATATGATACTCATGTAAGGCTACAGGGTTCATACACACTAAAAAAAACAGTTGGCCAATTGGAAAGGCTGGCCAACTGTGACAAGATGGTTTTTGGTTGGGAAACACTAGATATCTACAAATCCATATGACTGAGTCAGTAAAAAGTCAGTGCTTGAATCAGCAAGAACTGTCAAATCCCTGTTTGTTTAAACCCTGATATAGATTGTTATTGATGAATGTTGCAAAAAACAAATCTGCATCTGCATTTATGTTAATATGTAAAGTCCAGTTTCAGTGACTTACTCTTGGACGTCCCAGAAATCCTCTATAGGCATAAATCTAAGGGAGTGAATTCAGAAAGACTAATTTAAGATTTCACAGACTAAACGTGTCAGCTGTGTGCATGATCTCTGCGCACGCATACGTACCTGTCTCGCCAGGGCTGCCTGCAAAGAACAAAAGCTTCATTAGTAAACAATGCTGTAAAGATGTATACCGTCCAGAGAGCAGAAAACAGAGAGGTACCGTCTCCAAGGGTCAAACTGCCCGTTGGAAGTGCAGAGAAGCATGAGGAATAAAATGCTGGGTAGCGTCCACCGACTCATGTTGACTGGCAGGGATCCTCCGTGGACTGTGGCCACAGGAGAGACAGTCAGCCGCTGTAGTAGCCCCCCAGTCTCTCCGTCACATGTGCTGAAGAGGAGGGGCTGCAGTTTCTGATCAATAACAACGACCAAACACTAAAAACAAACCGCTGGCTTCTGCTGCTGCTCCCATATTCCTTCACAAAGTCAGAGGAATCAGCTTTAAAATGTGGAAAACTTCAGATACACTCACTGTGAGTATTAAACAATATAGCAGATTTGTTATTTTTAAACCATTTTCACCCCATATTAACTCCCAGACCCTAAAAAAAGGACAAACACACGTATGAGCAAAAAATAAATCACTCATTTTATCCAAAGTGGTCTTTCTATACAGCTAAACCTGAGTAATTATATGTATGTTGCCAAGACAGATAATTACATTCACCATCACTTGTGTGTTACATTATTTTAGTCATGCTTGAATGTGGGTCTTGAACAGAGCCCACTAAAGGACAGAACTGCTACATTAACTGTTAAGTAATGATTCTTTATCGGAACTAAAAACTTCCCCCATTTCAGCAGTTCCCAAACACCAGATATTTGAGGTGCAGCAAGTGTTAAAAGATTGGGTGTTTCGAGACACACAGCTGATCTCACTTCACCAGCTTGATTGAATCACTTCCCTGTTGGCTGTGTTGAACTTGTTCCAGCAGGACGACATTATCATTCCTTATTCTTATTAACACACGGAGCCTGGTGACGTCTAATCTAAACTTTAACCTGAGCAAAAAGGTCTAATGAATCAACAGGAGCAGCTGATGGCACCTGGAACATGCAGTGCAAATAAAAAAATACATAAACTCCATTATACAAAAGTGTTTTTTGGTGAAAACTAGAATTTCAATTTTGTGCCACAGTTATGAGAAAAATAACAGAAAAGTAATGTTGAAAAATAATCTCATTTTGGTGCGATTGTTTCTAGGTCTGAATCAAAGACCTGACATAGAAAGTTGCAACTATTTGTAGTTTTCAGGTAAAAAAAGTCAACTCAAACAACAGTTTAAAGATATTTCACATTTAATTTACAAGGTGCCTGACAGTGGGTGGGAATCTATAACTCAAACTACCCAAACATTTTAAGCTGGGTCTGCAGTGTGCGTCAGATATAACACCTAAAATATTCATTGAGGACAATGCCCACTGCGGGCCACCAAGCTTCAGATCCAAACCTTATTTCACATATTTGGTTTTAGATCTTTGTTCTTCTGCGCCTGCGACAAGCTGGCATCTCCATTTTGTGTTTCACTCCCCCAAAATGGCACGCCCACTTTGCTTGTGACCTGGATTCACTAGACACAGAAACCGTCCCATTTAGCTCAAGATTCTCACGAGTGTCATTGTCCCGGGTCTGAATCTGAGTCGCTGTAGTCCGCCACCAGGGATGTGACTGCTCCTAAACTTCTGTCCTGTTCCTTCTCCTTCGCCAGTCCTTCGTCTGCTTCCTCTGTGGTTTTGGCATGCTTCTCCCCGGAGGCACTGCCATTTGTCTCTGTCACCTCCCTTCCCACTTGTGCTGGCACTATACTTGGGGCTTCCTCTCTCTGAGCCACCTTTGAAATCTCTCCGTTGCACGTGTCGATTTCAGGGAGTGACTCTCTGCGGGTGACTGTGGCGCAGGGTTCGCCTCTGGTTCC
Source organism: Pempheris klunzingeri (assembly GCF_042242105.1). Lineage (NCBI taxonomy): Eukaryota > Metazoa > Chordata > Actinopteri > Acropomatiformes > Pempheridae > Pempheris > Pempheris klunzingeri. The sequence goes on from NC_092014.1 coordinate 3,432,539, forward strand.
CGGTCCTCCCGAGCGTCTGCGGATCAGGGGGCTGTGCGAGGAGCTCAGGGCTTTGGCCACTGCTGCTTCTTTCCCCTGCAGGCCGAGCTTATGGAGCAGGCTGCCCGCAGCACTCCCTGGTGTAGCTGAGGTGGAGTTGAACCATGAACGAGTGGAGATCTCTTTCCGCTTACTGTGCTGCTTATCGTCGTAGGCTGGTTAGGGAGGGGAGGAGAATGATGTTAAAAGGAGTATACATATGTGCATTGAAGAATATTAATTTTTTTGTTAGTTAGCAGGATATTCAAAGAAATTACAATAATTCTTTAAAATGCTTTGTCATTTTCCTTTTGGCAAAATATATCCTGGTATTTTCTATCATCATTATTTCGTGTGTATTTAGATCCAGCTGCAGATTAAAGATTTTAATTGGGGTTTTTTGCCAGCTTTTTAGGTAAGTTCAGCTAAAATAAATGCAGTCGAACAACACAGCTCCACAAGATGTTCAGTTTTTAATGAAACAGTTTTAGAACGGGGTTAATTAAAGTTTTAGTTTGTAATATCTTTAAAGCCTGATTACCTCAATGCAGGTGGAGTAATTAACTACATATTAATGTGAAATGTTTAGTCGTGAGTTTCACACAAACATTTTCCTGATCCTGGTCGAGCACAACAATAACACTTTCTGTGGCAGGGTCCCCTGAATGTGCAGTTTTTTTTAAATGTTTATCCTCCAGAAGCTTCAGGGGGTGACGGTGAAAAGGTCTTGACAAATGTATTTAATCAGTGTGTGTGTGTAGAGCTGAGAGCCTGTGTGTGTTACTTACAGTCAGGCGCCTGGTAGGTGAGCAGTGCTGCCAGTTTCTTGTCCTCCTCCTTCTCTGGCAGCAGTGGGATGGACAGGTTGGTCCTCATCCTCACTGTGTCGTCCTTCTCCTCCTGCTCAGCCAGAACTTTCTTCTGTGTCTGCGCGGACAATTAAAGCAGAGCCGTCAGTTCAGCGACAACAAATGCGACGCAATCTCAAAACATGTCAAGCTTTTAAAATGACTCGCATTTATGTGCTTTATCTTGGAGTGAAAAGAAGGATGCACATGCACAGAGGGAAGAAAAAAACAAAAACTAGCAAAAATACATCCATAACAACATCCATACTACTCTTGGGTAGTGATAATGCAGCAGTTACCAGCACGACAGATAACTGTCCTACCCTGAACTTTTTGCGGAGGGAGCTGTTGAGCAGGAAGTCGTCCTTCCAGCCAGACTGATGGTCTTGGATCTCCGACAGCGACGGCAGAGCTTTCTTAAGCTTCTCCTTGTCTTTCCCACCGTGGTCCAGTTTGAACATGGCGTCCGTCTCCAGTTTCTCCTTCTCTGTCCGCTCTGTACAGGGAGACGGAGGAGAGAGTTGATTAGGAACAGAAAACGAGCATGCAAAAGAGAAAAATCATGTGAAAAAGAATATCCGCCTTGAAAAGAAAAAGATCTGCAAGACTCTTGGACATCTTGAAATGGACTGTGAGTTTAAAAAAAAAAGAAAAAAAGTGCTAGGTGTCATTGTCACGGTGCTGATTTCCAGCCTGAATTACACCATTGAGAAAAACAGTGGTGAAGTGAGCAAACCATTTATCTTTTGATTGATAACAAATATGGATTCTTTACCTGTGGTGAGGATCTGCTCATTTTCAGCCATGTCCCAGCGTTCCTCCTTCCTGCATGCCCCACTTACAATTACATAGTCACAGGACGCCGGATCTGTCTGCATCTCGATGTAGTTGACACACAGATGACACTTCATCCTGAACCTGATAGGACACGAAAACAATGGTTATATCTTAAATTTTTCAAGAACTTCACGTCTGCATTCAACCCAGCCCGTCTGTGCTTACCTGTAGATTGGCGTGGTGTAGTAGTTCCCCACTTTCTTCTTCTCTGCATTGTAGCGGACCCCTGTACAAGCACAACATCAGTGTCATGGACATGAAGAGACGCTGTGTGAGACTGTGACACCGTGTCTGATTAATTGGGTCATGCTTTTTTTCAGACTTACCCATGCCAATGTGATTTTTGCAGCCATCACACCAGATGTTGTAGGGCATCTCAAATCTTAAAAAAAAAAGAAGTTGAGTGTCAATAAAAAAAAAAAAAACAGCTGTTTAATCTTTTAAACATCTTACATTATGTTTTATAATATGTTATCAACATCATATGGCAATTTCCATGTTGCCACATGATATTTCATGCAAATATTTCACACACACTCATAATCATCAGTTTATTCCAGCTTACTTCATCATATCTTAACAACACACTTATTTGTGGAAGCAAAATACATTACAGATGCACTGAAAGATTTGTGTAAATATGTCTTACAAAAACAAATGAATTTAACATATATACTAACATTTTGGATTACTGGATTACAAATGCTACTTATTTATCATTTCCAAAAACCTGTTCATCTTTTCTGTGAGCTTGAATACTAACCTGATGATGAGGATGCCCTGGGACAGTTTCCTGGCCCTCTCCCGCAGAGCGTGAGTTTTATGGTAGCCATTGAGGGATCCATGCTAAAGAGAGAAGATGATGGAAAGTCAGTATCTACACGCCAGAGCTGGACTACAAAAACTGACGCACGCTTGTGTGTTTGATCATTCACACCTTGGCTGGATCAAAATCTGGAGGGTAGTATTTGTTTGTTCCTTTTCTTTCACCCTGTCAAGAAAACAGTAGAAGATATTTTGTGAGTAAAGACAACAAAATGATGATTTATACATATATGATCTGATCATTTGTATCTTGATAGATAAAGGTGAATTGTACACATCATGGCTTACCATAGTGACGACTGGATCTGCACACCAGTAATGGATTCAGTCCTTTTTCTTTAGATATAAAAAGAAATGTAGTTAACACCATGATAATAGTTCATTAGCTAAATTTAGCTACAACTAAGCTTAGGGTGTTGTTGAATTGTATTGTGTGATAATGACATATGTTTCTAGTATTTTGTCCATGTTATATTAATGAGGGTAGGTTAGTCATACATAGTCATGTGTCACTACATGGTAGATGATTGGCACTGTTTTTTTCCATCTCCATACTGTACAGTTATGTCCATAGTGTAAATATTTATTTATTCTCATTACAATTTATATTTATTTACTGTTGCTTATTTATCTACTGTTTATTTTATTTCTTTTCTCTCTATTACTGCTTATCTCTGCTGCTGCTGTAATATGTAAATTCCCCCCTATGGGAGATCAATAAAGTCTATCTAATCAAATCTAATCTTAAAGTAGAGAGAAACACCTCTCTGTGTAAAGCAGCACACCACATGCAACACAACATTTTCAGCAGAAAACTGAATATTATAACCTTCATTAGGCAAAGATATATTGCTGGATTATTTATTAAACTGGCCTGGGAAGCAAAACGTATGGATACTATAGGACAGCCTATAAAACAAGACCATGACTGGAAAATGCTCAGGTTAATTTTGACCAGTTAATAGTTAATAGTCTTTGGAGACATACACGTGTTGATAAGTCATTTAATGACAAACAAATCTATCAATGCAGCAGGTCATCCAGTGTAGATATGGTAAACTAAATTCAAATCATACCAAAGTCTCCAAGCTTCATTATCACTATCAAATGTAAACACCCTTGTAGTTAGTGTAATCAGTTAATTAGCACAACAATTCTTTGGCTGAATAGCTAACAAACGCTTGCTTGATTTTCTAAAGTGTGTGTCGACGAGACCATAAACTGATATTGTTTTATAAGGTAAACAAAAGCGTTAAACTACCAGATTTTTTCATGGAGTCTGGTGCGACGCATCAGAGCTAAAAAACAAGCTAACATTAGCAACAGCTAGCTAGCGTTTGTAACATTAGCGCCCTCTTTGTGCCAATATAAACAACAAATGGCAAAATAACAACGACAAACTTAAACCCTTTGTGCTATCGTGTTTAAATGCGCCATGTCTTTACTCTCGGGCACAAACTTTTAAAAATAAATACTTACAAAAGCTGTTGCAGCTTCACAAACTAGCATCAACCAAACATCAGAGGGCTGATGGGTAATGAAGACGTAACTTCCAGATGTCGGAAGTGGCGTCACGGTGCGAAGGATTATGGGAAGTGCCGGTGTCAAGACGGGAAAACGTGGTCAGATCCGAGCAAAATATTATCAACTCGTATCTGTCACCCAGAAATGGAAACTAAACCGGAGCCACAGAAACGTTTCATCTGCTCGTTCCCGGACTGCTCGGCGGCCTACAACAAGCAGTGGAAGCTGGACGCTCACCTGTGCAAACACACCGGAGTGAAGCCGTACTCGTGCGACCGCGACGGCTGCGGGAAGTCGTTCTGCAGCCCCTACCACCTGGCGAGGCACGACCTGAGCCACAGCGGCGCAAAGCCCTTCCAGTGCGGCGTGGATGGCTGCGTGGAGGCCTTCACCACCAACGGGAACCGGGCCAGACACATCAGCCGAGTCCACACGCAGGATCAGAAGAAGTATGTCTGCAAGTTTGAGGGCTGCGGGCTCGAGTTTAAGAAGAACAAGCTGCTCAAGTCCCACGTGTGTGAGCAGCACACCCAGATGCCCCCTTACCAGTGCACTTATGAGGGGTGCCAGATGCGATTCACCTTCCCCAGCAAGCTGAAGCGCCACGAGAAGGTGCACAGAGGGTACCCCTGCAAGGAGGAGAGCTGCAGCTTCACAGGAAAGACCTGGACAGACTACCTGAAGCACAGGAAGGAACAGCATAGGCTCGTGCTGAGGTGTGACCAGTGCAGCAAGGTGTTCCGGGACTCCTGGTGCCTGCAGCAGCACCAGCAAGTCCACTCGGAGGTCCGCGTGGTCCTCAGGTGCCCCCGGGACGGCTGTGACAGGTCGTTCACGACGATGTTCAACCTGGAGAACCACATCAGGTCCTTCCACGAGGAGCTGCGGCCCTTCACCTGCACCCACGCAGGCTGCGGGAAGACTTTCGCCATGAAGCAGAGTCTCCAGCGCCACAGCATCGCCCACGACCCCGAGAGGAAGACGCAGAAGAAGCCTAAACGCAAAAGATCTCTTGCGTCCAGGTTAAGCGGTTACAGCGACGCAAAGAAAGTGATCTGCCAAAAGCACAAGAAGCCCGAGTCCCTCAGAAAGCCTGCACAGAAGAAGAGTGATCCACCTGGATCTGTTGAGCTGGTGTCACTCCTGCAGGACACGTCCCTGCTGTGCAGCCCTGCTGTGGACACACATGGACTCACCGATGCCCTGACCGCCCCTCTGACCGTGTAGTCACACATTATCACTTGGTGTTGCAGAAATTTAGTCTTTTAGGTTCCAGTGACTTAATTGTGGTTGATTAAACTGTCAGCTGAGTTTATTTTCCTTTGCTGCCTTTTTGATAATTAATCCTGAAGGAAGAAGTTGGTGCGGCCACAACACATTTTTGGTGGGAACCACATGCTGGTGTTCCGTCCATCTGGAGTTTTTCACTGTCTAAATATATTTTGGGGACTTTAATCCACTTAATTTGTGCCATTTGTGTTTATGTATTCAAAGAATATACACTTCATTCATATTGTAAAGATAATAAATATTTCTGATATAAAATGTCTTGGAGCTTAATTTATGATTTATTTGTCTAATCACTTCTATTTTTTTTTTTTGGGCTAAAAACAGTTTTGATAAGAAGGATTTTGGCTGTTTTTTTGGAGTTAAAATTACATGAACTTTTAAATCTGGCCACTTCAAAGTTGAGATAATTAAATGTCTCAAAGAATAAATTCAATAATAAAGATGATGGTAAAAGGTATTTTTATTGAACTTAAGGAAAAATGATTAAAATATATGTAAAATGTGCTGTAGATTAATTTACTATATTTGCCAACATATAAACAACATTATGATAAATAGCATCAGTTTTCAGCCAGAATCAGTCCCTTTATTTTGGCACTGCTCTCCTTTCTTACTATTAATCTCTTTCATACACTTCTTTTTGTGTGTTTACGTCAGTAGAGTCTTTAAAATCTGCAGCTATGACTGACAGCATGCGGTGTGCTGTCACCATGTTTACCTGAGCGCCCTCTTGTACTGAACAGATTACATTTCGCCGTGACAGCACAGTCACACCATGTGGTCGGACACACGTGGACACACGGTCACTTAGACGTGTATCTACATTTGGCCTGGGGCTGTTTTGTCACAGCTTGGGATAAACCTCTCAGCTCCAATTAAGGGAAACTTTGTGCTCCACCACACAGTCATATTTCCAGCATTAGTGATTGAGTAAGGCCCCTTTTTGTGTCTACGTGATGATCCCTCCGAGCACAAAGCCAGGTCCATGTTTGGTGTCGAACACCTCCAACACCTCTGGGATGAACTGGGACGGCGACTCTTGTGGCTGAATGGTAGCAAACCCTCTCATCCCAGGCTGTTATAGCAGATTATTGATGCAGAGACACCTGAAAATGATGAAATGACATGCTTTGGGTTATGTCATCACGGTCAAGGAGCCTGCAGCTGATGTGACTGACTTGCACGTCTTCAACCAAAGGCGGGGGCGCGTGTGTTGTCAGTGAAATCACCTGCTGCACAGATCGGCTGGAATGAAAACCTGCAGATTCTTGTGCCATGATGACACACGGTGGAGAATCTCAGCTCCGACCAACAGATTTACGGCGTAAACAGGAGCCGCTCCGTGCGAGTTTGAGATTCCGAGGCTAAATCCCCCCTCTGAATATTTCCCGTTACAGGAAAGCTGTTCCCCACATTCCTGCCCCGTTCAGCTCAGACGAGCCCTATATGGACTGACTGTCTGACCAGCTCACCCAGGAATGCACCGCAGACCTCATCCATTTAGTATTCATACAGCTAACTGTAACACGCAGTGTCCTGTAATCATTTCCTCTTTTAAAACCTTCCTACATGGCAGTTGGAGTGATAAAAACCTGTGTTCATCGTGTGAAACGGATGCTCTGATTTGTCTTGATTGACTGAAGGGACACTGACAGCTCACAGGAACAGTGCCATCGCAGAGAACACAGAAATAATGTATACCTGAGATTTTGCCTCAAACCAAACACAAATATTTCTGTTTTCCTTCATAAAGTCTCTTTTCTTTGCCTTTGTTTGGTCACTAAGTGTAAAATGTTTTTCACTTTAACCTCTTTGTGTATATACACTTTTCCTGTTTCCTATTTTAACCTCTCCACATCAGTTTTGGCATGAGGCTACATTTAGCCGTGTCTAGAGTCTGAGCTTCAGCACAGAAACACAAAATGACTGTGCTGGGTTCAAAGGTAGCTGCTGATAAACCCCTACAAGTTATCTTTAAATCAATGTACTGAAACAAAATGGGTAAAAAAAAGCCCTTACAGGCGATATACAATGTTTTCTGCTATACGTAGACGTAGTGTGATTATGTACAGCAGGTCTGAATTTTTAATGAAGCTAAAAATTTGTGTGGATTTAAAAAGAAATGGGTTCATTCTGGTGAGGAAACGACCTCATAATTAATAAGAATAGTCCGTGTATAAGCTGAAACCCACGAGGGAGCACATGTCTTATAAATCCTCCAAAGTAGAGGATTTATTTTCATTTCTATTCTGATTTTCTGTTCAGGTAGACATACAGGAAGCAGTAAATCATAAGAAGATGTAGATTTTTGATGTACTGTATGTCTGCCTCACGAACCAACAAAACAAATGTGCTGAACGTGCAGGAATGCGCCAAAGGAGACAGAGCGCTGAGGAGGAGTGATTCTCCCCTAAAGATCTATGATTCCTTGAAAAAGATTTAAAAGCAGACAAGAAACCAGACAATTATGACATTTATGGAGGGAGCCAACAAGCGGCCCAGAGGTTGGAAAAGCTGCAGTGTCACTGTTAAGAAAGCTGGAAAGGAAGTGGTTTGGAAAAAAAACGACAAGGAATGCATTGATTGTAACTGCCCCAGTAGATGCTGCTCATCAATGTGAATGTTTGTGTTGAAGCTAAATCAACTAACATTACATTATACTGTTTATTTCTAAACTATCACGTGCATCACTGGTGCTTTGAGCGACATGCTGACGTGCTGATGTTTAGTAGGTATAATGTTCAACCATCTTAGTTTAAAGAGTCAGAGGATCATCAACGATAGGAAGCAGGAATATCTTTTTCAAGTTTTGTGCCGTCAGCGTGGCTAAAAGCCCTCACATGGTGGAGCCCATGTGCAAACATGTTAGCATGTTACCCAAGAGCTTGGGTTGCCTAATAGCTGTCCAAAGGTGCTCTACTTTGTTTTAAATGTGGTGACACAAATGATGGGTATCTAGTTTCGGTTTTTAGATCTGGCCACATCTACCACTGTATAAAAAAGTGTCTTATTTTTATAGAAATCGATGCCACGTTCTTTGCATTCTTGTTTTTTGACAATGCTGAATTCCAGACTGGTTATGTAGGCCGTAATCCAAAGGGATTGCTCTATCTCCACAGTATTTCTCCCACCACCTCCTCCACTCTCCCTGTGTCTTTTTATCTCTCCCTTGGCCTTCATCCTCCTGTCTCTCTGAGAGGTGGAAGGAATGTGTCAGGCCCTTTGCCCTTTCGTGCTCTTGTTTTCCTTATAAATTACCGGGAAATGGATGCTGTCCGTGAGAAAGATTACAGTTGCTTGAGGACAGATGAGTTAAGGAGGGTTCTTGTATTGTTTTCAACTTATGCAGGTTGACAAAGGTCTCAAAGGTCCCGGCAAGGCCTTTGTGGTTCTCAGGCTGAAGTCTGGGACCCCCCCCCCGCGGTCCTTGACAGGGTCTCAGAAAATGGGGAACACTTCAATTTCACAACTGTTTCATGAATTAGAAGTTGGCACAATGAGAGAATGTATACGGATGACTATTCTGTTCATAGGTTTCACACTCTTCTCTGTTAATCTGCCAATCTACAGTATAGACAGCTATGGAATAACTGCACTAGAGCATCTGGACTTTCTAAATGGCGCTTCACCTTTACTATATGTGAACACAAACCATAACCGCAGGCTGAGGCTCTGACGTGCTCTCGGGAACGATTTCATTGGCCAGCTGCACGTAGGTCAGTCGCATCACAATGTAAACACTGTCTGATGCCTCTTTTGCTGCCAGAAAAGTGCGTCGTTTCTGCTTTATTAGACGGGACAGTAGAAACCGGCCAGGCAGGGGAGAGAGGGGATGATGTGCTGCAAAAGGCCTGTGCTGGACCTGAACCCTGGAACCCTGGCTGCTCCATCAGGGGAGATACAAGGGCGTCCTACAGTAATTCTCACTGAAGCCTCGAAACCTACTACTCGGGACAGCGCTACCTAAAACCCACATTTGTTTGCTTGTTAAAACCACTAAACCTTTTAAATTTTACTCTGTGAGATAAAATAAATCTTGAGTCTTGAAAATATATATTTTTTCCAATATTAGCTCCATATCTACCAGTACATAACAATAGCATGCTGTGATGAAGCACACTGGTAAGTATTTTGGGTAAAAATCAGATATATTGAGTGGAGCTCACTTTAAAAAAAATGTTTTTCTAATGTTTAATTTAGTGCAAGTCTTAAATCCTTTTCCATGAAAGAATTATTGAAATTCCTGGCAATAAATTTCATGGTCCCATTAATAGTTCAAGATTTAAGGCTGAGTAATTCCTATCAACAAAGCTGTAATACATGAGAAATGAGGCTGTTTAAATATGATAAATAAACTAAAAATCTGTCTAAATAAGTGAAACCAGGAGACAGGCACTAAAAATGCAGCAGAGGTTTTTTTTACAGCATTGTAGTGTATATTTATTAACGTACATATTCTACTTTTCTCTCATTGTTTAGCTTTTATTGGTTTTGCCTGCCATCTCTAATATACACTACTCACAGAAAGTTAGGGATATTCGACTTTCAGGTGAAATATATGGAAAATGTAAAAAGTGAATGCTACAGTGATATTATATCATGAAAGTAGGGCATTTAAGTAGAAGCATGCACTGGTGATTTCTTCATTTTAAACAATTTATTGAAAGAAAATCTACCAACAGTGGTAGGTATACCACAACAAAACATTTTCAGTGTCTCAATAAATTGGGACGTGGCCAAAGGACGTCCACTCCTCTCCTTTCTGTGACTCTTCCAGTCTCTGTATCACTGTTCCAACCTCCTGATGACACTCTGTGACCCTCTAAGCTCAGTGAACACCTCCGTCTGAGGACTTCCTGTTTGAAGCCTCCAGTGTTGAGGTGCTGCTGATCAACTGTTAGGTGTCGTCTTGGTCTCATGATGTCAGAATGTGAACAGCAGGATGAGGAGGACTGTTTAAATACCAATTCTACCTGAAGCAGGAAATGTATTGGTGGATTCATGGATCAAACCTGTTGTGAATGTTGCTGTTAAGCTTCTTGTTAGAGAACAGCAGCTGGTGCAGAAAGTACTGAGACACTGAACAGTTGGACATGTGCATTCAAAGGTTTAGGAAGGTCACATTAAGTTCACCTGGAAAGGTTAGAATGCATTTTAGGTTCATCCTGAAATTTCACCTGAAAGCTGAATATCCCTGACTTTTAGTGAGTAGTGTATGTGTGTATATATATATATATATATATATATATATATATATATATATTATATTTATATCTATTTATTTATTATTATTCTTTTTTTTTACCGGCTGTCAAAATGTTTTTGGAAATAAGTAAACGATTTATTGTCTTCTCATCTATATATTTACTTGAAAAACAGGTTGACGATGCACAAAAACATGAAATACAGTAGAGGGACCATTTATTTGATTTCCTGGAGAGTTTTCTAAGTATTCATGGGTGTAGTGATAATGTCTGATACAGAGCAGGACAGACAGATTTTAAATGTTTGGGAACTCACAAGTTAATTTGGGTTCAGTTCATGCTTCCAGTCCTGTCAGTTGCTAAATAAGGTGCCCTGAGGTGTTTGACCTGCACCTGGATGGTCGACTCAGGGTCCAAATATGCACTTTCTTCCAAACTCCAAATTCCATTCGCTGCCTGTTTGGGCCCTATAACTGTTACATAATGCATATTCTACATATTCTACATGTCAGCCACACATTGCTGATGAAATCCCTCAATTTATGGGCCAGCTCAAGACGAGTTACCCATCGTGGAATGTCTGCTGAAATGGCCCGTTGTGTTCTAATTATAACCCGACTTCCTTTTCTTCTTTGGTGTTTAACCTTTTAAAGTTGTTTTTTTTTTTTTCTTTTGCTTTCCCGTATCGATCCACAGATGTACGCTGATAAAAGTGACAAAGCAGAATAAAACAGAGGCCTATTTTAAGACATTACACTTCTTGCTTTACATTTCCTACACGGTTGATTGTCCTATTTATGGATTGATAAAGTTCTGCCTGTGAGTGTATCTCTTGGCTGCTCGCCGGCCTTTCCACTTCCGTTTCTGTCTAGCTACCTATCTACTGATTCATTCATCACACATACTTCTCAGCATCATTTGTGTGACATCACTGTCCACAGCTTTTAAGAAACCCCAAACCTCTGGGAATCCATATTGCCAGGGGCCAACATCCTCTGGAAAAACATCTGGGGGAAACTTAACAATAAGCCAGTGATTTACTCCAATTAGATAATCCTAACAGGACAAATTCTGGGTCAAGCGCCCGCCTGCCCGCCTACGCTCCCTGTCAGGCTCAGGTGAGTGGGATAGTCTGTTGGCAAGTAACGGGTTAGTGTCTGTCTCCCCTCTACACCTCATCCCTTCACCCCCCTTCATCTCCGAGGGCTATATATTGGAGGTTGTGACTCGCCTGCATCTTAAGCATCACTCGCACCCGAAGACACTCGCAGACATACAAACACGCACGTGTCTGGTTCATTTTGAGCGACGGCGCAGACGAAGAGCAGACTCAAGCCATGAGGTCCCTGTTGAAGCTGGCTGTGATTTTGTTTTGCGTCCAGAGGGGAGAGAGCCATCGGCTGAGGTCACTGATGGGTGAGTGCTGGCTGACAGGAAGGTCGTGACCTATGACCTCTGGGCTGAAATCAGATTTTTTTGCTTTCTTTGAGAGCAATTTCTTAAATATCGTGTCTAGACTTGGATACGTATCACCTCAAACTTTAGTTTTCTGCCTTCTTAGAACTTATTAATTTTCAGTTAACAGTATAAATAACAGGTGGCTGAATGTTGACTGGGGTAAAGCTTGAAATGAGTTGATCTTTGCTGTCAATTAAGAGTATTTTTATTCATTTTCTATCAGTAATCAGGTGTACAGATAACTCTTTCTCCTTTTCCAGATCTGAAACAAGAAACAGCATCTCCACACACGTCCCCACATGAGGACAAGAGAGACAGAGATCCAGCTGCAGAAGACGGCCGAGCAGAAGCTTCTGGAGTCGGGCCATCACCCGATCCCATCATCCCGCTCCCAGTCCGGGCGCGCCGCTCTGCTCTGGACTCCCAGTGTGGCCTGCGCTCCATCCTGCTCCAGGTTCGAGACCTCGGGCTGGGCTACGACTCAGACGAGACCGTCCTCTTCAAGTACTGCAGCGGGACGTGTCCCCACGTCCGCTCCAACCACGACCTCACGCTCACCAACCTGCTGTTGAGCGGGGTGCTCCCTCAGCCGGCACCTGGGGAGCTGTGGCACAACGCGCCCTGCTGCAGGCCCACCCACCACGAGGACATGGCCTTCCTCGATAACTCCCACCGCTGGCACAAGGTGGAGAAGCTGTCGGCCGCGGGCTGCAGCTGTGTGGGCTAGACAGCTGAGCGTAGATGGTTGAAGGGTGAAGGTGAGAAGGGAAGGGCTTATGATGATTTGTGAGGACAAGGTTCTCCTGTCATGTCTGCAAATGAAGAGTTTCATTCCAAAATGGCATATCGGTGAGGAGGCTGAAACCCATTCTTGTGAAGTTATTTATGTAAAAAAAATCAATGAGCACAAAATTAAGCTGTCCCTTTTGAGTGAAATCCTCATGATTTAAATGTTTTGACTTAAACTGGTGATCTAATGGGCCTCAGAGGAATTACATTTTATCACTTTTGGCATTTGTGAGCATTAAAAAAGTACTCCGATGGCAGCCATATGCTATAAGGTCACAAACAATCTGAAAAAAAAGCAAATTTTATTTGACATTGGCAATAAATACATCTGAGGAACTAGAAATGAGCTCTTCAAATGTAAGTGCTTTTTAAAAAATGCTTTCATAGACTGATTCTGCCTTATTCTGAATCTTTCCGGACAAAGAAGAGTCTAAAAGGGTACAACTGAACAGAGACATGATTCTACTACAAACTACTTGACTATTTTTGTAAATAAGCTGACGAGTATTTATTTAAAATCTTCTATGCAATAACAAGAGCGTATCACATGTACGAAGCTGCGCAGATATACCTTGTGATTTGACAAAAGCAGCTGAGTGAGTTCTTTCCAATTCAAACAGTCCAGCTACAGTTTAAAAGAAAATGTATTTATGTAAGATAAATTATTTATTTATTTCTTGCCATATTTCTTTTGTCATTCTGATTAATTTATTTTGCAATGTGCCCATATCTGAGTTCTTTGTGTGTACGATTCCTAATAAAGATAAACTTGTACAGAACTAAACTGCGTTGGTTGGAATGTCATTAGTCCAAAGAGAGAAATTACACGTCGTGTAATTTATACAAGAAAATGTTTATTCAACGTTTGGTACAAAAATATATGCTTGACACACAAAAAAAAAAGATCCAACATCATTTAACTCTTGTGATTCACTCACCAGCTAAAATTAGATTTACATCCAGATGATGCTCTGTGTCTGTCTGTGAACCAAAGTTCAGCATCATTCTTTTGAATTATTTGTGTCGGCTGGTATGTTCAGCATTTAGTTTCCTCTCTAGAGAACTAAATCTGTGTAAAAGTCATCTGGACAGACTGAAGTCAGCTGTACCTGACTGTCCAATGTGTGTCTATGTAGCTCAGCTATGAACAAAGTAAAACATTTTCCCCCAAAGTCATTGACAAGTTCGTATAGATTCCAGTTATGATGGGATTCAAGCTGCCCACATGAGCTCCAATAAATATCTGACTGTCCAGGCACGTATACTTTTCACTGGGCCAACACTTTATCACATTTGTCAAGTAAACCAGGATTGCAGGTTCTGACTTGGCTAAAAATATAACTTCCACTGCACTTATGTTTACAGACATAAAAACTAAATGTGGGCCTCAAATATTTTTCCTGCCACTAAAAGGTTTCTTGGCTTTTAAAGTTATTGTTGTTTGTTTGTATGTTATTGGATCCTCATCAGCGTACATACGGCAGCGACTAATTTCACCGTCTCTATGTGGCCATCGCATCCTCCTCTGTCTCCTCTGGCTCGGCCCCCCACACCTGGACACGCCCCTCCATGGCTGTGAGGAGGCAGGTCTCCGTCGGGTGGAAGGACAACGACTGGACAACAGCTTTCCCCACCGGCAGTTTTAAGGACAAAGATCCCTGGAGGTCAGAAGAACAGCAAATGAAAAGCCGCACTATTATACAGCATATACTACTTCCTCTGTCTACACCGTACACATTTTCTTATATCTCCTCCTGTCTGCTGTAACGTTGTACATTCCCCTGTCGTGGGACTAATGAAGGAATATCTTATCTTCTATGTACATGCTTTTAGTGCACTTTGAACATGTGCTTCTAATGTAAGTCTGGCCATATTTGTCTAAACCTGGGGTGTCCAAACTACGGCCCGCGGGCCAACTGTGGCCCGTGGTCCAATTTTCATTGGCCCTCAGGAAATTCTAAAAATGTATTGTAATACGGCCCACACATGGAACCTGCGCTGGACTGTGCTGTACTTCTTAGTCTCACCACTAGGTGGAGTAACTGTCTTGAACGAGGCAGCTTCTCAATAAAATGAGTAATCGAAGAAGAAATGTGCTACAGGTGACCCAAAATGGCAGAATTAAGGAAACGTAAGAGAGCAAGTGAGAGTAGAAAGTTTCAGACGCGGTGTGCGATGAGAGCACAGCTAATAACTAATGACGATCACATTACGGAGGAGCTGTTTGATGTTAGCAGTCTAAAGAGCACCACGACGGGTGAGGATGTTTTTGAAGCTGTGCCAGATGCAGTTGGGATGATGGGACTTAAATGGGACGAGTTGTGTGGAGGTACGAAGGATGGGGCTCCAGTTGGGACAGGGGAGCGCAAAGGAAGGGCCTCTACGGTGTCCGCCGAGGGGCAAGAAAGTGGAGGTAAGGCCGTTAATTCGAGCACCAGGGCTCTAGCACAGACTATTTCAAGCTTCCCTCTCTGATGCTGATGCTGGTGCTGGGTGCTGCAGCGGTTTTATTCCCCAAGATCAGAAATGGACCAGTTTTGAAGAGAGAAGGAGCTCTTCATGAGCTCAGTGACCCTCTCTGGTGGATCTCACTGATCACCTGAACACACTGAACAAGAGCCCACAAGGCAAAGACCAGCTTGTACCACTACTAATAAATGAAAGCCCACTAAGGGAAAGGCTGTTTTTTTCCTTGAATCATATTCAGTTATCAAGCAGAATTTACCTGCATTTGATTGATTTTGCCAACTTTAATCCACTAGAGGTGAGGCGATATACATCACCTCTAGTGGATTAAAGTTAGCAATATAGCTCACTCCTAGTGAGCGGCCCAGCCCTTTGTATGTTTTTCTGTATGTGGCCCTCAGTGAAAAAAGTTTGGACACCCCTGGTCTAAACTTTCATGGAGACATTTCTTAACTTTTTGATTTTAAGACATAATTATCCCGCGTCCATGCTGGGACGCAGGTTACAGGCTGCTGTTCTGTATGACAGATATCTGTTAGAGAGCCAACTAGCGTCCTCTTTTGTCTGCGTTTCTGTCCACTTTAAATGCTTACGGTGAGTCTATTATGTTAAATGCACTACGAACACAAAAGTAACCGGGCACTTACTTCCACCAGGTCCCAGCAGTAGACGTGTCCGTCCTCTGAGCAGCTCAGGACATGAGTGTCTTTACTGGACAGGCAGCAGTCAAGCTTATAGCCCTTCATCTTGTGTCCTGTATACCTGAGTCACACAGACAAACAAACCACAGCATCAGCATGCACATCATACCTGTTTGAATCTTCACTTGATCGTGTTGACTAAAACTTTTTAAAATTTCTATTGGTGGTGTTGGAGTCATTCTGTCATAAGGTTTTGCTGAATGGTGGCTGTAATATCAGCGTGTATTATGAACGGTAAGAGTAATATCAGTCTTTAAAATGACAAAGGCTCATTGCTTTTGTTGGCGTAGATGATTAATACCTGAATATACTGGTATATACTAATATACAGTAGGATGAAACATAGAGAGAATATGCAAGTGAGCTGCTTGGTCCCTAAAGGTAATTAAAACATTAAGCCAATAGCTTTTTACATATTTCAACTTCTAGATGACTTATTTTTCTAATCAAATTTTCAGATGTTTTAAAATATGAAAAAGTGTCATGGTTTACAATTCAGATATTTTTGGGCAAAGTGAGCTGCTAAGTTAGGTCATGATGGGAGCACAGCACTCTGTAAATGAAACCAAACAGCACTCACTCTCCCAGCATTTCCCCGGTGCTCTTGTCCAGCAGTCTGACTGCTGAATCCAGGGTGGAGCTCAGAGTGCACTGACCGTCCTGACTGAAACACACACACGTGATGGGACCTGGAGCACACAAACATGTACACTGGTTAGAGAGTTCAGTGTTGTCAGTGTTATTTACAGTATCAGTAATAGTTATTTCTCTTTATGAATGTTGAAAAGACATTATGAAAAAGATCACTAACTGTTGATGAAGTCAACGTGCAGCTGCCCCATTCTCAGGTCATAGCGCCTCACTCTGCCATCCACCGACCTAAACACAACACAACTGTTTTCAAATTATGCTGCAGTGAAATCTAAAAGTCCAATCTGTCTAACTGGTAGATAAGTCAGGACAGGATTGATTGGAGTCCAAAATGCTGATGACTCGTATTGACTTTCACGTCTACTGTGCTGACCCGGTAAGCAGCTCATGTTGTGCCACCTTCAGGCTGCTGACGCCGTCCCGAGCCTCGTCTAGAACCTGGATGGGCTCATATCTTCTGGACCTGGTATCCCAGCACCGAACCGTCCCATCTATGGACCCTGGATGAGGAGAAAGCGCACACACACACACATAGACAACAAATAAACATACACAATCACAGAGTTAAAACTAAAATCAGTTCAGGATCAAGATTTGTGTTAATGAGTTGGTTATAGACCAGGACACTTAAAAAGATGACTCAATGTGTAAATGGCAAGATATCTCACATAATGCACATTGCACTATCTAAGAAAATACACAATATACAGTGAATGGAGTCTGGTGCATTGTAAGGGTGAAAAGATGAATTCATTGATTATTAATTGATTTTGAAAATCAAATAAGCAGCTGATTCACTTTTCAAGCAGAAACGCCAAAATATCTGGTTCCAGCTCCTTAAATGTGCGAATGGGCTTTTTACTTTTTAAAAAAAAAAATCATTTTAAATTTAATATCTTCAGGTTTTTTGACTGCTACGAACAAATTCTTGCCCTAGTGCATTCTGGGCATTTTACATGACTCACCAGACAAGATGACAGTTGCCTCCTCGTTGAACTGGACACAATTGACTTTCTGTGAGCAGAAACTTTGAGTGAGCTTTTAATTAAATCAAAAAACATTTCAAATTAACTTGACATGATTAAAGAAGAAGAAGAAGACTGACCCCAGCATGACCTCTGAGTTTGCGTGTGACCTGGCCTGTTGCGACGTCCCACAGGATCACCGTCTTATCAGAGCTGCAGGAGCAAAGCAGGCTGTTGTCATAGGAACTGTTGATGCAGCCAGAGGGAATGAGAACAATGAGAGAACGATTAGGTTCTTGCAGGGGGGTCTTTTGAGCATTTTCTCTTTCTTCATGTGATCACGACACTCATTTATCATGTATCATGATCCTACATTGCTGAATTAGAGACGCTTGTGAAGGAGGCCATGACAACTCTCTCACCCATCAGCGTCCAGAACCTCGTATCCGTGGCCGCTGTACGTCTTCAGCAGGGTCCCTCGGCTCACACTCCACAGCTTAAGGGATTTGTCACTGCCACAAGACAGCAGGTAGTTCCCATCAGCTGACCAAGCAGGGACACATGACACACAGGCAGGTATAAGTTAGTGGCATTTCATGGGTGACTCATGACTCACATGGAGAGGTCACACACAGGGCTCAGGGGCCTGTGGTGAGTATTTCTTACTGTTGAAGCGAACAGCCCTCACAGCTCCTTGCTGACAGTCTATAGTCCTGAGCAGATGTTGGGGAAGCTGAGGAGCCTGAGGTCTGGGCTGAGGGAAGGCCATGACCAGCTGCCCTGTGAGGAGAAAACACAACACACACAAACATTTGAGCCACACCTTCAACGTTATTACAGTTAACTGTGGTGTTTATACTCTATTTACACTTTTCTGCCCAAAGCTAGGCTAACCTGGCTAGCCTGGTATTATAAAGCTAACAAATATTTCCCACTCACAGCAGTTTTTTTTCGTGCCACCAACTAAATTAACTTACTTGAAATGTACAACCAGAGTCCAAATTCAGGAAAATCCCATGTTGATACGTTTAGTGAGACTTGTATTGTAATAAAAACAGTAATAATGGGACGTTTATCCCCAGTTTGTAACCATCAACGGCTTCCTCCATTCATTTTACCCATCATGCTCACTAGTACGCGCAATGCACCCTGGGACTGAACGCTCCTGTCAAAATAAAAGTTCAATCCCCCTTCCCACCGTTTCGTCTAATGCTGCGGATTCATTTACGTCTTTATTTTGAAATTCGCCGGATACAGCTAGACCCTTTTACTCCATAGGTGACAGGGCCGATCAGCTGTAGTTCGGCCACCGGGGTATAAATTTCTCAATAATAAGTCATACTTGGAGTTATTATGTCTTCCAACAACATGTCAGACCCGAGGAGACAAAATAAGATTTTAAGGTGAGTATTTTCATGCGAATAAACAGTGTTTTATTCTCAGTAGAATCAGCCGAACATATTAGCTTGATTAACGGTAGCTAAGAGCTAACTAGCTTACCTTTAACACAAACCATGAGTGTAGCTTAAAGGGATTAACTATGATTTAGCTGAAGGGTTTACACACCACTGAACGCCCTAAAAATAACGTTAATTGCTTAAAAATGTGTTAGCTGTGAGGGGTTATTCAATTAAATAGTTCATATTTTAGTAAATGGGCTGTTTTCATCACTATTTTCCCTTGTGTCATTCGTCACAGTCAGTTAGCAAGTCAACTTATTTTCAGTTGTTTACCACTGATTTCTGTAGTTATTGTGTGAAATCACAGATCATTTCTAAGTATGTGTGGACATCTCTGTCTGCATACTTAAGTGTAATTTTGTGAAGGTGTTCAGGGTTTGCATTAGTCTTCTTTCAGAGAAGGTAAATCGTGGACAATAGTGTCCCTCCAACATCATCACAGCAACATGATGAAGACTCTTTACTGTTTCACCGTAACAATGCTTCTACGCACAAATTCATGCCCACAATGAAATTCTTTGGAGGAACTTTACTGGCCTGCGCACACATAAACCCAGATGTCGACTAGGCCTTATCTCCTGACATCAGAGTGGGATCTCACTAATGCTCTTTCTGCTGAATGGGAGCAAAACCTTTCCGGAGAGGTGGAGGCTGTTACAGCAGGAGAGTGATGGCTATGGATTTGAGAACAAGATGTGTTTCAACAATCACATATGGGTGTAATGTGTTATGATTGGTAGTAACAGTGAACCAGTGGTTTAACTGTATATCTCTCATAAATAAAATTAAATGCATGCTACACTGTTTTATTTTTTTTGGGGGGGGTTAATATGTTTTTGTGGTGTTGCAGGTACAAGCCGCCCAGCACTGAGACCAATCCCACACTGGAGGACCCCACGCCAGACTACATGAACCTGCTTGGAATGATCTTCAGCATGTGTGGGCTGATGCTCAAGGTGACCTACACACACACACACACACACACACACACACACACACACACACACACACACACACACACACACACACACACACACACACACACACACACACACACACACACTAAACCTCTCTGACTCCCTTGTCCTCTGTGTATGTCTAAGTGTGTGTTTGTGTGTCCACGCCAAAGGGGCGTTGCCCCTGAATGGTAGTCCTTGGTCCAGCTCAATCGTTCCATTTAGAAGATTAAAGGTTAGGTCACCTTTTTAGATGAAAGGATGAAGGGCAGCTTTTGACTTTCAGCCCCAAGGAGAACACAATAAACAAAACAAAGGGGGGCAGCAGCAGGCTCTTGTGGCCTCCCTGCCCAATAGATAATTTAATTAATTGATTTTCTTTCCATCAACAAAGAACTAGTTTTACTTGTTGGTGTAAAGTGTTGACATTTTCCCAAAAGAAATGGCACAAATTGTTTCCTGAAGATATATTGGAATTAATTTGCCAAAGACAGCCAATGAGTTTTCTGTCAGTGGAGGAAACACTACTGTATGAATATCAGGAAGGAGTATCAAGGTCATATTTAGCCTTCAGAATAGCTCCTTGCTTGTAGTGCTGTATGGTAATTGTGTGTGTGTGTGTGTGTGTGAGGAGGGTAGAGTACATTGTGCGTTTCTGTATACTGGCCAGAGTGTGTTCCAAAGGACACCACTTTAAATTGTAGGCATGTACTCGTTGGTTTTTAGTGCTATTATCAATTATCTCCAGAGTAAATTTCAACTGCTGAACTTAATCATAGCTAATATAGTCTGTCTGTTAACTAGCAGCAACATCTCATGTCTAAGTATATAAATCAGTCCTATTGTATAGAAGTTTTAGTCTTTCTAATCACAGCTTTGTACTGTTAACCTTTACAACATGTGCACTGTGTGTGTTTCAGCTGAAGTGGTGTGCCTGGATCGCAGTCTACTGCTCTTTCATCAGCTTTGCAAACTCCAGAAGCTCAGAGGACACCAAACAGATGATGAGCAGCTTCATGTGAGTGTTCGGCAGCATGTGTGGACACAGTATATACCATATATGTGTGTGTGTGTGTGTCCCTTGTGCGCCACTGTTAGACTGATATATGCTGAACTTGAATACATAAATCTTATAACATCACAGTTCATCGCAATTTGTTTCGTTTTACATATATTTGCCACATTGCTGTGTGTTGATATCAGAGAAATATTCCTCACTTTAAAGCTCCCCCTGCATTTGCCAGAGATGTGTGCTTGCTCTTAATACAGACAGACAGTCTCAGTTACTATGGATGTGGCCCTCCTCTTGGCTACCACTCTTCGTTATGATGAGGGTTAACAAAGGTACCATGTGTTTACATTGATGTCTTGAATTATGCAGCTTTAAAACTGTAGGTTAGACTCTCTTCTGCCTGCCATTGCGATTTGAGATGAGCCAACTCTAATGTCCAAAAGCTTTTAACTGTCTGACCTCCAGGGGTGGTTCGTTCCATTTGCTTATAAAAGAGTACTACAGTAGGGCACCTGTCCAGGGCTCGCAGACAGATTTGCAATGAGGAAAAAACCTCCCAGTCCATCGTCTAGATGAGGTTTTATTAAAGACAAGCTTGATGCACTCATAGTTCAGTAACGCAAAATGTTTGGCTCAGCAAATAATGTCAGACGGTGAACTTAATGCACCAGCATCGTGTGCAGAGAAGCTGGTTCAAGGCCAGTTTTAGGACATTTGTCAGCAGCCAGGATATGATGTAAGTACCCCCGTGTTATTAAACACAGATGAGTGCCTCTACAGGCTCAAAGAGCCGTGGAGGGCAGCTATGTCATTGGGTGTCACCGGGTGCCTTCGTGCCTGTTTGGATGAATTAACCCCTCGTTGGCTTCATGTGGCTCGAGGATGAATTTTTTTTTTTTTTCTGCCTGCAGAAAATCTCATTGACTAATTAAAAGACAGCTGGGTTTTGGGTTTGCTTTATAGGCAGCAAGTAAAGAGTCATTTTGAAAAGTCACACAAGCAAAGGTTTTCAATGACGTGACAAATGCAACCAAGAATGAAAAATCTAAGGCAGCAAAATAGTTTTTGGCTTTTGCCAAAATGCATATGTCAAAGTGTTTTGTTTTGGATGTGTTTTTTTTAAATTCTCTAGACCAGGAGTGTCAAACTCAATCAAAGAAAGGGACAAAATTTAAAACAGGGTCTAAGTCGCAGGCCAAACGGGCTCAACATTTAGTGAAGACTCTAAAAGTGACTCTTTTATTATAGTATATAATATAATAATAATAATAATATATATTTTATCCAGAAATATGAATGTAAACAGCCAAACTTCAACAACTTTTCCTCAATAAAATAAATAGAATTTTAAATATTTTTTAAATTTTTTTGTACTATCCTGATGTTTTGTCTCATAGTGTCGTCTTATATTTATATTCTTTAATTATGGCCACATCAGCTCCACAAACAAGACACACAGGTTTACCTCTGATATCGACAAACAGGTAAAACTCTGCCCCCCACCTGCTTTGAAAGTCTCTGTTTTCAAAGTCCACTTTTCTTTTTAGCCATTTATTTTGGGGGGGACTAGCTTAATGGCGAGTTTCCACTAGTACCTACTCCGTACCTATGCCGAGTAGAGCTGAGTAGGTACTAGTGGAAACGCGCCATAAGTATCACTATAACAGCGCTGATCGGTGTGTCATTATACCTGCAGGAGGAGGGGCTGCTGCACAGGTCCTGACTAGCGCGGCAGCTATTCAGTGCATTGTGGGATTTGTAGTATTAGAGGTGGGAGTGCTGTTTACTGACGGGCCATACTTAATAGTCACATGAAATTATCTCGCGGGCCGTATATAATTGTATTATGGCCCAACCCCGTAAAGTTCTGGACAGGAAATTCATTAAATTTGAGTAGCAAGATGTTCACAATGATTGACACGATGTTCACTCCTGCTCTCTGTGCCGCCCGCAGGCTGTCCATCTCAGCAGTGGTGATGTCCTACCTCCAGAACCCACAGCCAATGTCGCCTCCATGGTAACCTGGAGCCAATCACAGAAGAGCCCAGAAGTAAATTGTGGATGCTGGGGTTGGTGACGAAACAGCTGATTGGCCTGTGAGGGGGCGGGGGGGCACCATGGAGGAAAAACAGAGACAGACAGGAAGATAATGTGATAGGAAGAGAAGAAGAGAGGAAACAGATGACCACGAGGGGTGGACAGTAAGGAGGACACTACGTCAGGACGGAGACATCAAATGGTCTTTGACTGAATCGGTTCTTTCTCCTTTTTTTTAACGTTTTCTAAGTTTGTTAGAAATTTTACTGTCGGATGCAGGATGTCATAAATAAACTGTACGGTTTTAAAAAAAGAACTGCTTGCTTCTGTTTGTCTTGGGATGAACGTGTTAAAGCCATGCTCACATTACATTTAAAGCTGCCTCATTTACTAGACTATGACTTTTAATCACAGCTGGGATTCTCACACGTTTGGGAAAACTTCAATCCGACTGCGTGCTAAATAAGAGGAAATACGAATGTGTCTCTTAAAGTAAAATTGCCCGTTCAATTTCTCTTCAATTTGGCTAACTTAATTTAACCAGGGTAATTAGCTTAGTCCTAGGAACATGTGTAGTAAGGCATAATACAATAAGGCAATTGAAGCACATTGAGCAGGTGGTACAATATTAATTAAGACTTTTATGTAACTATATACTCATTTAATGCCAAGTTGGTCCTTTCCTACACTTTTTAAAAAACATTTACCTTCTATAATCATCTCTGCTTGTTATATACCGCAGATACATTTGACTTGATTTAAACAGCACACTTAATAACAGCATGTGAAGAAAGGAGAATCTCAATAAAACATTGTTCTGTAGCACTTGCAACTAGATGAAATCATTATTATTAATACTGTAGCTTTCATTTCTGCTGTAAATGGTGCATGAAGCCCACCTCAGCCACTGCAAGATGTGAGATTATTTAATGGTGATTTAAGTCTTAGATATCAGATGTGAAAGAAAAGTTGCTCACAGCTAATTGTAGAAACAACTGATTCCCTTGTACAGTTCTCAGTTCAGGAGGTGCTACATCTTTTGATCAAACACACACACACACACACACACACACACTATCCTTCAGCCTCTTGTCTGGTAAGGACACTGCTCTTTCTCTTCTGCAGCACATGCAGACGCACACACTGGCTCATTGGCTGCTTGTGTGTGTGTGTGTGTGTGTGTGTGTGTGTGTGTTGATGATGGGCAGGAAGCTTGGGAGTCAGCTAGACGTGAAGCTGATTTAGTGGCACATAACTCATGTCCCTCTGCTGCAGCCACACAGAGTGGGTACTTGGGCCGCTTGGCTTGCAGCCACCATTTCAGCAAAATTTCCTCACGATTTTGTCCTGACTCACACTGCTAAGTCGTTCTTTTTTTGAGGGGTGGGGGGTAGGGGGGCACCAACCAGCACCTTTATCCCACTGTAGTGGTTTTTAGATTGTCTGGTCCAGTCAAAATAGTGCATTTGTTGTTGATTGCGATCAGAGGGGAGGATATTGAATTTGTCCCGAATCAGCAATTATCGTCTGCATTGATCAGTGGGCTGCGTAATTTGGATATTAAAAACTGTCACAGTTTGCTGAATGTAGATGTTAAGTTCAGCAGGTGACGGGCTGGAGGCGATTTTAATTAAATCTAATCTCCATATTCTGCTCTGCCCAACGAAAGCACAGTTTGGGGAAACAGGCCTCAGTCTCACTCTGTAACACTAGAGGGCACAGCAGCATCACGAATGAGTGGGTCTCCAACGAATCGCACAAATAACATGAGCCCAGTCTCCATGGTCTGCACTAATTAGTTAATTTGTTGATGAAAGTCAATAAAAGTCTCTCGGTGGTAGGGCGGTAAGGCATCAGGGATAGTATCCTTAATGGATTACTCTTTTCTTTACAATGTTTCTTCGTCATGTAGAATAAAGAAGACTAAAGGAGACCAGTGACCCCACATGATCCCTCTCAGGTCCACCATAGGCGCCCAATCCTACCTGCTCCCTCCGCCAGTCAAAACAGTCAAGGACACCACAGTCTGTTTTCGTCCCTTCAGAAGAAGCCCATTTACCTGCTTTTGAATTATTCCACACATTTGAAACTTGGGCTACAAAATGCTTTCATTCTGTTATGGCCCCCGTCGCTGTGCCTCGGTTGAGTGATTTCATATCAGTCAGAGAGCGCATTATGCATATCTCTCTATTGAATTATGTTTTAGGTTTTAGACCACGCTCTCTCCCTGCCTTGCAAGCTGGCTTTAAAACACATTACTATGCATGTTTAAGTGCCTTGCTGAAGGGCAACTTTTGACGGGCTTTGAAAAAAAAAAAAAAACTGCTTTAGTGCAACTTGCATGTATCCGACCTTCTTATTAGCTTTAAATACGGATGTCATGTACTTTTATGGGATAAGCAGGGCCACTTGACAAAAAATCCCAAAACATTTGATGTGACAAGTTATTTGATGGTGCACATGCAGACTTTAGGTTTGCCTAGAAAAGCCCCATTAACAAAATGCATTTCATTAGAAGTCTCTAAGCGACTTTTACTTAATTCAGCCCCTTTACGGTGATCTTTATAATTTAGTAGAGGTCAAGGGTCCTAATCTAGAAGGTGAATAGTTTATAAAAACATCGCCCATTAAGAGGACTGCGACACAACCAAACTTTACTCGTGGCTGTAATCACAATAACAACATGTAAATCAAGGTTACAGCCAAGCTGCTCAAGCAGGGCTCTCTCGCTTCAACAGCAGGGCTGATAGGATTAAGAAAAAAGCAGCTTGAAATCAGCATCAGCAGCCAGATCATCATCAGGTTCGGGGGCTGTGAACCGGTGACCTTTCAGATCTAATACACTACTGTCTGTCTATCAAGATGTGTTGACTATATTAGCATTGCGGCTCTTTTGTCACCGCGTGTCCTTGTGTGCGCGTGGACGTGGGTGTTTCTCTGCATGTCTGCTGAACCCCAGCGGGACTCTGCAGCAGCACAACAGCCAGGTTGGCCTTCTGTGTCCTCAAATGAGGTTAAACTGCGCTGCACCTCTGCAATACCTCAATCCCTTATGTGTGTGTGTGTGTGTGTGTGTGTGTGTGTGTGTGAGAGAGAGAGCTACAGGCTTTCATTTTCAGGAGTAAGGTGTTATTATTGGATGTGAACACCGGCAGTGTTTCGTGGGAAGATGCTGAGTCGGGCGTCCTCTGTCGTGAGGCTACACACACACACACACACACACACACACACACAATAGAGATTCCCGGCACATCACATAATACACAAAGGCTTCACAGCCATAGAGAAATGCTAACACACGCACACATTCAGATGTTAGTGTGGACAGCAGTGTCACCGGCAGTCTGAGGAGAGTTTTCCAGCTGCATCACAGCTTGACGTTGGATTAAAAAAAACAGAAAAAGAAAGGGCCCAGGTCAGATCCCTGTGGTTTGGTCGTTGGTCCTGCAGCTACAGCCTAGTTACTTAAAATGATCTCAGTGTCTCTCCATCGCCCTCCTAATCTCCTTTCCTTCTCTCTTAAAGACGCACACCTGTGAATGGACGCAGATCTTTGTGGATCATCTGGATCAACAAATGTGTCTTTAATATATTCATGTGTTTGTGCATGTCTACTGATAATCATAACACAGTACGTTGAGACATTCAATCATGGGAAAATGTATTGTTTTTACTTTATTTATGTCGTTTGGGGAAATCAACCATGTTTATGCTGCTGTCTAAGCCTTTGTATGTGGTTTGTATTGTATTTGTTGCTGTAACAATGTCTTTAATGAGACTTTTACCTGGTTAAATAATAAAGGAAAATGAATGTCTGGTTTCCGCCACGGCCCGCAGCACACATTTGTCTTTCCAGTCGAGTCAGATAGTATCTTGTATGGCCCAAAACCACACAGGGGTTTGCCAGTCGTCACGCTACACTACTGTGGGGTGTTCTTCCTGCAGAGTGGACCGACATGTGGCAGCTCAGGTGTCATAGACAGAATACTGTGGGACAATAACAGGCCAATATCAAGTGAATCTATGCAAAAGTGCAAACCGTGCAAGATGTTTCAAATGCTGTGCAGAAACTGAGAGACAGCATGAGGGGAGCTGGGAAGTGTGAGGGTGAGATTTCAGATAGGGGGAGAGAGGTGGGGGCTAGAGACACACACACAGAGAGAGAGAGAGAGAGAGGGGGGTGGAGGGAGAGAAACAGAGGAGAATGGAAGTTGGAGAGAGAGAGGGAGGGAGAGGGAGAGATGAGTGTAGTGGATGGGGAGCAGCCAGTGCACAGACCGAAACGTCCTTTTAAGAACAGCAGAGCTTTGAACGCGGCTGGATGGTGAAGACACTCTGCCTGCCTCCACACTCCTCCTGCTCAGAGTCTCCATCACCACACGCTACGGGATACACTCCTCAGCTGACACCTCAGTGACATTCACTGTCCGGCGGACATCACTTTAATCGGGATGTTCTGGATGTGAACATGGAGTTTTCCTCCCCTCCGGTGGTGGACTCGTCACTGTTCCTTCTCCGCCCGTCCAGTCCTCCCAGCACCGCTGACCGGTGTCCAGCCGCCGGCGCCCGACAGGTGAGCAGGTCGGTGAGCCGGTGGGCGGGTCTGGAGTCCCCGGAGCCCGCAGGCTCGGTACCCGCCGGACAGCAGAGCACCTGACAGACAGGTAAGACTGCAGGGACACGGCCGAGCTGCATTCAAGGCACTCTGGCTAGCCGGAAATTAGATTCACTCCAAATGCAAGCTTTTTTCCCCTCACCAGTAGGTAATGTGAAGTCCATGCGTCATTTGGCTGAAACAGGAAATATTAGCAGGCTATGAAGTAGTGTTGCACCTAATAACTCCAATGTTTTCTTTTTTTTAACCTCTAATTCGGTCACAGTGGTTATAATCTGGCAAATTATACAATGAAGCACCAAACTTGCAATGATTCGATGTGGATTTGTGTTAACGTCATGTTAGAATAGATAGATAAATAGATTGATAATTGGTCACTCAACAGGCAGATCAGCCAACTGGCCAATGACATTGCATTGGGAAGCTTTATGCATGTGTTTTTGTTTAGAATTTTTCTCAATCTTTGCTTCGTTTCTCCAAAAATTCCAAAAAAAAGTCACCCATCACAAATGACACCTGAAGACACAGTCAGCAACATCTTAAAGTCAGTGACGGCACATAAACAGTTGATTAAAATGATTCCAGATATGATGGTATCAGAATGTGACCCTGTATATTCATCTTATTCTTGAGCTTTACGAGTGTGATTGCTAATATTTGCCAGCAAATGTCCAGAAATCAAGAAACAATTTAACCTTGAATATGTCTGATGGCGTTTCAAGTTTAAAAAATGTGACATTCGATTACAGCATCTCCGCACAGACTATCAAAGTGTTTTCTAAATGGCAGAACTTTGCTTCCCTTCAACTTTTGTGCACAGCCTACTATATAGGACAACTGTTGTCTGAGAAACTGCAGTCAGACCATTACCTTTTAATGCCTCCATAGGCCAACAATTGTAATTTGTAAGGACACAGAGATTCGATTTGTGGCCAAATCGAATCTCTGTGGATTTGTGTTTCATCCAAATTTGCAGTGTAGGAGTAAACCTAATTAGGAGGCTTCCAAATGCACTTAATCAAAATTAATTTGGGTAATTCCCGAGTCATTAAAAGGTTTTGGCCTAACTGTTTAAATTGTGTGTCCTGTAATCACGTGCCCCCATCAGGCCTCCAAATTTGGTCAAATTCAGACCAGCTGGAGTTTGAGATTTTCTATCATATGACACGACGTCAATCACATTTGACTGACGGACGAAACAAACTGAAACACACAACAGTGAGACTCTGGAGCATCTTTACCTCGACGCAATAACAAATCTGTTTGCTTTTGCTCGGTCTCTGTTGATAACGTGCCCACAGAGGAGGTGCGGTGGTTTATTTACTGTAGACGGAGACCTTTGCACTCCTCGTTAGTTCCCTGTTCAGTGACTCAAGGAGAATTAAGTCTTTGTACTGTAAGTTGCTTATGATAAGCACAACAGCTAAATGTTAAAATGCAAAATGCATCACTCAGGAAAGCAGGTAATACCTCCAGACTGTGTCCATGCAAAACAACACTAGTCTAGTCTAGTAAAAAAAACAAAAAAACAAAACAAAACAAAACAAAAAATCCTAATTTTTTTATGCCGAGTCATGTTATTGTCCATCAGGAGAGTAGAAGTCCATTATTCACTGTCTTTAAGCTTTGATTTGGTCTCCACCAACTCCTAAAGCAAGTATTTGTCTTTGTAGCTGCTAAATGTTTGCTAATTTAGTCGCTAACTTTAATTCTGTCTGCATCTGGTGTGCAGAGAGTTAATCAGTTAACTGGAAATAACGCTGATGAGAAAAAAAACACATGAAACCAAAACAACGAGCTGAAAGATTTTTGCTCCGTAGAACTGAGGGAAAATGCAGAGTCGGCGATAATTCTGTGTAGATTCATCCCATTTTACATATCGTTAATGTGAGAATATTAAGTAGAGCAGCTTTAACCTAAAATTAAAGGATAAGTTCACAATTTTTCAGAAAGGAAAACCACATTTTATATCCTTTAACTCTTTAACTTTTACAGGCCACACACTCTCTTCTACATCCTGACTAGATTGATGCACCCCGATCCTATTTATGGCTGCTTTAAAGGCATTAAGTTTAATCATTAAGCACAAATCATCACAACACACATATCGCATTGTGCTCTTGACATTAGAACAAAAGAGACACACACACACACACACACACGCACACACACTCAGAGGCATGTTATGAGAGAAGATGGGGTAAAATGCCCTCAACCACATTAAAAGAACATGTTTTACAAAGAAAATGTGTATTGTAACTGAATATTTCTTTATTTAAGAGCACTTTTCTGCAAGAACAAATATGGATACAAGCCATTATTTCTTCTTGTGTGTCCCTAAAGGCTGCTCACTTACTAAGAATACCTCTAGCATATCCCATCATATATGGTGCAAATATTTGTTTTTGATAGGATGAATACACACCAGAGTAAACAGCCTTAAGAATATGCTGTGAAAACTGGACCCACACAGACAAAGAAACTAGATTACAACCATGAAATTAATTAATCTGTATTACAGAATGATTGTACATGTAAACACACTTCATTTTATAACTCTAATGAACATAATGTGGGACGGAGATTCAAAATAGTGACAGCTGAAGCCATGTGTACAATTACAATATCAATACCTAAAAGAGGTATCTCAGCATCCTCAGTGGGTTGATAGAATCTGAGCCTTTAACCCTCTTAAAATCCCTCATGGCTGCTATGGAGGTCTAGAAAAGACTAAAAAATGGACTCCAAGCTCACTAATAGTGTGAAAAATAATCATTTTATATACTTGCTGGTATTGACCCCTAACTAAAATTCTATATCTAAGACAAAAGAGCTAGAAGGTGGGGTCAAACTGAAGCGATGCCTCAAGTCGGACACCACCCTGTATCTACATAAAGAGCCAGCAGCCCTCCTACTGCAGCTGAGGAATAAAAACGACTCTGTGATCCCTCGACTCGTCTCCTAAAGGAGTCACGATAGACAGTGAGGTTTTCAGGCTATTATTGTATCAGATCTGCCGTTGGATGAGTGAGTTATGTAAAATCTCTATGGACAGCTCTCTCTAAAGTACTATTGCACCTCTTAGCCAAAAATATTCTCTGCTCTCTCTGTTCCTTTACTATTTTGGCGCCTGTTGGCCCAAACCTGACATCAGCGTAACATCATCAGATCTGAATGTTATCGAATCTTTACAGGGCGCAGATTTCCTCCTGCTTCAACCCCCACAGAGCCAACTTTGTAGAGAGGATTAGAGTCGTTCTGACAGATGCGTGCATGTGTGTTTGTATTCCTGTTTACTAAATGCAATCTCACACCTGCACTCTTGCCTATTGCTTCTGGGTCAGCTCTCCCCTTCACCCTCTCTTCTGTCTCAGCACTCCATTTGTCCATCTCACCATCCCTTTATCCATCAATCCATCTCGGTGTTTTTTCCATCCCTCCGTTTGTCAGCTTTGCTCGACTGAACAGAGCCTTATTGGCATGAGACAAAACAGCAGTGCTGTCAGAGTCCGTAGCTGTCAAGCTAAGCCAACAATAAGCAGAAGTTGCCACAGATGAAAAGTCAACAATGTGCAGCAATGGGCACAAACAAGATACACGAAGAGAGCAAACAGATAGAGAGTGCAGATAGTGATATGATGCTGCCAGTCACATCGTTTGATTGGAGGTGATCAAATCAGTGTCATGGCGGCCTGTATTTCAGATTAGTGGACTTCGGATGCTTGTTTCTATATTGTCAAGAACAGCATCTTTGTTTGCTCTGGATCCGCGAGAATCATGTGACCGATGACATACGAAGCAGTGGATGGTTTGAACTGGTCTCAGCCACCACAGTGTGTTATAAAGGTCAGTCACACACACACACACACACACACATTTTGTGGGTTGTAGCAGCAGTGGAGCTGAAGAGAGCTGTCATGAGTGATCACACAAACATAGTTACTTTAATGAACCTAGATCTGGCTGCAGATACAGCATGATCCAGTACAACACACAAGATCGTTATATTTGTCTGATTATACAGTGTGTCCATCTGATCCCTACTCTCAGGTTATGTTCAGCTAAAGCTAGAGCTTTACAAATATGACAAGAACATTAGACACAAACTAAAATCTACAAAAAAAGAACTAAAATCTACAAAAAAAATCATTAATTTACATAAAACATTGATTTAGATATTATTTTATTGACTTAAAAATAATTTTATTGCTTCCATAGCAAAGGTCTGCTACAAAGAAATACACAATAATGCTGTAATTGACCAATCAGACTCCAGTATTCCACAAAGCCATGTAATAATTAAAGTTAGAATTCAGTCTTGGTCTTAATGTTATTCAATTTTTATCATATTATCAGACAAAATCTATAACCCTCAGATTTGACAAACAAATCTTCAATTGCTAAGCTGTTTGTACTGCACACATGCTCTATTTCCTATGAGGCTGTGAGTAAATACCCCACATCCTTCACAGTGTGCTGGGTGGACATCCACTGTCTCATTGTGCAGTAACACCCACACAACCACCCCTTTATATACCCTATATGGTGATAGGACTAAACCACCTGTGGGGGAGTTTTCTATACACCTACATAAAAAACTTCTTATTTTGTCCAAATAAAATATTTACAAATGTGTCCCGAAGTCTCAAAATAAACAGGAGATAAAACTTTTAAATATCCAGCAACTCCGGGAAAACATCTTTTGTCAAAAACACACATATTACAATATACAATCATGCCATACTTCCCCGTCTCCTTAAACATGGCAGAACCAGGAAATGTTAATAGGCATGAGATCCTGGCCGTGCACTTTTCCCTCCAGACAGGAAAGCAGGTGAGTAGCAAAGTAAAATAATGCTTGAACAGGTGTTAGTAGTGCTTAGTGTGACATCCTACTGGGTTGTATGACTTAAACGGAGAGCGTGAGTGCATTTTTAATAGATTGTCGGGGCTGATGGCTTTTTTTTTTTTCTTTTTTGGCTTTTCTATCAAAACTTTTGTTAAATTCCCAGACACCATATGTCTATAACTGAGAGTGAAAATGGTGATTGAAGTGGCTTGTGCTTGTAAAGGCCACTAATGGGAGCGGTGTGTAGTGTACCCTCAGAAAATGAACAGTCAGCACTCACATGTTTCACTCACACCGTGTAGTGCTGATGTCTATCGCTGCAAAAACTGCAAAAACAAATCCTCCAATGTTGCACAAACACAAATTTAATATACAAGGAGGGTGAAGGGAATCTCCCTTACAGCCAGTATATGTTGAAAGATATTAAAGGCCCTCCTTGGGAATGTAATCCCTGCTGCAAATGTTTAATTTGGGTAAAATGTTCTTTATAAAGCTGCTGCACACCGTGGTTGGACCTCTCCTCAGCGCTGGGGTAGCGTGACTGGCTTGGCTTGATTGACATCTCATTTACACTCCTGTTCGTTTTTGTTGCAATTATTAGGGTGCAGCAACTAATACATTATTTTCAGAGTGTGGTAACATCACGTAAATCACAACATGGCTCTACCCACACTCAGCCCGACCAAAGTTTAATCAGCCAGAGTAATTGAAAACATCTGTGTGGGTGAGAAGGACCCTTAAAGTCCAGCTGAAATTGAATTGTAAGTGTTTTTTGCTACATGAATGTGTGGAAAAACTGGTGAGAATGTCTTTGTCTCTGCACAAGGCAGAAGGGATGTTTGCATACAGCCTATACGGCTCAAATCGGTGCCATACACCTCCGACTCGCTCCAGGAGCAGCAGTCTAATCTGACTGTAGCATGAGGGCTGAGGAAAAACTACTTCCTCTAGTGAGTGAGGACAATCTTCACCATTGTAGTTGTGATCATAGACTGTATAAGCGGATAAGCGGACGTAGCTTCCAGGTCAGAAAGGTGAAGCCGATGCGGAGGTGCCCTCAACATGCATTGTTTCTACTGGCCAGAAGGGGGCGACTCTGCTGGCTCAGGTCAGGTTGTACAGGATGCTGCTTTGTGAGCTTGTGGTTACGACATGGGAGGTCGTGTATACAGCATGCTCGGTGTCCGACAGTTTTACAGTTTGTTTTCAAGACTTATAGCTAAAAAGCCATTAAGCAATCTAGGCTAACAGTTTAGCTAGCAAGCAGCAACATTTATCCCCTTACTGCCTGAATTTATTTACAATTATATAAAAAAAATAAATGATTTGTGTTTTTGCATTCAAGCAGATGCTAAATTAAGTGGAGATTGTTAATTTGAATATAGAATAGCATAGACTAGTACAATATAATAATAGAATATTAAACTATATATGTATATACGCATAGAATATATATATATATTTATTTATGTATGTATGCATCTATGTATATATAATATATACATAGAATATGCATCAACAAGACCGGACGAGGTTTGAGGCGAATTCGCGACAACAGGCAACAAGGGGTTAAATGGGAGTTTGAGACCATTGGGAAAATCAACATTTTCCTCAGACATAATTCCAAGAAACTTTATACTATATTTACTATATTAAGTGATTTAACCTACTCAACAGTATACAGAGTGGTTACACCAACCAGCTACACCATGAGAATAATGCATCAGTAAAAAAATATATACTTTTGATGCTTTAGTATATTTTCCTGGTAATGCAGCTGTACTTTTATTGAATACAGACGTTGTGACGTCCGTGCTGTTGCTTTTCTCATGGAGCGCATGAACGAAGTATTTCTTCCACCACTGTGTTTGATTAGAATCTAATTTTGTCGTATCTTTATACGTCTACTGTCCCATGAGCGGTCGCTGGCTGTCTGTGATCCAGGTGAGTCTTCCCACTCAGAAGAGCGTGACGTAAATCAACTGTTGGTTTTCATGGGTGTATTAGGCTCAGCGGAGTAAACAACATCCTGCGTTCTGGCTTTTATGCAGACGTTGGGATGAAAGCTGGAGTGAGTCAGTGTGTCGCGGTACCCTTGGGTGCACCCCAAAGTAAACTTCTACTGTGAGACCCCGGCAGGGTTCAGAGGAGCACTGATGCAGGCAGCAGCCGCATGTCTGTGTGTATATTTTGGTAAAAACAAGAGGCACCTTGCCACCACGTCTATTTTGTCTGTCTTTGTCATGGCTGTCTGTCTCTACTCCATCACTAACTCAGATTTATGAGCTCCGGTAATGCTTCTGTCTCCTCTGCCGCCCCCATAATTTTGGCCACCTCTCTTAGAATAATGGCTCTCAGCATGTTGCCAGCTGATTTTATTCATGTCCAGAGCTAGTGTGGTGACTCACAGAGACAGTTTACAATTTAATTACGTTTCCCCCAAGCCAAAATCACTTGATCTCCATTTGTTAATTGGAGAGAACATTTTTTTTTTTTTTTTAGCAGCATCACGGTGGGGTGATCTTCTTACAACCTGACGCATTTGGTCGAAGAATTGGGACGTCATAGGATTCGGCATCTGACATCTTTGCTGGGAAGTTCCCATCTGATGTCTGCAACGACGTACTGCTTATTCCTTTTTATTTTTGTTACTGCAGTTTATGGTGGGGAGTTGGTTGGTAATCCTAATGGTTTGGATAACACACACACACACGTAAACACACTCTCTGTAATTGTGCAGTGCTCTTTTCGCAGTTCAATGGTCCAAGAAAAACACTCTCACACTTCATTTAGCTCAGTACATTTACTCCTCAATGTTCCCCTGGGACTTTTCTGCAGACATGAGATGTACATTTTAGTGCACAAACGACAAAACCTACCCACCTGCTGAGAGTCGCACACAGCTGTAACCTACTGTATACCATTTATACAATATGAGGAGGGTAGGGGGTTGTGTGAACCATATGTTGTGTGTTATCTTAGCAAATAAGTGGAATTTTAAAGCTGAAAATATATAACTTTCTGCAGGTTGTCTCACTTTGCAGCAGCACAAGGTGATTGAAACCACCAGATATAATTTCACCTTGGTGAGGTGAATGAAAATCTCAGTGACCAGCAATTTATTCTCCCCTTCCACAAAATGTAGAACTCAAACTGTATTTCTGTGCCAGTGCCTTAAATGCTTGGTATTTCTCCAGATAATGAAGTTGACTCATAATCTTGTTTTTCTCGTTGAATTGAACTCCGTGTCTATGCAAGCGCAGCCAAACTGCATTGGGAACCACGATTCTGGCAGTGACCTCAGTTAAATGAATTAAAATGTGTGTTACCGTCTGACTTCAAACAGAACAGCTCCACATAGTCTACCATTAGACCGTTTTCTAATCCAATTAAGTATTCCACATCCATGTAGTGCAGCTTTGGGCTGGTTTAAAAACACCACTGTCACACATGAGCGGGAAAAGAATAGGAGACTTTTTTTTCAGGCTTCTTTTGAAAAGAGAAAAACTGTAGTGCTTGTTAACATTCACCTGCTCCTTGATGGATGCAGCAGTCACAGAGCTGAGCTGACCTGACCTGAGAGGTCAGAGCCTTTGGGGGGTTGACAGGCAGAAAGAGGTCAGCGGCAGTCACACAGTCAGAACACCAGGAGACCAGGAACTGCGAGTGGCTGCTAAATGAAAGGCCGGGCTGCTTTTATCCCTGCTAAATGATGACTAACGTAGTTGCTGCCTGGTCTGTTGGACTGATTTGAATGACTGACTTGCTGATTGCTGTGAGCCATTTTATCTCAAAATGAGGGTTTTTCTTCACGAGGATATTAAAATCTTTTTCTGCCTCGACTTTTCGGCTTGATTTTTAGACTCAGTGACCATATTGTTACCACTCCATTAAGCAGTTATGGATCTGGGGGGGGAGGGAGAGGAGCTGATTGAGTGACAAATCCAGCTGCCTTGACATTTCAGCCTTTGTACACTGAGCAATGCAAAATGTTTGCCCAATTACAGTACAGTTTACAGAGAAGCTGCCCCACACTAAACCTTTCATCATCTCTGCTCTGCTCTCTGATTTTAAAAAGTGTGCATCCTGGTCGTAGTTCAGTAATAAAATCCTAGCGCACCATAGAGTGTCTCTCCAGATTAGTTGCTGACAGGACTGACAGCTGCCAGGGCAGTCGATCACACGGGGCGGCAGTAAAGGAATTTGTACCAGCATCTGGTTCAAGAGTAGTTTAGCTGACTCCGCTGCATTCAGCACTGGAGCTGAGCTCATCAGAGCGGCGCTCACAGGAGTCGTGCTGTTCTAGTTGTGTGCCATGAATTACACGTATGATCATCATATGTCAGTTCAAAAGAAACTTATGTCACTTTTGGGTGTGTTGTCTTTCTAATTACGTATTTTTTTTACAACAAACTGCAACTTTCTTGACTTACAAACATGTGACATATACATATGATGATCATGTACATGTCAGTTTTTCCAGCGCAGGACCCTTGGGTGACTTTCTGTCCCACACCACTGGCACTAGTCAGTCCTTGCTGTTCGCTGTGTGGCCGATTCAGCATGTTAATCTGCCTGAGAGGCTCTTGCACTGTAATTAATTGGACCACACTTCACCCAAAAAATTACAATTACTATGCGCTGTTGTATTGTTGCTATTCTCTTATTTATGTGAATAGGGAAAAAAAAAAAAAAAAAAAGCTGTTTATTGGCTTAGATTTTTAAAGGTTTTTGCATCCCACTCCATTCAGTTTGTTATATTTGTTAATTATTTAATATCTTATTCGTTGTGAAAAGCATTGTTCGACTCACTTTTGTTACAAAATGAAGCGGTATCTTCCTTTAGGATTAACAAACATATTGTCGACGCTCATGTAAAACATCTTCTATTGCAAAAATATCTCTGCCAGTCAGCTCTACCCCTGCTGAATTCACACTCATTACTGTATTGATTAAAAGGTGTTTTTCACAGTAAATTTAGAGAAATTATGCTCCAAGTAGTTGCTCAGAACTGCTTCAAGGGTAGCAAAAGGTTTTACTCATCCACTTTTCCCCAGCGCCGCTCAGGGATTCAGTTCAGTGACCTCCCAGTCAAAGTCCTGTTCCTGTGACTTTGAGACGTTGCTCCCTGTTTCCCTTCTCTGTCCCTCTTAAATGCAGCAAACCTCTGCTCTTTTTTATACTCTTACTCTTCTCTGAAACAAGAGAGAGGACAAAATACTGGAAACGTGCCAAGAAACTTTGATTTAAATCACCGTTGTAAATCCAGCCATGTTTGGTGAGCTGAGTCGGCCTGTTCATCCCCACGCTTGTTTTTTTATTGGTGTCATGCTGGAAACTAAAGGTTCTGACACCGGTGATGCATCAGGAGTCTGCAGGATGAATAAATATATTCAGTTAAGTGTTTAACAACAGTCCCTTGCCTAATTACCAGCTGAGCAGTTTAATAAGAGGATCATGGATGTGGTAAAACAGAAAGCATATTTTAAATGGAGGCGTCTGAAAGGTTTAAGGTGGTTGCACAGCAGACTGTGACCATAGACTGGATATAAAGATCCACCTCCTCCCGTTATACAAAGATGAAATCAAAATATCCCGGATACGGACGCAGAGTCAGCGCAGTAGTGTTCGGGGAGCTGAGTTGTGCCGACTCCGTCTCTAAATACACCCGCCTGACCCAGTCACCTGTTACAGTTGATATAACTGTAATAACTAATTAAAACCAAGCTGATCAGAAAAACACTTGAACAGGCATCAGCGTGATAAGAGCTTCTTAAAATGAAGGAAAAATGCTTAGTTTGGCTCAGGTCCCATCTGCTAACATGTTTATGACCAGTACTGCACTGGTGGGGAGCCGTCATGTCACATGTGACACACATTAGGTGTTTTTACCAAGCATTACCATGAATCATCATCAGATTCAGCCACCTGTGGTGTAGTTTGGTCGTAGTTTTGTGTCTTTGCGTCATCAACAGTGTGAAGCCGAGCTTGGATGATGTGATGAGGTCAGTCGAGGGAAACACAAACCAATTACCCAAATTCAGGTTTAGTTAAAGGCCTACTTGTGATGGAACAGTAGTTTAAAACCTCCCAACAAGACAAATAGTAAAAGAAGTGCCATTTACAAAAGCCCACTGTTATGTTAAACAAAAGATTGACTTGAAGTTTTCAGTTTTCTGGGGTTTTATTGACACCAGCGACTAATGTAATCTAATATGTTAAGTTTATAAAATGTCATAATAGGAGGATGGATAACCATTTCACGTTCTCAGCACCCAATGTGGCTTCTTATGTGCTTATCTTGTGCTGAATAACCTGTTTGCTTACGTCATAGTGAACTTTCTGTGGATGTATTTTGCCTCATTGGACAGTTGTACCAGTGAGGAAATGGACAGGGTGGGTCAGAGGGGAGGATATGAGGCGTGTGCGCTGACTATTCGGCATCTTCAAGCTCTTTTAAAACTGGCCAAAGCATTTAAGCCACAGTGGTTGCAGCTTGGCCTCACACAGTCTACAAGATGGTAAAACGTTGATATCCCCAGTTGTAGATGCGATGCTTTGGTGGGCTTCTCTCCTTCCTTTGTACGGTATTGTATATGTATAGTATGTAGACTTGTAGTAGCTCCCTGCTGAGACGAGTGCAGAGGCCTCCACTTGTACCCTCCGCTAGCAATCCCTGGGGGAGAGAGAGAGAGAGAGAGAGAGAGAGAGAGAGAGAGAGAGAGAGAGAGAGAGAGAGAGAGAGAGAGACACAATGATAAAAAGCACGAAAGGATTTTGCTTCATCTGCATGGCTACTGCTCAGTCTGTCTCTCTGCAATTACTCACTCGTCCACACATCTGTCATGTCCCCTAATCTCTTCCACTTTTTCCTACTCATCCTGCTGGCTTTTGCTGCCTCTGTACCTTTTATTAAAGTGCTCTCTCCATCATACCACTGTGCCCTTAGGGTAAATGCTGGTTGCTTTTCTCATCTCTCCTCCTTTACTGTCTTCTCCCTCATCTGTTCCACCGCTCACCCTCTTCTTTCTTCTTTATGCGTCCCTCAACCTCTCCGTCTCCCCTCATAATCTCCCCACCTCTTTATCAGTCCTCCGTGTCCGTGTTAGTCCTATAGTTTGCCCTTGCTCTGTGTTGTGTGCATGGTCCGGAGTTTGTGTGTTCGCTGCCGCTACCGCTAATACAACTAGACCTGTGTTATTCAAGCCCTGCGGCGCTCACACACACACACACACACACACACACACACACACACACACACCACCTCAATCACCCAACAAAGTCCTTACCATAGCAGTATGTCTCATCATTGTACCTGCAGTGTGTGAGCGTAAATCTGTGTGTGTGTGTGCCTGTCTCTGTGAATTAGTTTTCACTTTACACCATGTCAGGAAGAAATAATGTGTAATGCACTCTCAGCAGATAACTGGTGAAGAAAAATGCTGTTTCCCCATACGTTTGTGCGCACACACACACATGCACAGACACACATGAACACACACACACACACACACACATGCACAGACACACATGAACACACACACACACACACACACGAACCAGCAGCACTTTTTTTGCAATTACGTAGTAAAAATTGAAATGCTTGGTTAGTGTCGTTACTCTTTGCAGGCGGTTAATTAAGAGTGTTACCTCTTTATCTTCCCGTCCACCCTGCTTTTCTTTTCTCCGTTTCTCTCCCCACCTCTCATTGTTGTTTGTCCTCTGTACTTTTATTGCATGTCTGGTTTATTAATGTGCCCCCACTCCATGTGGATTCACATTCTTCACCTTTTCTCACTCTTTGCCAAGGGCAAAAAAACAAGACTTTAACCTCTGACTTATACTTATTTTTAACCTACGAAGTTGAGAGAGCCGCCTCCATTTTTAGTAAGGATAGCGGAGGTTTGCTCGAAAATTGCAAATGAATTGACGTACTGTTGCACTATATTTAAGGCTGTCCGCAGCAAGTCAAGTTCATCAATCCAGTATACAGAAGAAATGGGAGCTGGAGGAAGTGAGATGGTGTCGCAGCATAAATATATAACTGGAAAACGTGCACATTAATCTCTCTAGTGTAACACTTCTTCTCACTGTGGCCTATAGGACACTTTATTTTGTGCCCTGAGCTTGACTGCACTTGCTTGATGTGGACAAGAAGTTCACAAGGATCTGGCTAAAAGAGAGCAAAGTCCAGCTTATATCTCTGTTTTACCAACTAACAAGAACATTTCAGTTATAGTAAAGTAACCCAAACATGAAGGAGGGCAGCTGTCACCGTGGCAGAACCAAAAAACAACATTGGATGTTTCTGCAAAAGCCCAGATTAGGTTGTTTTTTTAAAATATCCAATGCCTTTTACAATATTAAGAAGAGCTTGTGGTTAAGGGAAACCAAAGCTAACTATCTGATTGTGATGGTGCACAAACTCCAGTGTACCACATGCAAGGTCAGTGTGTCACACACCCATCCACCTCCCCGTCCTCCGCACGCTTACTTGCCACCTTGCAAGTTAAAGGCTGTTCCACTTCTGCAGTGTTGGCAGTGGATGCAGATTGCACAATGCTGATTCGTCCAATATGAACACAATTTTTGGGGATTCTGGGCAAATCAAAATCTGACAGGTCCTATACTACACTCCCTTGATGTAGTTTTATTTATTTATTTATTTCACTGAAAACAGCGGTCTTGTGTTCTCTTGAAGTAAAAACGAGGAATAATGTCTGTATCTCTGTTGGATGAACAAACAGAAATGCCTCATCTTATGGTACATGTTCAGTAAATCGTGTAAAAATGGTGTTTCTCTTTTATTCAAACACAGCTGAAGTGTGAAGCTGCTAAAGCTCTGGAGTGGGTGGTTTTAGTGGCTTCTGGGACAATATCTGTTATGTTATTTTTCATTCTTGCACTAACGCCAGCTTGTGAAGTTTCTGCTGTTTATAACGTGAGTATCTGTGGAAGCAGCTTGTCCTCTTACTAAACAGCTATTATCACATAGTGCATTTTATTATAGATGGTGTTAATATTCTTTTTATGGTGAGTGAACAGGATCGACGGAAGCGTTTTCTCTCTCGTTCAGCCTCACGTCCTTTATTGATACCAAAACTCAATTAGTCACAACTTTCTTATTCTTGTTCTTATCCCCATTTTCACTCTACAAATCCCTCGCTCTACTGTATTTCACTCCCTTTGTTCCCCTTTTCACCAGGGCCTTCCCTCCCCACCAGCCCTTTTCCGGCCCTCAGGCCCTCCACATCCTTTCCTTCCTTTCATCCGTTTGTCAATTCTTCCGTTGACTCAAGTGCTCTCTGAGCTTTCTACCTCCTGACTGTCACTCTGACACTGACACTGCATTCAGGATTGTGGTTGCCGTCTCCGTCTGATGTTACTCTGGTGAAAAAGTAAAAGAGAAAAGATGTTTGGTGCAACCTTCAGCAGATTACTGATTTTATAAAGGTTCACTAATGTGTGTTTGATTCCTCCGATAATGATCCAGTAATAAAGTTAACCACTCTAGATATGAGTATTTATATCTAACCAATACTGAGTTCTTGGTTTAGTCCACAGAGTTCAAACCAAATTTGGTTTGGTTAAGGGAAAAAGACGAGTATCTACACCACACAGCATCCTTATCAAAGGCTCCAACTGTTGTTTTTTTTCATTTGCCAGTACTATTTGACCTTAGGCTTGACAGGAACTAGGTCGAAAGATGTGTCGTCCAAACATCTTTTAAAGCCAAAAGTGTTTCTCCCTGCACTGAATGGCCACACTGAAATCTGGGGTGAAAAGCCTGCCATCACAGCCCCGTCCTGGCGTCAATGCGCTGCCCTGAGTCTCTGCAGGATGTCTGCGGTTTGTCCTTGAAGGCATAACATCCCCGTATTGGAAATGTTTGACCATTTGTTAAATTGAAACAATTAATCAATTATTATTAACGTTAATCTTGTTCTGACTAATCGATTAATCCATAATCTCCAAAGCCACAACCCTTCCAGCACTATCTCTATCTGGAGTTTAAGTAATGAATGTTCTTCTAAGAAGTCTAAACTGTTCTCTTCTCTTTCCTCCCATCCCTCTCTCCTCTCCACCTTCCCCCCGTCCTCCAGCTCCATGCTGTCCCCCCTCTATCAGGACCATGGCGGCTCGGTGGTGTGGCCCCAGAACTCGTCCTGCTCCTCGCCGTCTCAGGGCCTCCACCGGCCTCTACGTTGCCACCCTCCCCCAATCAGCGGGAGCAGCGTGGGCCCCAACCCCACCTATTACCACGCCGTGTACGATGTGCGGGTGGAGCAGTACAGAGAAGTGCCCTTTATGGCTGGAGGCGGTGGCTATGGGGTTCGCTCCGGCCGGGGCTCCATGTCCCTGGTTACCAGCAGCACCGACCCCACGATCCCACCGGTCCGCCGGAGGGGAGGGCTGGTGGACCACCGTGATGTCATTCTAGCCCACCAGGCGCACAAGCTGCACAACACACCGCAGGCCAGGAGGAAACAGTGGGAGTGAGTACACTTCACTTTTTTTTACCGCTGAGATAACAATAGAGTTTTTGAAGGGGAGGGACTGCAGCTTTTTAATGATGTCCTCAGTGTTACTCACTGTAACAGCAGGGGAGTCTCCTGGATAATGTGG
Source organism: Pempheris klunzingeri (assembly GCF_042242105.1). Lineage (NCBI taxonomy): Eukaryota > Metazoa > Chordata > Actinopteri > Acropomatiformes > Pempheridae > Pempheris > Pempheris klunzingeri. Next base: position 3,475,670 of record NC_092014.1, read on the forward strand.
TGACGCCATTGGCTCATGTTATGACCATCAGTGGCAATATGTTTCTGAAAAATCCTTTTTCTCCTCAGTCAGGATTATTGATTATGGTTTTATTCATCTTTAGGCATGAAAACAAGATTTTTTTAATATATATATTTACATGTCCAGTAGTTGAAATCTAGCTGCTGATGCATGATGTACAATTCAGTGGACGTGTGATTAATCATAATTTCCTCCCAATATAAAATCAGTACTTGGAAAAAGTAGCAATTGCATGACTCCTTAGATGTTACTTGATGTCCCCATATTTTTCTTTCCTGCAAGAGTTTCTTTTTATAGAAGGTTTGAACAGGAAAACATGCTGAACATGTGAGCAGGTTTCTACAAAGCAAAAATCTTTGGGCTCTGCTGGCTGTGAGGACATGCACTGTGAAACTTAGTAGTAGACTTCTTCTGGTATGTTTTTATGTGCACAAGCTTGTGGTATGAGCTTCACCTTTGTCACCTTTGGACATGCTCCAACTGCCAGTCAACTCAAAGTTTGGATTTCAATCAGTTTATCTCTGGCTCCAAGGAAAACCAAATGTTTTAGGGATGTTAGCAAAGTTAGTGAAAGGTATGAAGGTAAGAACCTGGCCAGGCAGCATCCAGAGGGTTTATCAGAGCTTGTTTGTTGACAACAGCTGCCTGTTGTTGCTGGAAAAGACGATGATGATGATGAGAACAGAGCGACGAAAGCAGTAAATGCGCCGTAAAACCAAAACAATTAGCTTGAACTTGAGCTGCAGAATTGGGTGATAACTCTCAGTGAGACAGTTTCTTCATGTCACATGTAGTCACATTATATTTCATGTAAATATAACCAAAGGAAAATGAAAACGTTACACTGCAGCTCAGGTGGAGAATGTTTTTCTAGGAACATAACTAAAGATGAACACATTGTATAACAAACGCTGATAATTGCGGCGTTGTATCAGCTAATCAGCTTGTCTCAGAGTGCTCTCCCTCCACCTCTCTATATGTCCATCCCTTTATCAGCCTCTCACCCTCCCACCTCCTCCACCTGTTTCCCTTAGGGACATTATTCATTATCCTGCACACCTCATATCTCATGTGGGCAAAACGCCCTCTGCTTATCTGTTGTTACCTACCTAACAAAGGGCTCTGAGCAGGTTACCTAGAGACAGTGGAGGCGCCATAAAGCATAATTATTATTGTTCAACACTAATGTTGAAAATCACATCTGGGATCTTGCCGTGTCAACAAAGTCCCAGTTCATCCTGATTATAATTATCGAATACAGGAAAGTTAATAAGTCGGTAATGAGTAAGTATTAGTTAAGTAAGTGCTGCAAAGGAGGGTCACATTAGGTTGCACATAAGATGGAAGCTCTTGACGGCTATAAAAGCTGTCCGGCATTCAGCAAGTTTTCAAAGCGGCTCCGAAGAGGCTTCATTTATCAAACTTTGGAAAATGTTTAGGGGAACATTCTCAAAAGACTATTACAATTTATTTCAAACAAAGACAAATGATCGTAATTTGAAGCCTCCCAACAAAGACGTAACGTGAGGGATTGATGAGCGCTGCTCAGCCTCATAAAAGTGTCGTGATTGACATTGCAGGTGTGGCGAAGGATAAAATGAACAGGAGACGAGTCGGCTCTGCCCTGCTGGTGTTGTTTAACGGCACAGCGAGAAGAACAGATTGGATAGATTGATTTTACTCAACAGAAGGTGTTTTCACTATGTGCTCTTTGATTCTTCGTATCTATTTCAACCCACGGATGGAGAACGGAGCTAAAGTCTCCAACCGAGGCTGCGTCACATGGTAATGCGGCCTAAGAACTGGAAGCTATAAGCTATACGTTGCAGGATCAATACATCCTGTCCAAATAGTGCAAGAGCTTTCAGTCCAAAAGTGATTCAAACAACCAAGAAAATCAATAGCTTTGTGTCTTCATTGATTGTATGTCTCTGACAGACAGCTTTGGGAGATAATGTTAGAGAAACAAGCTGTATTTCTAGATTTGGTAATAACTGTGAAGCGGATCGACGAGAGAAGTCTTCAAACAGCATTTAAAAATTCTGTTTGGTTTGAAATATCAAGATTTTTCCTTCGTCAGTCCTGTCGTGCAGTGAAACGTCATATTTTTAATGTTGTGAGATCAGCGATTTATTAAAAGTTTGATATATTTAGTTAAAACCACAGAGTCACAAATGGAGAAATTTGCATCCAGTGTTTTAGGATGTTCATTCGCCAAAGAAACCTGTCACTTTATAGTTGCCACATTTTTTTTTTTTTTAGAGGGGGGGAAAGAGCTCCGTGTGCAGCATCACATTTTTACTGCAATCAAACTCTACAGCAGCTGATTCGACTGACTCACACGCTTTCAAACAGAGAAAAGGAAGTAATCAGTGAAATGAAAGTGAGTTTGGCTGCAATAAGAACAAGCAGACTGTTCATTCAACGATGCCGTTGAGCACAACTGCTCTAAACGTCACCTGAGTTGACTCACTTATCAACCAATGACAAAACTTGGCTCTTCCCGTCCTAAGACGCCGTGTCCTTGAGGTGACAGAAGGAGAATTTATGTAGCCTTGTTTTTTTTTTTTTTGACAGACAAACAAACACTAAGACAGGCAGGCAGACAGCTGCTGACCCAGTTGCAGATCAGACCAGGTGTGTCAGCGAAGCCCGGGGGGGGCTAAGCTGATTTTTATTAGACATGACAGGTTAAAACCCCACTTACCCTGTCATGCAGTAGATCCATGGGTGGAAAGATTGCCGATGGGTTGGATAGATTCTTCCTGCCCTCTGGTGCTGCTTGTCTGTCTGCCTCTTCCCCCTTCTGTCACTCCCTCTCTTTTATTGCCCCCTCCAGTCCCTTAGGTAGTCCATGCTGACTAGATGATCACACCCAAATGGCACATACTGCAAGAGGACCGATAGCCGCAGCAGCTCATCTGTCCTCTGCCATTATTCCCCTTTTAATTGTGATGGAGAGCATGTTTACGGCTTCTGCTGCATCACCTGTCTCCGTTGTCTCGCTGACTCTGGCAACCAGTTCAGTTCAATGAGTTCATTACTGGCAGAACACAGAGATTTCATGTGTTGCCAAAAAGAAAAAAAAATAAATAAATAAGATAAAACAAAAAAAAAAAGATCAAATCAGTCCAATAACAAATGAACAAATCATTTAATTAAGATGAGATGTAATTAGATAAGATCAGTCCCCAGGAGGGAAATTAGTTTTCTGACAACAAACAGGCAAAAAAAACAAGCCAAGGTATGAAAACTCCACAGACACATTGAATAATTACTGTGGCGTGTGCTGTCAAAGTGATAAAGATGCTGTTTTGTCTATTTTTTCCTCTGTTTTCTTACGTTGCAGTGCGTTGAGCGCTCATGTTCACTGAATGCATTAGTAAAGGAGTGAGAAAATGACGGGATATAATGAAGAACGTGTAGCAGTAGTGTGATATGGGTTAGGGGTAGGACATTCTTCACTATTTTCCTACAGCCACATATTCCTTTCTCCTTATCACATGTCACATCAGCCGTGCTAATTGCTCTGTAGAGACTGAACTCTAAGCTAAACGCTAACATCTGTTTAGCATATTAGCCTGCTAACATTTGCTAATCAGCGCTGAATACAAAGCACATCTGAGGCTGATAGGAGTGTCATTAGCTTAACAGGTATTTGGTCACGAGCCAATGTATTCATCACCACCAAAGTCATTCCAGTTCATCCAGAGGGGGATATGAATGTGCATACTGAATTTAATTTAATCTGTCCTGCAGTTGTTGGGACATTTCACTCAAAACCAACAATTTAGATATTGTGTTGGTGCTACAGGAAGTGGATCGCCAATGGGTGCATCGTCTGGGAACCATGAATGTCTGTAGGAAGATTTGTGCTAATCCATCTTGAAGAAGATGTTGAAATATTTCACAGGATTTTAAACCCTTTACTACATTTTGTGACATAAAAAGAGAACAACTAGTCATAAATGAACTCTGATCCACCTTCCTTACCTGGTTTTATATTTCTAAAGCCAGCCAGCCAGCCTCGAAAGTCAAACCAGACACTGACCCGGTCGTGCACATGTTTCTTTAAAGTCTTTGCTCAGTTACTGTAGATGTGCTTTTTAGGCTGTGACATTCCTAAGGGTCACGGTAAGCTGAGAAAGCCTGTGGTTTGGGAAAACGCGAGGCAAAAATAGGCAAAGGCAGGGTCAGAGAGGAGAGCTGACCGCCTCATGTGTTCGCCTGCCACACATGGAAGCATGCTGAAGCGAGAGGTGATGTTGTTTTTTTTGTGTTTTTATGACGGCGGATGATCCAGAAACAAGCAGACCACTACATTATTTATATTAAAATACATCTTCTGCATACAGTAAATCTGCTTTGTGGATCCTCCCCTGTTAAAATCCTGAGACTTAGAATAATAAAAACCCTCCTGCAAGGTGAAATAACAGTCACCTCTTCATTTTTTGACATCATTAAAAAGTCTCCTTAGCAATAAGAACATAATTAACTAATCATCAAGTGGAATAGACCTTTTTTGAGTGCTTGACACACTGAATGATGATCACACGCCCCAGTTCTATCTTTTAACTTGACTGCGGTGGCACACCTGAGCAGGAGAGCCTAATTGTGAGTCATTTCGTGAGCGGCCACCTGGGGTAGTACACGTCCTGTGGTTGACATCAATCACGGCTAATCGAATCAGCTGTCTCGGGCTACGTACAAACAACACACCCGCTCTCGCGCTGACAGAGTGGAGAGGCTTGTCCAAAGAACAAACTGGTCGCAACAGATGGAAAATCTGCACTGACATACTTCACACTTAGATGAAAACACGGTTCATCAAATATAACATCTATGAATGATCGCATCTGCACATCTGAGTTGTTGGCTGCTTGCGGTTTGTTTGATTTGAATGAGTAAAAAAAAAAGATTAAATTGAGTTTGTGAAGCTGAAATGTATGTTACAAAGAGAAAAAGGCAAACAGAACATAGAGACGAACAAAAAAAAAGATTAATATAATAGATACAATAGATTATGGACAAGAAAATCAAGCACAAAAACCCCACTGATGTCATAGTGAGGCTTCAAGAAAATTAATAAAAGCATACTGAGGAGATTCAGCACAGCAAAACCTGCTTTATTCCTTATTTCTCTTGCACTATTTTACTCTTCCAAGCTTAAACCTCGTTCCCTTTTCATGTCGCTCCTCCTCCTCTCCCCTCAGAGGGAGGTGGCAGCCATTTGCAGTGCCCTCACGCCAAAGTTACAACTTCTTGCCAAAGCCTGTCACCCCCACACCACCGACACACACCCATAAACCACTGTGTGTGTGTGTGTGTGTGTGTGTGAGTGTGAGTGGTAGTGTGAGCAAACTATCTCTTTTTTTATTCATTTCAGGTGCAAAAACATTGCATAAATAAAAGTTTTTGTCCCCAGAGAGAGAGAGAGAGGGAGAGGAACAGAAACAGAGAGTACGGGTTGTATGTGGTGCTGAATGTGGAAGATGACAGTTACAAGTGGCCTCTGTTCTGTTTTCTGTTCGTCGTCCTTAAGGGACTTAAAGTGAGCGTTTTCGTGACCTTTTTGACCTTTGAGTGCTTTTACATGCACACAAAAAAATCAGCTTACGGGGAGAAATCAAGTTGCACAGAAAGACTGTAAATATATATATGAAGAATGGACGCCTTTCAAGTCCTGCAAGATTCTTTTGCAGACTTTCTATAATTTTACTCTGTTGATTTTGTGGTGGTTTTCTCAATTTCTGCACAGTTAAAGGTTCTTTTACTGAACCTGAATCACAAACTTGTCATTTATAATATTGGACCATATAAGTTGACTTCATAATGGGGAAACAGGAGTTAAAACTCTTGCACTTTAATGCAACTTTAGGAGTTATTTCCACAGCTTTTGGCTATCATTTATCTCAAATGTGCTCACAAGGTTAACTGTTGACATCTTGGAGCGTCTGACATCTGAAGCTATAATGAAGTCTGACAGGATAAGAAGCACAAGTGGTCAGACAGGCTGTAAACAAGCCATGAGCTAAAGACACTGAAGCCTGAAGGCTCTGCTCCGCTGCATACTGACAATATGCTGGATTTGTATTGATCAAACTGTCAATGCTCTTAACAGCCCAACTCACTGACGGACTGTAATTTCACAATATCATACTGCTGTTCACACCAGATTACACCATATATAACCCTGTAGACTCTCTAAGGTCAGAAACTAGCTAGATTTTTTAAATACCTTGATTTATTAGATGGACACTACATCTCTATTTGAAGATTAGATGCATAATTTCTTTTTTTTGGCAATAATAACAAGCAATGTGGAAGCTATGACAAAAACATTGTATTAGTTCCTTTATGGTTTAAACTGGTAAAAGTCCAGTAGAAAACAATAAATACAAAATACCCCTGTTCTTTTTATACATTAGTTGGTGAGGTTGTTCCATTACTGGAGGCTTTTTCTCATATTTTGATGATTTCAACTCTTTTTAAAAGCCCAAAAGTTTCTTTCTTGACAGGATCTTTTACTACTACATAGCACCATATCTTTGGAGTATCTCTTTAATTCGATATGTCACAACCAGCACGACCAGATTGCCTTGGAGGAACATTTTCTTTCTCTCTGTTCAGTTAAAGTCTCCTGACTGACCCCCCTCCCTTAACTTCTGTGCACGAGCAAGACTCGCCCTGTTGCCGTTGATCCAGGCAGCGACTACGTTTCCTCCAAAATGTATCTTGGACATATTTTAATTAGACGGGGCAAAAAGTGAAACGTCCCTGTGCCAGTCTCTCTGTCTCTCCCTCAGCGACGGTCTTTCTGTTGCGTTGTATTAGTGCCAACATCAGTCAGTTTGTTTTGCTGGCTTGGCGACACCGCTCTGCTGCCAGCTGCACTTCTGCCTGGAGAGTGCACATCATTCATTTTAATATTTCTCCTCCTTCTCCCTCCCTCCTCCTTCCCATTCACCCATCAGCCCTTTTTCTCTCCTCTACTTCCCCCCTTTTTCTTTCCCTCCCTCCCTCCGGTGCCTTTCCTCGCTTTCCTTTTTCACCTTTTTGCTGTTTGAGTTTCTGTTCTATCATTTTGTGAAGCACTTAACTATGTTTTGAAAGGTGCCACATAAATAAAGTTATTTTCACCCTCCATCCGTTCATTCATCCCCTCCCTCCTTCCTCATCTCCTTCCCTCTTTCACCACTCTTCCCTTGTCTGTCTCTCTGCATCTCCTCCCTCCCTCTTTTTTTCATATCAGTCTGAGAATTACTTTTTAGATTAGCAGCAACTATTCTCTGCTATTTTTGGGGATTTTTCCACCCAAGGTTGTTTGGTTTCATGAAATGTGATTTAATTTCCAGGCCTCGGCGCCCACCTCTATTCGAAGAGGCTGTCTGGAGTTTATTAACATAACTGTAGCATTTTTCACATTACTCTGGCTGCATTCAATCACATTAGAGAAAATTGTAAAGTTTAATTTTTTTTCCAGTCCATTCAACTAAGATTCATGTCCTGATCATTACATTAAAGTAAGTTAAAAGTGAACATGATGACATACCGTTGTCTCTGGACACATCTGCTGAATGCTCTCTTGCAATACAATATCTGCTTTCAGCAACCAAAGCATGATTATTTTTTTTTAAACTAAATGAAGTTTTGGTTCAGTTAAGTTTGTGGTTTTGGTGTAATATTAAAAAAATAAAATAAAATGATAATCTTTCCTTAAACAAAACCACTTCCCCACAAAATGTGTGTCTTATCCATGGATGTTTATAAGACGTGAGCATCACCACTGTGATGTTTTGGATGCCGCCATCTTGGTTTTGGAGCCACAAGTGACCTTCAATCCACAAAGGTTTTGGAACGATCGACTCTGATTGGTTAGTCACGAGGTAGTCCCGCCCTAAAGCGTGCCCCACTTTATGGTCTATTTTCCTCTAAATTGGATCATAATTTATAACATTTTGTCTTGAAGAAGCGACTGAGACCATAAAACTCATTAGGAAAATGCTCGAGCTAATAAATCAAGTGAGAAGTGGAGTCATTTGTCCATAGACTTCCATACATTTGGACTACAGCAGAGTCGCCTCCTCACTTTTCAGACGTGAGAGCTGCATCCACTTCTTTCCTACAGTCTGTGGTCTTAAATGGAAAACAAATGTTGTCAGCGAACATAATTCAGGCAGCAGTTGTGTATTAAATGTCCCAGTCAGTGTATCTGCACCACCACCACCACCACCACCACCACCACCACCACCACCACCACCACTACTCTTTTCTTTCTTCACACACACACATAATTCACCTTTCTCTCAGAAGGAACAAAACACAACCCACAGGAGTACAGCTTTAGGGCTCTAACCTTTTTAATGGTTGAGAAGAGCACGATCAAACTCTCATTACCGTCATTTAAACTAAAGGTTGAATCTTTCTTCAGTTTCTCATTTGATTTAACATTTTGTGCGCATAATGCAGCACATCACCGTGTCCAGCTGTCCTCAGCGACCTTGTCCACAAGAGGGTTTTTGGCTCGATTTAACAATGTTGCGACACTTTGCTTCGGCTGTTCCCACAAAGGTTGCTTCTGAGGAAAATGTAAAGAGGAGGCTGTTTTTATTGCTTTCGTGAAACGAGCGCTGCTGTTATTTGTCTGGTCAGGACGGTCTTAAATGATCAGGCTCGCCCCTGCAGAAGCCTTCATCTCTCTGTCATTTATCCCTTTCATCCAAACCCTCAGTGACTCACCCTACTTCCTTTCCTTTATTTCACCTCGACCTGCCCACCATCCGAACCACATGGGCTCATGCAAACACACACACACACACACACACACACACACACCAGCCAGTCAGTTTGATCAAAGGTCTGATGGTTCTTTGACTGACAACCACTCAGACTGACACAAACACACACAAACACACACACACACACAAACACACACAAACACAGGGGACTGAAGCTTTAGTGTGAGGAGGAAGTGTAGGAGTCCTCGTGTGTGAAACTGCTGCCCTCTTGTGTTTATGGCGATAAGTGATCTCATTATCTGTGATGTCTTTGATTTTATGTATTCAAGAGAATAAATTAGAGTTCTCGTTCTGTGCGTGTGTGTGTGTATATGTGTGTGTGTGTGTGTAACAGCAAGGTGATACAGGACCAAGTGCGTCATGCTGACACATGCTGTGACGCAGGTGGGCTCCATGCCCACACACACACACACACTCACACACTCACACACTCACACACTCACACACTCACACACTGGACTTGAATTATGGATTAGGAAAACAGATTATTCAAGGGTTTGAAGTTCCATTGCATTGCTGTGTCAGGGATGTTTTTAATGGGGAGGGGTTTGTGCTGTATTCATCCATTAATCCAAAGTGTTCACACATTATCTCAGGATGGTTCCTGCTGCTCGTCTCGTCTCGTCTCATCTCTTCTCGTCGTCATACCATTTGACACGAGCTACTTCCAGTGATTCGCTAAAAGTGTGTGACTCTTCATCGTGTTAGTGTTGCTACTGATAGATTTCTAGATGCTTTTAGATGTAGCTGCCATTTATTGTGGGAGATAAGCAACTATTTCTGACTTACAACTAGGAGGCTGACGTGGTTTCTTTCCAACTTGACTGCTTGTTTTCATGTCAAAGTTGGAATAGTGTTGCATCCTTGAGCTGTTATACTGATTAGTTTTCATCAGATTCTTTCTAACCTCTTGGTAGTCGTGCAATGATTAGAGAGCTTTTTATTGGATCTGTTATCTCTCTTCATCACCGTTACATCTCGTAATCTGTGCATTTATTATCTGAGGAATGATCTCTGCAGCCTGAACAAACAGGAACAGATTAAATGGGTAGATTTTACCTCTGTTAGCACATTGGTAGATCACCCTGCCTGCAAGGATCCCTCAATTAGTGCACCATTCTGGACATTTAAAACCATTTTGATTTCCTCTCTGACATTTAGAGGTCACTGCGATGAGAGAAACTGGGCAGATAAGAAGAAGGGAGAGAAGACACACGAGTTTAGGACATGGAGATGAAGGATTTAGGACAAATATGGACTGAGCTTTGATGCAGAATGAGGAAGTGATGGAAAGTAGAGAGTGTGAGGACGGACAGGCATCAGTAAAAAAGAAGAGCTTTTGGTAATTATAGTTCTGTAAGAGCAATCAATGCTGACACCTCCTTTCCTTCACCCCTCCCCTCTCCGCCTCAGAGCCTCGCAGTCCCTCTCGGCAGATTTGACTACAATGAAGGTGTTTTGACGCAGAAGCTTTCGAGCTTCGAATGCTGCATTCCCATCTCGAGCGTTGTTTTGAGCCAGTCCTTCAGTATCTCCACTTCAGATGAGGCCTGCTGTGGCGAAGCTGCTGTGGGACTCCATGCTCTTACTACTGGTTCTCACCAGGTTAGCCCAGGACTGTGCTGGAGACTGGAAACTGTGGTTTCTGGCGACGATACAGTGTCCCGGCCCCTCGGCCATAGAGTTTGTGTGGAGACAGATGGCCTGATAATGTGTATATTGAGATATTTGCCACCAAAGGAGGCTGAAGCACGCTTTATCCAGTTTCCTGCTATAGTTTTAAAACAGGATGCTTCCAAGATATTAGAAATCTGGTACTACTAACGGCTTACTCTTAATCCTGGAAGCAAGTGATGGTGAGGGTGTTGCAGGGTGGAGGAGGAGTGGGGGGGGGGGGTGGACTCTGCTGGCACAATACCTCAGTGTTTGCTGTGTTCCCAGTGAGAACAAACCTGCTGTAGGCCTTCACAAGCAGTTATTAAGATGGCCTGCAGAGCCTCTGGTGTATGTGCCCCAAAGGAAGAGTCATCTGCATCCACATGCATGTAGCCCACAATCTCACCACTGATCCCTTCCAACTCTTTGTGCAGCAGCCGAGTGACACTTAAAAGTGTGTGTGTGTGTGTGTGTGTCGAAGACAGTCATCCAGACCAGTCCAAAGCAAGTCCCTATTGACGGTGTCGAAGGCTTTTAACGGGTCCACGAAAGTTATGACTAGATCTTGAAGTTGCGCTCTGTTGCTGCTGCTGCATATGCACACACACACACACACACACACACACACACACACACACACACACACACACACACACTCATACACACCGAGGTTGTGGGACAGGAAACGAACAATGACTCGCTGTGGTAGTCTGTGTGACCACCAGGTGCCAGCAGACTACAAGTACACACAGATCGACTTCTTTTCTTAACCAACAAAAGCCACTTTCAGCACAAACGGAGTCTGGTTTTAGGGGTTTAAGCTCCAGTGCCATTTAGTGTTTACATCAGGAATTTTAGGATTTTTTTCTCACACCTAACTTGAACAACAGGAAATGTCTGGTGGAGCAGTGGGGGAAGAATTACTCAGATCTTTTAAAGAAAAAAGCACAAATATCAAAGTTTGGAAATAACCTACTCTGTTACAAGCATTAAAATCTCTCAGTAAGGTCTTATCATTACCTGATGTAATGGATCACAACTTACATTATCAATCTAAAGCTGCAAAGTAACTGGTCAATAAAGCTGTTAGATAAATGCAGTGGGGCAGCATGGTGGTGCTGTGGTTAGCAGCCTCACAGCAAGAAGGTCCCGGTTTGAACTCGGGATCTTTCTGTGTGGAGTTTGCATGTTCTCCCCATGCATCTCTCTCCGGGTACTCCGGCTTCCTCCCACAATCCAAACACATGCACATTAGGTTAATTGGTAACTCTAAATTGCCCGTAGGTGTGAGTGTGAGTGTGAGTGGTTGTCTGTCTCTGTATGTGGCCCTGCGATTGGCTGGCGACCAGTCCAGGGTGTACCCCACCTATCGCCCAATGTCAGCTGGGATAGGCTCCAGCTCCCCCCGCGACCCTGACGGATAAGCGGTATAGAAAATGAGATGAGATGAGATAAATGTAGTGAATTAAAGGTACAATAATTGTGTGTGTGTGTGTGTGTGTGTGTGTGTAGGCTGTCTATTCTTATCTGCAGTACCTCATGTGTCCACAGAGTGTCAGTAGAGGACCGTCCAGATGAATCGGCCATGATACCGAGCATCAACACCATCACTATAAACTAGTGTTTTCATGGTATATTGGGTCAAATGAATGAGGTGAAACAGCAACAATAACAGGTGCTTCCTCTTGTTTAGAGCTGACAACACACCTGTGAAGTGAAGCTTTGTGTAATTCTCTGTTCCAGGTAATTATTCTCTGCACTTTACTCCAGCGGACACAAGTGACGCTTGGCTGTTTCTTCAGCAAAACCTTCCCACATGTGAAATAAATTGCATGTGCTAAAGTGACATGTAAAGCTGGTTATAGTGGGGAGATGTAAATATATGTAAGGGTGTAAAGATGAGGAATTAGAGACTGTAAAGCTTTTCTGCAGAGAACAAAAAAAAAAAAAAAAAAAGCCTGACTGCTCAGCAAATTCTTCTGCTGGATAAATAGAAGGTTTACAAATCATTGATTCGTCCTTTATTTTAATGAGGAGAAATCCACTGGGAACGTGTTTGTTCTCTCCGAGGAGTGAACTGTGCACAAGGCAGCAGTTTAAACAAATATCCTTTTTTCCAAAACCACGCACAGGGAAATGCATGTACTTCATGCACTGTTACACACCGTCATAGGTATTAAAACCCCTTAACCCATACCATCCCACAGCAGGCTTCACTTGTGTCTAATATAGAGTGTTTTTTTTAACAAGAGTGGTCTGCTGGCCTGAGTACATGCGTTAAAACAAATGTCTACTTCCGGATTAGACACCGTTACAGAGGAAGGGCCAAACCAGCGTCTCGAAGGTGGAGGATTTTGGTTTCTAACTATCCACCATTTCTATTAGATCCCATTCACATGCAGGTTTTTTGTTTTTACGAGTTTAGCTAAAGTGCCACACGTAAAAAACATAAAAGGATGAAATTCTTCTTCTTCTGCAGGCTGGAAAAAAATCCTTTTCTTTTCTTTTCTTTTTTTTTTTTGTGGTATTTTGCAGCCGTCTCTTGGAGTCAGAAATGATTATTGCAGAAGCTGAGTGTGCTGGTTTTGTTGTGTCAGCCTGGACGATCAGCCGAAACAGCGGCCAACACAGTCAGCCTATCAATTAGCTAATAGTCTCAGTCACAGCTATCTTCCTGTAATGACACAGCCGTTTCTCTGCTCGGAGAAAAAGGCCTCGCTGGACGGTGGTGTGGTTTAGGGTTGGGCTGCACAGCATGGCGATAACGGCAGTGGTGGAGATTTGGAAAGCCTCTTTTTCCCCAGTCACATTGCAAATAAAGGCTCTAATTAGTCGAGTGTAATTCTCCATCTGACTCAAACACATTTTTATTTATTATTTGCCCTTCTGGGTTTAATTATCTCACAAGTCAACATATGTTGTTGCTTAAATGGTGAGTTTGGAATTCAAGATGTTGGTTTTTTTTCCACCAGCATATGAAACAGTGTCACAGCTCCATCTTTTTTTTTTTTTTTTTACTTTTTTTTAATTCAATTAAAAAAAAAAAAATTCAATTATATTTTCATCATGGGTGTTACATTTAAAATCTCAACACATTTTTCTCCATACATCATGTCATACTATTTAAACAGAGTGCATACATAATTACATTTTCCCCCATTGTTCAGTACATTTCTCTAAAACAAAAGTAAGTCTCTCCATACAGTAGATTTCTTTCACTATCCGGCGCCACTGGGCCAATGTTGGAGGGTCAACCTGCAACCATTTTCGGGTTATAGCTTTCCTGCTACCTGCCAAAAGTATCTTCAATTGATATTTATCTTTGTGTAGGAGTGTTTCAGGTATTTTACCAGGATATAGAGTAACAAAAGAATAAACTAACTCCACTCCCATTATTTTGTTTATCTCATTAGCCACCTCCCCCCAGTATGATTGGATTTTTGGGCAGGCCCAAAAGACATGGGAATGATTCGCCATTGCAGCCCCCTCCAACAGAATCCGTGAGCCCGTTTGCAGTGCAGTTATTTTGGGAGTGATAAAGAATCTCACTACAGTCTTCCAGCCGAACTCTCTCAACGATCTTGAGTTTGCAGTGGTTGTCATAGCTCCATTTTTAAACATGATAGTAATTCTTTAAATCAAACACCCTCCTTCTCCTCCAGAATCTATGGATATTCAGATGTTTTTCATTTCAGAAGTTGAACTACTGGACGTAAAGTGTCTCCTACTTCTCTGAGGAGAAGTGGAGGCTGGAGGTATGTTTAGCTGCATCCTGGACGATCATTGGCTGCAAACTATTTGTGATGTCACAAAGTCCTGCTGGTGCGTCCACGTTTTAAACTCAGGTTTAAGGTGAGAGAGAAACTTTCCCCTCCTCAGCAGATAAATGAGAAAACAGTCTTCTTGCGTCAAACTCTGCCTCATTCTGCAGAGGGAAGGTCAAACATCCAGATGATGTAACAATTAACAAAACACACATTTGACTTTAGGGGGACTTTAAAAAAAAAAAAGAGACAAATTGGCACGTCACAGCAGAAAAAAAGCACGGAGGTTGATGATATAATTAATGAGATCAGAGTCCTGGATCAGCCGACAGGTTTTTCAGCACTAGACGTCACACTAATTCTGCCTTTAGTCCACAAAGAAGGGAGTCGCATGAGATAAACCTAAATTTAACAGCTGCTTTCATATGTTTGAGTAAATGAGTGATGCCGTCACTCACCGCAACAATGACGGCATCACTCACTTCACATCCTTTAGAGTAAACTAGTGAGTGTTTTATGAAGGGAAGAGTGAATGAGTGAGCCGAGGGCGTGCTCCTCCCTGATTGGTTCATGGGTGACTGCATCATTTGTGGTAGATGATATTCTGCTTTTCTTAAGAGCTCTTTACGCACTTTCCCTCCCTGCCTCTCTCTCTCTCTCTCTCTCTCTCTCTCTCTCTCTCTCTCTCTCTCTCTCTCTCTCTCCAGCTGTCACTCAGGGCCGCCCTCTCTTTGTGATTGGCCGGTTGCCAGCCACTCCGGTTTAGTGAGGGCACCGCCTTGCTGTTGATGCCTCAGCTTTTTCTCAATGAAACCTCCACACCCGAGACGTTTATGGCACTCGCACACTGGCATTATACGTGTGTGATATATTGACTTAGTAAATGAGTTTAAACTTTCAGTGGCTTTTAAACACAGTAAAACTGCACTCAGCAACGTCCTCTTACTTCATATGAGTTATGGTTGCAGCGCACCCTTTCCCACATAGAGACCACCCTGAATAACGAGATGACCGGTGCCCCAGTGCATGAACACAACTACAGAACTTTGAAATGCAAGCGTCTCTCTGCTGCTGGGTTTTGGGGCTGCTTCATCTGTTTGTTTTCAGGTTGTCATCTCTCATGAGTGACTGTGTAGTTAGTCCCCTCAAAGCTTTGTGTTGTATCTCAGCTCCATTGTGTCGTGTTGCAGTCAACTTGCAGTGTTTGCTTTATTTTCTTGCGTTTTTCCTGTGTGCACAGTTGATTTCTTTATTTGGTGTGTGTGCTGGCGAGGATCTTCTCCTCTTGTGTTGCAGTGTTTTAAATTCTCCCGGTATGGGCTCTCATGGGTATTCACAAAAAGATAATTCACATGATTTCCCTTTACAAACATTATAGAAACTATTCCAGCAGCTGCACTGCATTTCTTTTATCTGTTTAAATCTTTAAGATGAGAGATTACTCATGCAGCTACTGAATGTTTCATTTCAAACCTATGAATCTAATTCAAAAGTTCAGGATGAAGCGTGGACCTCCTCTTAAACCACATCTGTAGCTGCCAAAATGCAGCAGCGTCTCTCCAAGTCGCTGCACTGTAGGAAAAGTACAGCTTTCACCAAGCTGATCTCTCATACTGAGCATGCCTGTGAATCCACAGTGTGAAAACACGTTACAGTCATACACCTTGCTTTGGTCTGAGGGAGACTCGTGGTTTGACTGTTCGTTTTCACCTGAATGTCAAATGTGTTTCATCGGAGTTGCACTTATTTCTGAAGTTTCATCGTCTGTTTAGTCGCCAAACTTTTCTTTGTTTGCTCAGAAAAGCCCGAAGGAAACAGTGCGCTGCTCCCACTGCTGGGTGATGGACGCCACTTGTGATTCTTCCTCAGGAATGTCAACTCAGTTTGTAATACCGTAGAACAGTGCAGATGCAAAGGCTTCGTCGGTGACTGTTGTGTTAACACATTCTGCGACAGATAGCGACTCTTATTTAGATGCTGACGTTTATTTGACTGAAAATCTTCGATTCGATTGTCAAGGATTTGGTCATTTGGCTTGTTTAATATGAAAATCCTGCTTGGTTCAGTATTTCATTGTCCAAGTTGAACCGGTTCGTTACCTTGACAGCATACTGGGGCAGGTACAGTGTATTTACTGTGAGGACACATTGTCTTTGTCTCACTTTGTGAACAGTGTAACCAAGGGAGGAGGAGGAGGAGGAGGAGGAGGAGGAGGGTAGGTCTAAAAACTTCCTGCCCCAAGGAGATAAGTCACATCTTGTAGTTTTAACTTTACAACAACAGAACAACCAAAAATGCCCATTTAGATTCAACTCTTTTCACTCAAACGCACAGACGTAGATCTGTAGTCACACTAAAACGCTGGAAAGAGAGAGAGAGAGAGAAAAGAATGATGAACGAGTGATGACGGAGAAGCAGAGAAAGGGAGAGAGGAATGGAAAAGAGCAGAGCCGCAGTGACGTGGAGAGACTGAAACATGAGGCAGACTTTGGGAGAAAAGAAAGAAATGAGATAGGTGGGAGACAAAAGCAGGTGGAGTTGAATGATTGAGGAGGAGGGAGAGATATGGGGGCATCGAAGGAGGGGTGAGGAGGACGAGATGGAGTGAGAAAAGGAAGGAATATTTAAAAAAAAAAAAAGGGATGTGAGACTTTATATTAGGCAAAAAGTGAATCAGAGAAGCAAACGACACAGGAGGAGATGATGAAAGGTGGAGGAGGTGAGAGAGGGAAGGGCAGAGAAAGGAAAGGAAGGAAGGAAACGATCAGAAGGAGATGAGGGGAGAGGGGAGAAGGTGAAAAAAGAGAGAAAGAGGAGCATGAAGTTACGAAGGGGGAGTTAAAGTGAGGTGAAGGAGAGACGACGTAGGGAGGCTGAAGAGGTGTGAGAAGAGAAGCAGGGAAAAGAGACGGATGAGGAAGGACGGGGAAGGAGAAGGAGAGGTGTGAGGATAGAAGGACGAAGGGGAGGAAGGAGAGAGGACGAAGGGGAGGAAGGAGAGAGGACGAGGTTCAGATGAGAGCAGCAGAGGGAAGAAGGGAGAGAGATGAGGAGAGCCGATTTATCCGGGCACTTTATCACTGCCTGGTTTACCTCTGTGTCCTGGTCTACTTACAGTACACACACACACACACACACACACACACACACACACACACACACACACACTACATTATCGTTGATTACACAGAATTCCAATGATTAAGCACATCAAAGCCTGTTATTCAGGTCTTGAGGAGTATTACTGCATAAGATTTCTCTAAAGCCTTTCGTCTGCACAAAATCTGTTCAGAGCAAAAGCTTGAAAATGAAGTTAAATTAGCCGCTACAAGGCTAACGCACCTTAATAGTGTCTGGTTGCATTATGGGTAACGTAGGTAGCCTTAATAATCAGTGGACTACTCCTGTCATAGCTGAGATACTGGGCCGTCTGTAAGGATTATTACAGACGGTTCAGGTTACGCTCCCTCTCAGTTTTACCTCCAGTAAAATGATCTGAATAAACTGTTTTAGCGTCCTGAGCTTTGTTGTGACGACGTCGCCGTGATCCTGACGTCAGATATCAACTTAGAAATGATCACCAGAGCCGTGAGAACTCAAATCTGCACTTAAAGACACGTAACACACAGACAAATGCAAATTACAATGGAGACATGAACACACACACACACAGTTAAATGCATGGAGATGCACAGTGTTGAAACTTACACACACACTTACACACACTTACACACAGTTACACACAGTTACACACACTTTCACACACCTCTGGTAGCAAGAAGAGCAGATAAATGCACACATTCACATAGTGAGCACACACATACACTCAGGAGTGAGCAGAGAAAACAGGCTGTTCTGTTCCCCTCCTTCATATCTCTCCTCCTCCCCCCTCCTCCTCCTCACCCTCCTCCTCCTCACCCTCTCACTATCTCCCTCTGTCCCCGCTCTCCTCCTTTTCACCTTCCTCCACCTCCTTATCTTTCCCTTTCAATCGCTCGCTCGCTCTTCTCATCGTCTCCTTTTTTTGTCATTTGGCTTCCTGTCTTCTCTCGCTTCCTATCTGACCTTATTTCCTGTCCCCTCTCTCCGTCGCTCCTCCTCCACCCTCCCTTCTCTTTGCCTTCCTCTTCTTCTCATCACAGTTTTAGCTCCTCCAACTTTTGTTTTCGTCTTTTTCTGGCCACTTCTTCTCCTTTTTCTTCTCCTCTTATGTCGTCGTCTTTCCTTTCCTGTTCTTTCCTCCTTTCTATTTCATCTCCTTCTTAATTCCCCATCCTTCCTTTTCAGTCAGAGGAATTCAGAAAAAGTATTAGAAAACTGCGCATGTGTGCTTTTTGGCAGGAATAACACTTTTATTTATTTTTAGTCTTATTCTCCTCCCAGCTTTGCTGACAGTGCCTGTAACAACTGTGAATTTATTTTCCTACCATTTGTTTCTATTACTGGTCCCACCATGCTTTTGGTGTGGGGCAGGGAAACCACCTGGAGAGACGAAGGTGCAGTCCAACACTAAAAATAATTACTCTCCGGTCCACCTGCTCTAGCTTTATTCAAACAGACCCAAGCTCGGATTTGATCCTTTCTTCTTCCCGCTGCTGAATTTCTTGTAAAAGACATGCATCTGTTCTCGCTGAGCTCACACTGCCTACCACACTGTACTGTTCTTGAACTCCACACTGAGACAATGATGACTGGTCTCTAGGGGAGCTTTGCTATAAATGAGGCTATAGGAATAAATAATTTGGCCCTGATATGGGCTTTCTTCCATCCACTCTTTTCGCTCTCTGCTCCAATATAATGACCGATATAAATGATTTATACTGGACAAATAATGATGATTTAAGAGTCTGAAACTTTAAGCATTCTGGTTCACATGATCAAAAACTGGAGTGGTTGTTTAGTTTTAATGTGTTTGTTCACAAACTGTCTTAAAATCCAAGAGGGAATATTTAACGTGTAGTTTTCTTGTACTGTAAAGTAAAAGTTTTTGTCACTGATTTACAAATGTTGTTGTCGACAATGAAAGTTTGAAGATTTGACTGTGAAAGTTGTTTCTCTACTTTTTAGTTGAGTTCAGTTAGTTAAATAGTTTCATGGATCTGGCTTATCTGAATTGATGGTGTCTTGCGAGCCTGTGTGGGTGAGGTGTGGTGGGAGAGGGTACAGCCTGATCATCCTTATCAGGTAATGTAAGTTTCAGTTCAACCAGAGCAGAAGTCTAATGAACCAGAATAAGAGAAAACGCTCTGATAAACTAGCCAGGAACAGTCAGCTGTGTTTGGTCATCCAAAGTGGTCGTGTATCAAATGTGAAAGTGGGAATTGTTCAGAGAAAAGATGCGTCTACAAAGGGACGACATTTCTTTTGTCAGGGATTAAAAATACTGTGATAAAACTACAGTATGAACCTGGTATGTGACATGTTAACCAGATTACTCCTCCGGTTGTTGCTCCAGAGGAAAAAGAGCACAGACGACACTTCTGCTCTGGGCGCACTGGGACTCAGCTCAGAGCACCGGGAGCACTTTGATGTCAAGAAAAGAAAAATGACTACTGCCGGGATCGCCGTCGCTTTGGCCTACTTTTGTTTTTCGCAGGTGGAGCTGTGCATGTGCATGTGATCACGCTCTTAATTGTTTAATTGGCTCAACATAGTCGTAGCGCAGGGTTGTGGAAGAGGAAAACAGGGAGATAGATGGTGACTGAAGGTGACAGAGCGTCTTCATTTAAAGGTAACCTCAGCAGCACAGTGGGTTTAGTTATGTTAACTTCATCCAACTACCTTTTCATCCTGCTCCTTCCTTCTTTCTTCACCTGCCTCATCATGGTGGACCACTCTCCTCCTCCTCCTCCTCCTCCTCTCAAATGAAAACATTAACCTATTAAACCCTCCGTCTCATCCTAATAATGACAGAGCTGCTTTTTTTTTTTTTTTTTTTAATGAGAAAAAGATGCATTAGGGGAAAAAAAAGAAAAAAGCTGTGGGTCTTAGCATCGTCCTGACTGTGCTCTCTTTAATCAGTCAGACTATTTGGAGTCATAATTCACTCACTCACAGTGAGGAGCAGCAGTTCCCACACTGCAGCCCTCTTTGAAATGACTAATCATTACGTTTCCTCTGGTTACACATCATCCAAAGGAAGTGTAGTAACACTTAGAACAGAACAGGGATTGACGACAGACTGCAGGCCTGTTGAAAATCATATGACGGGAGGATATTTTGGGAAAAGAGTTTAATTATGTTAAAAGGTAAGTTAATGTTTTTTGACTGGTTGCTGAAAGATCTAAATAACTTTATTTGCTGGAACTTTTCAGACTTTTTTTTGCCTGGTTGTCGTTTCCCAAATTAGCCGACTCTCTGGCAGGCCTCCTCACTGTTACAGAGGGATTTTCAACTTTAACCAAGAGCTGCTATTTTTAAAACATCCTCTCTAGAATAACTTCATACCCCGCAGCCAGTGGACGCGTTAACCAAAACGGAGTATATTTATCTTATTTGGGTTGATTCTCCTGTAAATTTAACATTTATCCGTCTGGATGGCGATCAAAGCCCCTCGGTGGGTCTTAGACATCCTGAGACATATGGGCTTGACGTGCTTGACTTGCCTTTGCATCGGCCGTCCCTCAGACTCTGGCGGGCTGCCACATATTGTGCTGCACTGAAATGAGCATTCTGGGTTTTCTTCTGCAAGATTTTGGAGCTTGGATTTGGCCCGTTTGGGGTTTTTATATTATATTTAGTGGTGGTTTATACTATTCTGAATGTTTGCCAGTGGATAAAGTAATGGTTGTCTGTCTGCACAGTCTGTCTCCGTCTCTCTTCCAACGAAGCCACTCCCCAACCTATTAGTGAGGATTATTTCAGAATAGATTATGGTTACGTACGTAATATACCAGAGCTGACAACTAAATTGTTAGCTTTTGAAGCATTCACGTTATTCAGCGAATCACAATTCACAGAGTGTAATAAGATCCAAGTGTTACTACTAAGGCCGTGATTATATCATCACACAGTATTTGGCACTTTTGATCCTTTTCTCACAAAAAGTCAGCTTCTCAGAGTAAGATTTACCAAATAGGCTGCCCGTTCACTACTTGCTAACTCTAACTTGATGGATTTAATTCACGGTTAGCTGGTTAAATCTCACGAGATGGTCAGAAAGCAGTAGGCTGTAATATATCCATGTCTCTTTACTCTGTGATGCTCATAGTTGGGGTGTCAGTAGGTGTCAGTCAGTGTAACTTTATTCACATCCACTCTGTGAAGTGACTCATATGTGCAGAGGTGAGACAGTAGGCAGGATTTAAACTTATCTCTCAACTTTTTTTTTCATTCTTTGCACAATTAGGTCCCAATTTTTGTGTGTGAAAACAATAAGAAAACAACGGATGCCCTTTGAGGACAGATTATTAAGAATTATCACAACATTTCAGCCCTTTTTGTGAACACTAGGAGTTCACTCTGCTCTCAAGTGCAGCTTTTCAGAAGAGCGAGAAACACTTTTGCCTTTTCATACAACATGTCGTGCGAACCGGCTCGAACCAAACGCCGACCTTACATTTGGCATCTGTTGTGATGGCAAGCATTTTTGGCATCGCAAACTGTGGACTCACTGCAGCTGTGCTGGAAAAGCTGTTAACACTGACATCCACAAATTTTCACGAGTTGACACTATATTAAATAGGCGAAATTCTTGACCTTAGAAATAGCGCTTTGATGACTATGAATAAATTACTCAAGATCGGCTAACTAGCTTTCCAGCTAATAGAGCCTCCATCTCACCGACTCCAGCAGTGGATGGATTTTGTTCACTTGTCATGAGATAACTCAGTCGTCGTCTTGTGGCGTAAGTGTGGAACTTAAGTCCACTTTGGTGGCATCAAGTGGTTCAAAACGATCTCTAGCTTGTCCTTTTTTTTACTGTTCATTCAGTCTTGCCCTTTTACTGATGTAGTCTTCAAAGTAATGTCATAAATCACTGCACATGTACACTACTCACAAAAAGTTAGGGATATTCGGCTTTCAGGTGAAATCTCAGGATGAACCTAAAATGCATTCGAACCTTTCCAGGTGAACTTAATGTGACCTTTGAATGCACATGTCCAACTGTTCAGTGTCTCAGTACTTTTGGAATATTCATTCAGTTAGAATTGGTATTTAAACAGTCCTCCTCATCCTGCTGTTCACATTCTGACATCATGAGACCAAGACGACACCTAACAGTTGATCAGCAGCACCTCAACACTGGAGGCTTCAAACAGGAAGTCCTCAGACGGAGGTGTTCACTGAGCTTAGAGGGTCACAGAGTGTCATCAGGAGGTTGGAACAGTGATACAGAGACTGGAAGAGTCACAGAAAGGAGAGGAGTGGACGTCCTTTGGCCACATCCCAATTTATTGAGACACTGAAAATGTTTTATTGTGGTATACCTACCACTGTTGGTAGATTTTCTTCAAATACATTGTTTAAAATGAAGAAATCACCAGTGCATGCTTCTACTTAAATGCCCTACTTTCATGATATAATATCACTGTAGCATTCACTTTTTACATTTTCCATATATTTCACCTGAAAGTCGAATATCCCTAACTTTTTGTGAGTAGTGTATAAGAACTGACTTTTATAGCAGCTGTAGAAAATAATAATAATTATAATATTCAATATTTTTACTATAGTGTGTGTGTGTGTGTGTGTGTGCTGGGAGGAATGCAGTTCATTAAAAAATGTCTCCCTCTCTTTCACAGTCAGTTTCTCCGGCTCTGATCTCAGCCGTCCTCTCCTCCCTCCCTCCCTCTCTCCCTTCCTCCCTCCCTCCCTCCCTCCCTCCCTCTCTTTTCTGTCTTTCTATCCGTCCTATAGTGCTGATTCTTTGACTAGAATGCTTACTCCACACACCAGAGCAGGGCCCATTAGCTGAGACCAGCACCCTCCTCCTCCTCCTCCTCCTCCTCCTCCTCTTCCTCCCTCCTGCGTTCCTCCTCTCCACTTCCATTAACCAGCCAATCAATTAATACAGGTTGAGTCGGCGTGAGAACGAGCCAAAAAAAGAGCAATCCTCTAATTAGCTTGGACGCTACATCAGCTCGCTATATCTTTCTTCCTGTCTGCATACCCCCCCCCATCACCCCCACCACCACCACCACAGCTATTCTGTCTCTCACTCACACACACACACACACACACACACATGCACAGTTCGCATAATTATCATGAGTATTAAGAGATGAGTTTCCTGAATATACTCTGCTCACACACACACACACACACACACACACACACACACTTACACTCAGAGAAGCATCATGTGACCAAATGTTACATAAATGCTGATTGTTCTCATCTGCCACATGGAGTTAAGTAAAACAATGCTAGTCGGCATTATGAGAGAAGCCTTGCACGAGTGTGTGTGTGTGTGTGTGGAATAGACCACCAGCCTAAGACACACACACACACACACACACACACACACACACACACACACTATCAAATTTGCTAATTTGTTGTGCTCTCAGAGGCATATTAGTTTGTTTGTGACCAAAGTGAAACGTTGTTTTGGGCTCAGAGTCATGCTGAAGTGGCCTCAGTCTTCAGTCTTATAAGTACTTTAACAAAACCCTCCACGTCTAAAGACGCACCTGATGTCAGTAAGCAGATCTTAAATGTGTTTGGTATGTTCTGCTGAGAATGTTTTGCAGTGGTTCGATTAGATAGCTTTCCATAACACACCAAAACTGGATTTTTCTTTGAATATACTGTAAGTCTCAGTGTTGCCACTGTTATAGAAATACACATAGCTCCATTTCAGCAAGCTGGACATCCAATTCAGTGTCACATCCAGTGAGCAAATACATTTTAGCTGGAAGTTTAAAGTCCAAAGAGGAGAAGAAGTGGAATAGTCAAGAGTTATAGTTTTGTTCTTCAGTGTGGATATTATAAGACACTAAGAACAATATATGAATGAAACCATTTAATTTGTGGAATTGGCATAAAGTTGTGTATTAAAATTGGTACACAACATTTCATTGTAACAGAAAAATCATAGTAAATTGAATTAGTGTTGTTGTTAGTACGTTGTATTCAAGTATTCATGTGTTTATTAGGACTTAAATGTGTGTTAGAAAATAAATGGAGACTTTTCCTGTTTCCTCTCTGTGTCGCTGTAACTACAGATCAGAGTTTAATAATGAAGATACATTCCTACCATAAATAATGAAGTCCACATGCGTATGTGCACACACACACACACACCAAAAAAGATAAATAAGAAATATTCATTGCCGTTAATTCGCTGAGGAACCAGATTCTTTCAGCATGTGTTACCAGTTGCACAGTAAAGATGCAGGGTCATTTTAGTTTGAGGTAGTAACAGAAGTGGGTGACACTTGCAGTAGTTAGAGTCGTAGCGATTAGGTCCACTGGAGTAAATAGTAGTAGTAATAATAGTGATGCTTGGTTGTACAACATCAAAATATTCTTTACACCTTCAGATCTATTTGTCTTCTCCTCCTCCACTGCTTTTTTTTTTATATATACGCCTCTTCATGCTGATTTTGTTATGGAGCCCAGTTGGATTTAGTGGTGTCACTTTTTTTTTTTTTCAAGAAACGTTGCTTCATTTTTCAAACCTTTCTGTATCCAGGGCAGGGTTTTGCTGATCATGCAGGCTGTTTTCTTTTCTTTTCTTTTTTTTTTTTAATCACCAACATGTTCCCGCAGTTATGCATTCACACCTGAAAGTTTCCAGGCACAACCACAATATTCTCCTACTGCTGTTGGTCATTAGAGGAAAGGTGCATCGTTCAAGAGAGCTGCAGCTCCGTATCTTATAATGGAAGATATTTAAAGTGAGGGGGGGACATTCTACAACCTCTTGATCACACAACTACTCCTCCTGTAGTATATATCACTATAAGCAATACAACAAAATATAGTATGTGTTCTGTTGTCATAGGTAAAATTGTGCAAAAAACTGAAAATGTGATGAAAACATCGTTCAATGTAATACGTAATGTTGCTTATTTAAATGATGGTTAAATCCCTCGTATCCTACACTTCCCATAATTCGAGTTGATCTTTTTGTGAGACTTTTGCTGCTCTAAAACTCCAAATCCTCAATTTGTAACGCAGGCTTTTCTGTTAAACATCGAGGCGGCTTCAAGTCTAAAATGAGGTGACCCTGAAGATCACGGGTTCTTTTCTCAGATTGCCAGCACTAAACTGGTCTTGTGTAAAACTGTAGTTCCATGATGGACTCTGTGAAGCTCCATAAGCAATGTTTTATACATTAACAATTGAAACATGAAAGTGCTGTTAGTTCTGCCGATCCCACTGAGAATCAACACGCCAGTCCCTAATCTAACAATGACATTTTTTTTGTGTGTACTTAACTCATTTTGCTTAAAGTATTTCAGATTTCAGCTATATTTACTGTAAGGTGCAGCCATTAGAAAGTAAAAATAAAACTGCCATTTAACAAACTGCAGCCGCAGCAGTCAATGAAGAGAATGAGCTGTTGGCACTGGCAGCCTGGCACTCAGCTCCACTTCAGAAAAGGATGGAGGAGGTCCTTCCTGTGGACCTAGATCTATCTGAATCCCCATTGGCTGGACAAAAAAAAAAACATTCTGCTTTAAAGGAAACCACTTCATCTTCCAAGTTAAATTCAATAAAATGAGAATCCTGTTTATCGCCACTTATTAAGTTTCTTATCATTTGTGAAACACCAATTATTTTCTGAAGTATTTTGCTTAGAGAAGTTGCCACCATTTCTACTTCTAAAGTAAATCAAACGGAGGAATAAAACTCTGAGTTGCCATTGTCAGGCCAAAGTCATAATGTCTGTATCCATTTTTTGAGCTGGACGTGAATTGGCCCTAATCCCGCTGTGTTGTCTCTCCCTCTCCTTCTCCTCTCTACCTCTCAGACAGCTCTGTAGCTTTGGCTTGCTGAGTGAGATCAGAGAACAGGAAGGGAGGGAGGGGGTGAGGAGGAGGAGGAGGAGGTGGAGGAGAGGAAAGGGGGGGTGGGGGGGCATCGTTTCAAGGGGGAGGTGCCAGGGCTTCCTGCGGGGGTTGCCTGTGTGAACGCTCCCTGAATGACAATGCTGCGCATCAGGGCCTCAGCACGACTCCCTCAGCAGCAGCAGCAGCAGCAGCAGCAGCACACACACCCACCCACACACTCACAGGGAGAGAGTCAGTCTGGGAAAGCTGCATGGGCATGCAGCAGCGATAACAGAGGCATGCCAGTATGCAAAAAAAAAAAAAAGAGAGGGAAGAGGTGGAGAGGGCAAAATATCTCCAGCCATCACCGTCCGTCAACACATCCGTCCTCATTATCAATAAGTGAGAGGGGCTGCTTGTCATCTTTGGCATCCGACCACCGCGTGGTTTCCCGTGATCGAGCAAATCACAGGCAGGCTTGTCCACCAGCAACAGCACCCACCCCCACCTCGCCGTCTCTCCACCACCACCCACCTCTTCCCGACACTCTCTCTCACTCTCTCTCTCCCATGCTGTCAGCGGGAACGGGCTTTTATCGTGCCTGTTAGTGGCCACTAGTCTACGGGAATCAGATGACGAGCAAATCCAGTGATGCACACACGTTGTGACGTTGAAAAGGCATCTTGTAAATAATAGCATAGCTCTGAGACCACTACAGTGTGTGGGTTATATACACAGTGTGTGACCTCAGGGTGCCAGTAGAGTCCAGTCAGTCCAGATTACTCACTCTACCGAAACTACTCAACTCCCATCTACGGAAAAATGCATCAAGTTACATCTGAGACCCACAAAAAAAGGCCTTCATCTATTTTCTGTAATCTCTGAGGGCCACATTTATTCTAAACAGCTAAACAAAATAAAAACGGACACAGTGGGCTTCATGACAAACAGGTGAAAAGAAATGTGTGTTCAGGGCTGCACAGCATTACACGTGTGCTTCATCATGGTCGCTGAAGTGAAGGGAAGCAAGTACTGTTGAGATGCTGAGATATTAAACCTCTGCTCAGTGCCGTCATTTGATGAGCACCAGACAATTGCTCCTTTTCTGGCGCACCACCAGGTTCTGGTCCTCTTTCATGAAGTTTTATGAGACTTTGTTGACTTCTGCAGAGTCTACCGCAGTTTGCCTTCAGATACAAACCAGATCCCACCATATGGCCCACTTTGAGCGTTCCACCAAATCATTTTTTATTTATTTTTTTTGTTTTAGAGCAGAACCAGACCTCCAAATGATGGGTGGTTACCTGCCAAAGTAGATGGTGGAGAAGACAAACAGCGAGCAGAACTCGCAAACACTTCTCAGCGTTTAACAGATGGCCGGAGGTGCAGCAACTAGCCCACCCTGATGCACAACGCAGATAATCTCTTCCAAAGGCGTGCAGGTGGTGGTCAGGCTTTAGACTCTTGTTTCAGCACTTTGGACGGCGCCAAAAGGGCGTTGGAAACGTGTCAGTTGTTGTTTCAGGACCAAGGACAGCGTCAAAGTGCTACTGACCAAAGTTAGTGTTGTTTAAATGCCCTGTAGCTCAATTGTTCTTATTTTCTTTATGCAACTATAAATAGAATATCAACAAGAATTGGTTTGAAAGGGATCCTCTGGCCACTGTGGGTTTTTTTTTTTTTATAGCCCCCCTCCCTCCCCAGGCCCCTTCCCATCTCTACCACCACCTTCATATTCCTGTTTTGGAGAAGTGACAGCTTGGTCGGTGTAGCCCAAGCAAACAGCTTGCTGAATTGCATCAAAGTCAACTCAGATGCCAGAGCCAGAATGACAGACGGCTTGGAGGAGAAGGGAGGAATGAAGGGAGATAAAACCTCTTTCAAATTGTCCTCAAAATAACAGTAGGTCCTCAAAAAAAAAGAGAAAAACACACACACAGCACTCTAAACTCTCCCAGCTCTCCCCTGCAGATGAAATGATGCTCTAACTTACTTTATTGGCAACACCTTTTTTTCATACATTCATCAGTTGAGATTCTACACAAGGTAGTTTTTCTTCTATTCTCCACAGGAATTTCATTGTTAAATTTGGACTGGTACAGAATTACATAGCTGTCAGATGGGGTGGGGGTGGGGGGGCGGTAAAAGTGAGGACGATGGAGCTATTGATCGAAAACAATCATCAGATATCCCCGCTCTCCTTTTGCTGATCAGGATCCCCAGAGTTCTTCTAAAAGTGGCCCCTGAATCATATTTGGGGATCATTTCCTCATCTTAACCAAACTCTAATCCACATAAGTGCCCTCACCCCCACCCCACCCACTCCTCCTCCTCCTCCTCCTCCTCCTCCTCCTCCTCCTCCTCCTCCACCCCCCTGCTCATGGTAAAGCCTTCTGCTTGGGCTGGAGGGTTCAAGTAAACAGCACGGGGCGAATTGGACCGTGCTGTTGCTGCTTTTGACACTTGGCGACCGTGAGAGGCCTCAGTTCACTAAAGCCATCAGCTATGGGAAGTCCATAGCTGATGGCTTTAGTGACCATTATTTTCAAACCTACCAATTAATAAGTGAATATCTCCAAACTGCCAGCTCACAGGTAACTCTAGTCAAGGAATCAGACATCTTCTGGCCTTCCACCCAGACCTCACATGTGTTTTTCCTTTTGGTTATTCTTTATAACAATTAGAATTTCACTCTGGCTCTAGCTGAGGGGAGCTGCGGTACCTTACCATACCATACCATACCATACCATACCCCACTGACGCCCATACATCTCCGTCGTGCGCTATGTGGAGTGGGTTGGAGTGGGGGAGGCTCCGGGGAGGCGCCGTGCGTCGTGCGCTGCTAGGCTTGGCCACGGCTCTGCGCGCGGCGCTCGGTTCCCGTCAGACTGATCAGATGCTCAGTGCGCGGCTCAACCCCGACGGCTGACTGGACGCAAGAGAGCCGGAGAGGCGCTCCGCTCGTCGGGTTTCTGCGTTTCCAAGGCTGATCTCCACGGGAAATATACAGCCTCCGGACCGACTGCGTCGTTGGTTCACGGTCCCCCTGGGGGGTCGTAGGGAGGAAAGAAAAAAAAAAAAATCAGAGAGAGGGAGGGATAGGGAGAGAGAGCTAGAGAGAGAGAAGAGACGCTGGACTTGCTGTAGCTCTGCGGGGCTGGCCGCCTCTCTCTGCTTCGGGGAGCCTCGGGGGCGATGCTGCTGGGCGGGGATGGTGCACGGTTTCTGCCCGGTGGCGGAGGAGAAGATGCGAGCCGCTGCTACAACACACCCGCACCGCCGCCGTCGTATTTTCCGAACAAGAATTGATGATGGTGATGATGCTGCCTCCCCCAGTGGTCTTTTTCTGCTCCTCCGGATCCTACTCATCCGGAATTCTTGTTCTCCAAACCTTGGATTATAGATGATTGTTGTGGACATTATTTTTTCTTTTAACTTCATCAACTCATTTTTTTTTCTCCCCGGGGGGAAAGTGAGGGAAGATATAAATTGGTAGATTGAGGACCGGTGTATTTTCGTCTCCAAGTGCGCGCAATCACGCCCAAAATCAGTGACCGACGCCTTGGTGAGGAGGAGGGGGAGGAGGAGGAGGGGGGATGCCGCACCGTCCATCACCAAATATCAACAAATGTCACCAAGCCTGGATTTTGGGGAAGCCCCCCTCGGTTGGCGTTTGCGTGTAGCCCGAGTGGCGCGGTGGCAGTGAGGGGCGGCAGCAGGGGAGATCTGCCGTGCCACATGAAACATTGCGGATATATGGCACAAGAATAAATGAATTATTAAAGATTTTACTCTTATCTATTTCTATTTTTACCTCGCGGAGAAAAAAAAAAAATGGGACCTGGTGAAGGGGAAAAAAAGACAACTGCAGATCCTGTCAAGATGCACTAGGTAGTTGAGAGGGGGGAAAAGACGCAGTCTCCAGCTAGGGCAGCCTACTTAGTGGAGATGATTGCAATATTTATTGAAACGCACAGCTATGCATCCTTATCGCATGTGTTTGAGGTGATCGGTGTGTTTGCCTGTTGAAATGCAAGAACCGGCTCACTCTTGGAGAGGTTTTTCCCGACCAAAAAAAAATAAAAACAGGATGCCTTTGCTTGTCGACGGAGAGAAAACGCTGATGCTCTGACAAGATCTAACATTTTGACAGTTTCTTTACTCGCCAATAAAACCGGTCGTGTATTTTTTAATTTTTTTTTTCTCTCTCTCTCGGCCAGAGAACTGATTTGCCAGAAATTACATAAACACATCGCTCCATTTCCCATTCATATTCCAAACACACGATCAGAGACACCGTGCGCTCTCCCTCTCCCTCTCCCTCTCCTCTCCCGCCCCTCCCTCCCTCCCTCCTCCCTCCCCTCTCCACACACAAATGGAGGTATCTTCTCGGCGCTGAAGATCTGGAGAGGAGGCGCAGATAGATAGACGGAGAGAGAGAGAGAGACACAGAGAGAGAGAGAGAGAGACAGAGAGATAAGCCAGAGAAGGAACCCAACTCCATTCTGCATGTGTGTTTGGAGCCGAGGCTGATGGGGTGGTGGCATGTGGAGGTGTCACTCTGAGGTTCCCCCCCGGCTCCTTCCTAACCTCTGGCGTTTGGTGTCTGCAGAATGGCGCGTTTTGGAGACGAGCTACCCAACAGGTATGGAGGAGGAGGAGGAGGAGGTGGTGGTGGCGGTGGTGGCGGGGGTGCCGGCGGACAAGGGGGGCCCGGCCGCGGCGGCAGCAGGCAAGGGGGGCCCCCCGGAGCGCAGCGGATGTACAAGCAGTCGATGGCCCAGAGAGCCCGGACCATGGCCCTGTACAACCCCATACCCGTCCGGCAGAGCTGCCTAACGGTCAACCGCTCCCTCTTCCTCTTCAGCGAAGACAACCTGGTGAGGAAGTACGCCAAAAAGATCACCGAATGGCCATATCCTTTCATAAGCAGTGCCGAGCTGACTGCCAAGGTACTGGGGCTGTGCTGTGCTGTGCTGTGCTGTGCTTGCTGGAGTGGTTGGCGAGGTGTGGCCTACTGTGGTGTGGAGAGGCTCAGTGCTGAATTAGCCAACACCTTGCAGGATGAAAGTTGTGGCTGGTGTGGTGATTTGCACTGTGGGGTAGTGTGATTATTATTTTATGGTACTGTGATGTTTTTCTTTTCCTTCTTTTCTGTTTTGCAGTGTTGTGAGATGCTACATGAGCTGTGTGTGTGTGTGTGTGTGTTTTGAAGGTGTGTGGGATGTTTGCATGGCTTTCTGCAGTGTGCTGTTGATTGATACATGACAGAATTACATGACTCCACTCCACTTCACTCTCACTGCTGTGTCCAACCCCGCTGGTCTCGGGCCTCATCCCATAAAGTAAAGCTGCCATTGATGGAATGAAAGATGATGTTGACGGTGATGGCGGTTGTCATGACACCAGCAATCACAATCGTGTTGATGCTGCAGGTGATTAAGATGCATCTTGAACACAGCATTTAGCTCGAACCTGTTAGTGACGTGCGTGTGTGCGTGTGCGTGTGTGTGTGTGTGTGTGTGTGTGTGTGTGTGTGTGTGTGTGTGTGTGTGTGTGTGTGTGTGTGTGTGTGTGTGTGTGTGTGTGTGTGTGTGTGTGTGTGTGTGTGTGTGTGTGTGTGTGTGTGTGTGTGTGTGTGTGTGTAGGGGCTACCGTTGTAGTCAGTGCTGAGTGCTGATGTCAGCATTATGAGGGCTTAAGCACCATGCAACCAGAAGGGAGAGGAAATGACTCTCTCTCTCTCTCTCTCGCTCTCTCTCTCTAATTACTACTGACCATATATGGGCGGCCTGTGGCTCTTCCTCCAGGAAAGCAGTGGAAAAAGCTGTAATTGTCAAGACAGGTCGGTCTACTGCTGTTAGAACTTGGACCAGTCTTATCTGGCTCTGTTTCTTCTTGGTTAGAAGACAAAAAAACCCCGGCTACATCCAATGCACCCTGTGTTTTTAGGCTGATTTTGTTGCTTGGTGATGTAGTTTCTGGTACTTTTGGGGCATGTTTGCCTTTAGGAGACAGACGGCAGAGGGCCAACCTGGGGGGGTGTTACAGATACATGATTAGTGTGTTAGACTCATATACCACCGGGATCTTAGATACTAGATTGAAGTAGATAACTGAGCGTATGTAGACAATACAACATCGAGAAAAGGCATTTTCAGCAGCTGCAATAGAGTTTGATAGTAGAAAATACAGGACGCGTGGCCGCTAGAGGGCCCTGGGCAAATGTCAGCCATGCACCCTTTCATTTCAACGCAGCAGAGTGCAGATTGGAGCTGAAATGAATGATTATTTGAATCGTCGATTAGCTTACCAATTATTCACGTCATTAATTGATTAAAATTTGACTCTAAAATGTCAGAAAATTGTGCCCGTTACACATTTTCACGGCGACTAACAGTCCCCAACTCCTATAAGCTGACCAGTTCACCATCACAGGAGAACGAAATGTTTTTGGTGATCGACTAATTGATTAATCAGCCAGTCGTTGCAGCTCTAGTAGACACGACAGCGTTACACGAATTTGACGTGCACAGTGGAGATGGACAGAAAAGAAGCAGGGGCTGACGTGCAACACTGACTCTAAGATGGACTTCAAGCAGGGATGGTGTTAAAACGACACTCTAAATACGCACAAGGCTGCTCTACAAGAGTCAAGATGATCAAAATCCAAATGATTGATAAGAGAGGAAGAGTGTTTTTTTGATTGTTTCTATTGAAGAAGAAGCTTCATATCTACTGAGACGAACGGCACCAGCTGATCCTGTTTATCAGTAGATGTTAAACCACGTAACGCCTTAAATGATGTGAGAGTCAGGTTGGCCATATGACGCGTGTGTATGTGTTTGTGTGATTGCATTTGTGGTAACGGTGGTGTGCGTTTAACTTACTTAAATTCTGCCACAAAATGCCAACAGAGCAAATTCAGTGTCTACGTCAGATCTTTATTTATTTTAAAATCAGAAATGAACAAAACAGCACAAGCGTCATCTACAGTTTAGCACAAACAGTGAAAGTTTACATGATTAAAACATACAGTGACGTTTTCCAGATAACCAAATACTATAATACCATACTTCTAATGTTCATTACGTTCACCTTGTCAAACATAATCCTGTCCACACGCTGTAGGTATGAAAGCAGCCTCAGAGACATCAGACTGTTTTCACCCAACACGAGAGGAGTTTTTATTGCAAAAGCATTTTCAAATTTAAAGAACATCCACTTCCTGATTTGAAAGTGAACTGAGCATATCCCAGCATGCCGCCATCTGTACAGAGTCAGGCTGTGTTGGCTGGCAGGCGCTGTGCCTTCTTCCACCAGAGGCCCAGAGGACTTCATTATACCTCCCTCCCCTCCCTCTGCCTGCACTTCCCCATTCCCTCTCTTGCTCTCTCTACACTCCTTTCATCTCCTCTACTCCACTGCACTTCTTCCCCTGCAACTCCGCTTTAAATGTCCTGTCCTCCATCTTCTCTCTCTCTCTCTCTCTCTCTCTCTCTCTCTTTTTCACTGTTATGTCTTTACTCCTCTGTCACTTTCAGTTGAATTCAATTTAGATACTGTAGCGGCCGTATTGTTGCTCATCAGAGGAGTGTACAAAATGAATTAAAAAAAAAAAAAAGCAATGTCCAAAATTCAGATAGTTGGCAAAAACAATATTAAGTGTCATAAGCTGAGTTTCTTTTCAAATGTAGCACAACTTTTCTCCAAATTTCTGGAAAATCGTCTTAAGTGAATTAATATTTCCACCCAGAACTGTTGGGCACGTCAAAATGAGCCAGGAGTCATGAAACAGCAAGTAATAATCAACAAGATTATGTCATAAGAGCACCAGTCAAACCTCAAATGGTGGAGGACGATGTAGGAAATACAACATGTATGTCTCTTTCTGTCTGACGCAACTTTTCACCGCTTTAGTTTTAGTTTCTGTTTCTGCTTGGTTGCATTTTCTTTTTAACAATACACTAACTTTTCCACCTCAAGCATACAACAGTTTATTTTCCACTCCGGTTTATTTGTGCTCAAATTAAAAATGCTCGTTGGAGATGCATATATTCTCAAATTAAATATTCAACGTGTAAAATTTGCTGCTGTTCTCTTCACTAATGCTAAAACCCCAGTGTGCCGTGCTGGACAGATATTCACGACACCGAACCATGTTAGAAGTATTTTGGTTGCAACATCACAGACGGAGATAAACATGATTAAGGTGGCACGGCTGGCCTCCTTCAGGTAACGTTAGCTCGTCACTCAAGTCACTCAGTCAACTCAAGTTTATTTATACAGCACTTACAAACCCCAAAGTGTGATTGGAGCACGACTGGTGCAATTAGAGGGAGTAAACTGACATAAGTAGCACAGATGGGCACACATGTAAGGCAATATGAAAATATGGGCAGAGATGGAAGTTTAATTTACAAAATGTGTGAAAACATTTAATGCACGTCTTGAGTTTTGTCCTAAAAGTTGAGGGGGGACATTTGATTGAAAGCGGCAGGCTGCACTGCGACCACAAGCGCATGTCATTTCTTAAACTGACAGCTTCAATCTTGGAGCAGATAAAAACAATTGATCTGAGAGGCAGAGAAGTTCTGAAATGTACGTACAGGAGTGACCATGAGCGAACAGAAACTCCACTTCAGAGTTTAGAATGAAGCCAATCAAAAGCAAATACAGCTTTTTCGTTTTTTCCGTGTCATTTTTACTTTACTTCAAACACAAGAAAAGCAGGAAGCATCCAACGAGACGATGGTATCAGTATATAAAGTATACCTCCCTTACTCTCCGCCGTCGCTCTGACCATCTGTCCTGGGCGTTCGTTGTCTGTGTGGGCTTCACACCTTCACGGTTGGGTTCTGGCCGCGCTGCCTGGTATCATGTGAGGGAAAGACAAGTGGAGGGAGGAACACAGCATTTGGCACAGAGAGAGAGAGAGAGAGAGAGAGAGACAGACCCCACACCCCCTGTGGGACGGTCCAAAGGTAGGATGTCACCTTGTTGTAGTAACCTGTAACTAAGTAGCGCCCCCCTCGGGTCCGTCAGTGGCTGTGACCTCCATCGTTTCATCGAAATCTGATCCTGAGATTCTGACAATTAAGTGAATAAACACAAATATCAAACATAAGCAGCAATCAGAACATTAATACAAAGATATGCAAGATATGTGTCTGCTGATGGTCATTTGATGTGTAAAATGTAGAAAATAATGAAAAATGTGCTTAAACAAACTTCCCAGAGACCAAAATATTATATAAGCAAATATTATTATAAATATTATATACATGTTATATCTTCAAAACACCTTTTTTTTTTAACAGACCATCTGTCCAAAACCCAAAGAACTTAAACTTAAAGTAAAATCAAACCATAAATGATGATGAAGTGTGTGGAGACTTGCTTATTTGTGTGTGTGTGTGTGTGTTTGCCACAGACGTGAGAAACTTCATGTGGACCGTTTGTTGTGTGTTACTTTGGAGAAATGATGAAGCTCCAGCTAATCAGATACAAGGCTTGAAAGAGACACACACACACTCTCACACACTCTCACACACAGATGCAGAAACAAAAAGATAGACTGGTAGTCATAGAAACATGTATGTGAAAGGATTTGATTCAACACTTATGCATGTGTAAACAAACATAATTAATGCATGCACACACACACACACACACACACACACACACACACAGACAGGCAAACACACACTCGCTGACGGATCAGCTGGTGGTTTGGCTTCGTTCGTCCGGCGTGGAGCAAACAGATCCGTTCAGATCAGTCACGGCTGACAGAGGCTGTGTGTGGGTGGGTGTGAGGGTGGGGACAGGTGATACTGTAACACCTGTTCGGCAGGATCACTTACCTCAGGGGGCTAGGCTACGTCCCAACACACACACACACACACACACACACACACACACACACACACACACACACACACACACACACACACACACACACAGCCCAGTGGTTGGCAGAGAAAGCACCATTTGGGACGTTCACGCTCCAGTGTGCAATCTCTCTCTCTCTCTCTCTCTCTCTCTCTCTCTCTCTCTCTCTCTCTCTCTCTCTCTCTGAGCGTCTCATTTACCATAATACAAGCTGGTGACATAAAAAGCTCATTTGATATTGCTGATGCCACGATATGACATCATGGCCGTACGGTAATAACTGCAACACAAAAGAAAATTTTCAAGCACCATTAGGCTAAATTTCAAACACTTAAAATGACAAAATCCATCTAAATTAATTCTTAATATTTCCCATAAATGAATCACGAAGCCTTTTGTCTTGATGCACTGTGTCTTTTTCAGACATACCACATAAGATGTGTACATCCATACAACACAACAGAGATGTGAAGTTATGAGTTTAATGACTGTAGACAAAATAAAATTAAAAAAAAAACTTCCAGCTCAGCTTTGACTTTATTACCAGTGACTTGTAACATTTGGACCTTTTGCCTCGAATGACTTGACATCAACCCTTAATTCCCCCCGACTGCAGATACACTTTGACTCAAAGCAGCAGCGGCTCATCTTATTGCCTAAGCAGGATGGAGAGGCTTGCTTGGCAGACGGATTGTCACAGCAGATCAAACTTAACATTCAGATTCTTAAAGATAAGTAGTGTTTCGTGCTGCACTTCGCATCAGGTGAAGGACGCACAATTACTTGTTTAGGATTTGAAGCCCAAACTTGAGGTCTCGGTCTTGACTTTGGACCGTTTAGGACACAACCAACACCTGAGACTACTTGCGATCAAACAATCAATGAATTTGTTCAGCCTCTGCTCTATAGATAGACGGAGCCGCACACTCATGAATATATACATACATTAAATGCGTTCCTTGAGTACATGCGTATATACTTGCATCCATACGTCCCTCTTGGATACAACATCCTGACAGACAGACGAGCACCATAGTAATGGTTGTTTTGACAGAACTTTACTCCAGATATGTGATCCTCACAGTCAATTCCCTCAGTGTGTGTGTGTGTTTGTCTGGATCTCACTGTGGTGAAATGTGATGCCCCCGCTGTCCTCCCCTCAACTCTGTGTGTGGGCTGCCACCGCTCTTCTGTGTATGATGTCTCTTGCATATTATATGCAAGTGTGTGTGTTTTGAAGAGAAAATCACTGGAGAAATTAACAGAGAGACGACATCAAACTTAAAAAATAAAAAGAAAAGTTTAGGTTTAGTAAATGTAGTTTAAGGCTTTAACCCTTTGAGGGTCTTCAGCACTTTCTAATGTGTTATGATTTTTATTTTTAGCATATTTTATCAGTTTTTCATGCATATTGCTTATAATTTTGCAAGATGGTGAATTTTTCAGAGTTCTCAATTTTTTTCATGTATTTTTTGTGTATTTTAGACCATAAAATGATGCGCATCATGACAAAAACATGGCAATTTAAGGGTTAATTTTTTAAAAAACTAATTAAAATTTGATATGTATGATTAGGGCTGATGCTGGTCTAAAAAACTATTTTAAAAAAATGTAAAAAAAAAGAAAGATTTTTAACATTTTTATGCATACACATTTATGTGTGTAAGGATCTTTAACGTGATTATTTCTGAGGACCTTCAAGGGGTTAAGTCCGGGAGTAATGGATGGAGAGACAAGTGGAGAGAGGTAGTAAAAGAAAGACCAATGCAAAAGAAGACGGGGATTGAGAGAGTTAGAGAGAGGTAAAGAAAAAAGAAGGGAAAAGAGAAACTTGGAGATGAATTAGAGCCAACTATCAGCCCATTAAATGGCCTATTATCAGTTGTCATTGCCAACGTTCAGGTACTTCATCTTCTATTATTATCAACACTCCCAAAACGACATATACTGTAAGACCAGAGGAGAACCGGACCTTAACACAGGTTTAGGCTCTTAAACTACACGTTTAGGTTCAGGAAAAGATGATGGTTTTAGGTTCAAATAAGAACATTAGTTACTGTAGTGAAGTGAAAAGCTGGTACGTGATGTGAGTTGCGTATTTGACGTAACTTCCGTCTTTCTCGCTCTTTATACGACGTCACCTGACTTCAGTTTTGAGTGACAACAGCCTCACTGATAAGTCAAATAGGGTGACTAGAGGGGCATATATCAAGAAGAGGGGGAAAGACAATGACAGAAAAAGAACAAGAGAGGCAGGACACGGGGAGAAAAGTGATGGAGAAAGAGAAAAAGAGTGCTCAAGAAGGAAAGTTGAGACAAAAAGGGGGTAAAGTGATGCTCAGAAAGAGATTAACTGTGTTAACCACCCGCCAAAACAGCCGACTTCTAGATCAGTCAGTGCAGAGCAATCGAATGATCAGACCATCACTCTTTCCCATTGGTGATTCCAATGAAGTCAATTTATCATTTATTTATCATCAAGATGACCAGACTGACGTCAAACGGCAGCTTTGATTGACAGATTTTGTGCAAATTCATCCCAAATTCGAAAAACTTGTCGTCTTTGAAATAACTATATATAATAGCTATGCTTCGTTTTGGCCCTTTGGTCAAGTTACTGAGATAATTAACATTTATTAGGCATAGCTGATATAATTTGGCACCAAAGGGGTTTGTCAATTTAAGTGGCGATAATGATAATCAGCATTGACTAGAAATATTACATAAGAGAGAAGATTGAGGAGGGATAAAGGATTCACGGAGGGAGAAGTTAGCCATGGAGATTTTATCAACATGGACCTGATCCAAAACTGAGCTGGTTACTGGAATCCTACCCAGAGATAATAAGGTATGTAGAGTACAGCAAAGGTAATGATGTGTGGAAGGAAATGTGTGAAGGAGAGGACATGGTGAGATGGAAGGAGGTTGAGAAAGGTATAAAAACAAGGTGGAGGGAGAAAGAGGGCGAAAACGAGGCGGGGAAAAGTAGATGGAGATGGAGATAGAGAGAGCGGTGAAGAGAGAAAGATGGAAAGAGATAGAAAGAGACACAGATGTGGAGAAAGGAGGAGAATTAGAGAGCGATAGAGGTGGAGAGCCATAGTGTTTTCCCCCCATGTTGAGTCACTGATCTACATTCAATCTGCACTATGTGAATTATTGATTGGCCTTTAGCCAGCCAGTGTGTGTGTGTGTGTGTGTGTTTTGGTGCTGAGATGCTTTGGCTGAAAAGCACAGTGGTGGCGTTTTCTGTTTTTTTTATTTTTTTTATTATTATTCTATTGATGGAGAGCGAGGGAGAGGTAGAATAGGGAGAATGGGACAGATTGATGCACACACATGCATGTGTACACACACACACACACACACAAGCTTGCAGGTGTCCATAAATACACACACACACACACACACACACACACACAAACACAAACACACATGCATACTGTTGTCATTCGCCGCAAGCACATTTACATTTTTCCACTCACAGCATGCACGCACTTGAAAATGCACTTGCACACACACACACACACACACACACACACACACACACACACACACACACACACACACACACACACACACACACACACACACACACACACACACACACACACACGCACACACACACACTGGGAGAGCCAGAAGAAGCCAACCTCTGAGGCAGGATTGATATCTAAATACCAACAGGGAGGGGTTTAACACACACACACATGCTTATCCTCTCTGTACCAACACCCCCGTTTTACCAACCTGAATGGTTTCCTCTCCGACCAGATGAACCAGGTGCTTTCTCCTTCTGGACTCCTCCATTTCTAAAACAAAGGTTGAATCTCTGGATTCAGCATTTTATTCAGTGCACCTGCAACATTATCTGAACTGGCACATCAGAAAATAGATGTTATCAGTCGGCATTGTGTCTGTATGTGTGTGCGGGTTTCTATATTTGTAGACTGTCTCATCTCCTGCTCACTTGTCTGCATCCCAGGTGTCCAAGAGACGTCTCAGTCGTCTTCATCTTAGTCACAAAATAATTTCGTATTTATACTCAGATCTGTGCTGAGAACTTAGAGATGATGGCGTTAAGTTAATGGTTTATGAAAACCGGCACTCTGTCCTGCCTCGCATCTTGAGCATCTTGGTGGAACAAACAAAAGCTTCCAGCTGGACAAACTTTGAATTTTATTTTTATCTTGAATGTGCTGTAGTGGAGAGAGACGAGGAAGATTTAAAAAAAGAAGAAGAGATGGTTATGAAATTAAGTGAAAAGTACATGATGTCCTTAAATGTTTAAAGAATGGAAAGAAATACAAGGAAGCAATGTTACACCAACACAGTACAGTGTTAGATACTGGTGTGTAGCACTGACAGCAATTAATGGAGAACAGTTGTATAATTTTGAAGTCCTCCACAGTTCAGCTAAAGATAACTGATGCTCAGCAGTGCATTATTGTTAATTCAAGTGGTTATTTCAAATCTATAAAGTGCTCCTCTCCTTCTCTCCCAGTAGCCAGGTTCCAGCTTTACGTCGCCTACAGCGTTAGAACAACAGCAGCATCGGACGTTTATTTAACCACGATAAGCTGCATGTGTTTTCCCAACAAGCAACCCTGCAAATAATAATTGTCTTACTGAAATAAAGGCAGCAGGAGTGCGATGCATGGCTGGTGTAGGGCTGGGTATTGTTAAAACATAGTCGGTACCTACACATCAACATCCGTACCGGTTCCACAATGCTATTTTTTTTATACCAATTTTATAAAATCCATTTTAACAAAAAGAAAATTACATTACAGTACAAATTAGGTTTTTCAATTCCTTGGCATTTTTACACATTCACAGTATAAGTAAAGAAATATAAACCAACAATGTGATTTAATTTGAGTTGCCTGGTGAAGCTCTACTCTTGTGTTTCAGCACCGTGGCATTTTCCCACTTAAAACTGATTTACCAAATAAAAAATAAACCTACGTACCAAAATTTGAAGTTCAGTAAATGAAAACGTATCAGACGGGGAACCTTCAGTTACTTCCTGACTATAGCCAGTCTAAGTTCTGTACCCTGTCCTAGTCAAGTATACTTTAATCATAAATACAGCTCACTTCTGACCTAAATTGCTTTTAAGCTGACAATTTTATTTCATACAGTACAGAATCTTACTGTACAAATTTAGTATGTAGCAGGATAAACCATCTTGTTATAATTCACGTCTACAACACAACGTTTATGGCTGAAATGTTTAGTTGATTAATTGTTAATTGAAAGAGACCAAATTAATCTGCAGATTAGCTTCTCCGTTGTGAGGATTTGCTTCCTTTTACTTTGCCAGATGCCTCCGTAATCTGAATATCTTTTGTTTTTGGACTGTTGTTCAGACGAAACATAAAAAAAAACTGTGATGGACATTTTGTTATTTTCTGACGAATCGGATCAAGAATCTAAACAGCAGATTAATCGATAATGAAATAGTCGCTAGTCGCAGTCCCAATAACGCTCGTTTAACAACTAAAGTGAAGCCGCAGATGTGTTTTTAAATCCCACACTGTAGGATTTGAACCAGCAGCTTTATAGCTACAACGCCTGGGGAGGGTGATGGTGCAGGGAGGAAAAACGAGGGCCGTCCTCCTCTCCATCCCCGCCAGTCTGCTTCTAATAGTTATTTTGCCAAAGTAATGAATGGTGGTGTCAGGAAATGATCACCTTAATGATTGTAATTATTGTAATTGAGCAGCAATAGAACATTATTCAAGGTTTCAGATAGATAAGGAGAGGAGTGGTGTGCGCTCGTGATGTGAGGGGTGTGTAGGGTTGGGTAAGGACAGGAGGAGACGACGTAGGGAGCCAGAATATTACACAAAAAAAAAAAAAAAAAGAGGCTATCGATGCTCTCAGCTGCTCATCTTCCTTTCATTTATCCCTTTCTTTTCCTCTCCAGCTCTTCCTGACTGAGCCGCTCTCCCCTCCCTCCCTCCTCCTCCTCCTCCTCCTCCTCCATCTCTTCCTCTTCTTACACCCCTCTCAGCTCTCTTCTGTTTTGCTCTCCTCACTTCCCTCCTCCACGCCCGCCACCTCCCCCCCCTCCATTTTACTCTGGCTGCTGTCGACTGCAGTGTGGAGAGCAGATCGGAGCGGCGAGAGGCAGGAAAAGAGATGTGCAGAGAGTGAAGGAGAGGAATGTGCAATGGAGAGGGGGAATGAAAGAGTAGTGACTGGCTCAGTGTGTGTTTGATCTGAGCTGCCCCCCCAACCCCCCCCTCACCCGTTGCAGCCCAGGGCGCCTCTCCCCACAAACAGGGCCAAGTGCAGGCATCTGAATGTGTGTGTCTACATTACAGTCCGTGTGGGCAAGTGTGTGTGTAGGTGTGATTGCTGCTCTGCTGTGTTCTTGGCATTTGTGTGTGTGTGTGTGTTTCTGCAAAGCTTGGCGAGCGAGTGTATATCAAAAGCTAATTTGAAGCTCGGTTTTGTTTTGCAGTACAGTCCCCAGTTGCTATAGGCTATTCTTTCCATTACCCAACATCCCTTGCAGTGGCTAAGTAGTGGAATAGAGAGTGTAATTGTGTTTCCGCCCACCAAAACGAAAGCATCTCTCCGTCTATCTATAAATCTGATTGTGTTGGATGTTTACTGATGGTGCATTCCAGTGCTTGTAGCTGCGAATGCTGCACTCGTGACATGAAGTATCAAAGTCACTGTGTGCCATCAATGCTTTGGCAATGAAGAATCACTCCCAGCAGTTATTTACACACTGGACACAGAGGATTCATTTTGTCTGCGTTGCATCTAAGTTTTCTCCGACATGTTCACAAAGACGTGAATCCACCTGCTGGTATATTTATTTATAGATATTTATCTTTCACATGTTTTATTTATGGTGGTAAAATGATTATTTTAAAATGTCCAGCTTTTATCATGACCAGGATATAATAGAAATTCGCCAGTTATAAAGCTGTCAATGCAACATTAAAGTGGACAATATCTACTTCATGTTCTTTAGTGGTTATTCTTAAAGTAACTTTTTGACTTTACAGTAGCAATATATATATATATATATATATATATATATACTCTAATACAAGGCAGGAAAGGCAACAAGTGTGTGATGATCAGACCATGTCTTTGTCAGGTGGAACTCTTTAATTATCTAATTATCTTTATATTACCACTAAAATGGTAAGAAAGAAATGGGACTATCGAAACCCTTCACAAGTTGTTGCATAAACTGAACAGTCCAGGCGATAATGAATTAGTTGTAGCTCTTGTTAGGTCAAAGGTTGAGTATTGAGCAGCTGGTAGGGATTTAGTGTCTTGCTCAAGGGCACTTCAGGGGGAATTAATGCTCTCTGGTTCTCAGTCAGTCAGTGGTCACATTAGAAAGAACCAGACATTCAATGGAGCTAAAAAAAACCTTTTGCTACATTTAGCATCTCTCTTTTTCTTTCTGTTTGGATAGCATGTTATTGTGGTGTGCAATATTTGTCTACCAATGAGCCTGAAATGTCCGACCCAAAGCCTGACCCAAACAAAGAAATGAGCTTAATCTTCCCTCTAAGGTATGCTATCAAAAAATGTGAATTTAGGATTATGTAAGAAGTGATACTAACGTGAAATATAGTGCATATCTTGAATGATTGCGATTAAAAAAGCGAAAAATCTCCTAATAGTGAATCTGACGCTGAGACCATCACCAAAATCTAAAATTCATTCTTGGACTAAAGGCGATTTCAGCCACGCTTTAGAATAAACAGACAAGCAGTCGGGGTTTAAATATAACCTCCGTGCAGTTTTAGAGGCAGCCCTGATGTCTCACTGCACAGGTAGTGAAACTGAGAAAAAAAGTCCTGTAGTCATTAACCTTTAGTTTTCCTCGTCTGGTCAGCGTTGTGCGGACTAAACAGAGTGCCAGCGGAGAGTCCAGGCGAGCTGACGGCGACACTGCAGCATCAGCGGGCTGACAAGTCCGCCTGACAATCAGTCTGCCACGTTAGTGTGTCACTTGGCCAAGCCATGGGATTGGTTCTGTCACTCTGAGAGGGTGGGCCCTCGGGGTCACTCGCAGCTGTCAATCAACCGGGCCCGAGGCAAAGATGCTGAGGAGGATGAGTGGATAACTAAGAGGAGGAGGAGAGTCGGGCTCTGACAGAGGGGAGTGACGGAGGAGGGGGGGACGGATAGATAAGTGACGGGACACTTTAATTAGGTAAAGGGTAGCGAGGGCTTTCAGGGGGGATTTTATGGTGTGTGTGACTGGTTAGACCAATATAATGGTTTGCCTGTATAGTGGGCTAATTTAGGCTTTTAGTTAAATACTGGGCCGTGCTGGTTGTTTCTCTCTGACCACAACTGTAAAACCTGAAATTTATCTCCATCTCATATTTTTCTATTGACCATAATTATTCATATAATCAACCCAATGAGCCTTTTAGAGCTGAAACAAGTAGCTGAACCGTTGAGTTGATCGACGCACAATTTTGCTCGACAAATTTGCAATTGCTCGTTGATAAAGATTCATCAATTATTGGCCTATTCCAGAATTCCACCATTTGCTGAAAGCACTACAAAAACGTATTAATTCGCCATAGAGAAAAAAAAAAGTCA
Source organism: Pempheris klunzingeri (assembly GCF_042242105.1). Lineage (NCBI taxonomy): Eukaryota > Metazoa > Chordata > Actinopteri > Acropomatiformes > Pempheridae > Pempheris > Pempheris klunzingeri. Next base: position 3,520,337 of record NC_092014.1, read on the forward strand.
TAAATAAATAAAATAAAAAGTCAAAAATGCTGAATATTTGCCAGTATAGGCTTTGTAAATTGAGCTTTTGACATAATTCAATGGGGAGCTCATTCACAAGCCTTGAACATAAATGTAGAAATATTTTTTTTATCATCTAAACTTAAAAAAAACCAATATATTGATCCAAAAAAAAGCAGCTACAAGCTAAGTTATCACAAACTGTTGCTGTCTCACAGTGTGTAAACTAACCGATGTGTTCGTGTCATCGTGTGTGACATGAGGGTTGTTCTGTACTTTGTGCCTGTCCGTCCGGTCAGCGGTGGGAGGGAGGGAGGCTGATTGTCAGCCCCCCCGACCCCAGCTGGTGACCCCTCCAGAGGGGAAGGAGAGGTCAAACAAATGCCTGTCTGACCTCGGCCTCGTCAGCCACAGCGTCCTCTCCTTATCAGTCAGCGTGTCCTCTCAGAATAGGTCCAATTTGTAAGTGACACTCTTTGTTCCTTTTGTTAGATCAAAGAGAAAATTAGCACAAAAAAAAAATGCTTTAAAGAGTGAAGAACAGCTCAAATCTTAATTCCTGGTTCATCAGTCACAGTTTGGTCACTCTACACTGCAAGAAATATTGAATGTGATTTTTTTTTTTCAATAATCCATGGTGGTAAGCTATTGGAACAACAGCAGCACTTTATTTTCATAGAAGAAAAGGCCACATTAGGAGGGCATAGCATTTTATGACTGCTAATGTAAGACAAACCGTCTCAGATAAACTAATAAGAGAAGGAGGTAGCATTTCTTTTTTTGTAAATGCTCAAACCTGCATTGCAAACCTGCTAGTGAGTCAACTTGGACTCGTCTAGTCTACGCTCGGTTTGCTTTTGCAGCACCTAAACAGGACGGAGATTCTGACTTTACATCAGCAGAAGCACAAGTATTAGCCAGAATATTAAAACACAGCACATCCAGAAGTCGTAACTAACCCTAAAGGGCACTTAATGTCCCTCCAGATGTATTCTATCACTATGTTCCACGTAAAAGAAATTATGTGTGAGAATTTCGTTAGTGATACCTAATTGAGCTCTGCAGGATCAGTCTGGTGGACTGGACTGTCTCTGCCGTGTCTCCACACAGACTCTTATCTCAGTCTATCAGCGGGGCTGCTACATTAGCCAGGGTCGCCACGTCAATACAGCCTCAGATCTCGGTGTCAAAGGTCGTCTGTTTGAACCGGAGAGGACGAGACGTCGATGTCGTTAAGTCTCCCAGGGCTCGTCCAATCACAGAGCCGCTGTGCGCTCTGGGTGGTGCAGTAGAGAGGCAGGCAGGCAGACATGACTGGGGACATGTTTTATTTACAAGCTGAAGATCCAAAGGGGAGAAATGTAGATGAGGAAATAATATTCTGCAACAATTACATATACTGTAAAGCCTCTTCTCTATCAAAATGCTAATGTCAGTGTTATATCCTGTAACCTAACAATACTCAGCACGGGCGTTAATTTGATTTCTCGTTTATCATATTGAGACAATGTGTAGGTTATTAGTATGGCTACTTTCTAACGATATTTAATCTGAGCTAACGAGGTTGAGAGAAAAAAAAAAACAAGCCTCTGACTGTTCTTTGCACTCAGCTAGAGTAGATAAATATACTCCTGTAAGTGTATCACTCAACCTTAATGCAGCATTTATAACCAGCACCATCTCAAGAGAATACGTTTCTTAATAATTCGCTTAATATTTACCCAGAAAAGGAAAAATAGACTTAAATTATTGCATCTGAGGCTCTGAGAATTCCCCTTAAAGTCTATTTTAAACAACTGTGTGGATAGTCTGTGTTGTCCTTTAAATATTCCTTCCACATTTGTTACTGCAGACGGCACAATTCAGATTGTATTTGCTTTGCAGTATCTGTTGTCTGGTGGATTATTCATGTGTATTCATTCCTCCTCTGTCCAGCTTTGCTTCCTGTTCTCTGATTTTTTTTTTTTTTCACCAAAAATCTACAAAACGGAAAAAACACCAACAGTTTGCAATCGAGATTTGATCAGCCAGACCAGAAACATTGTTACCATGGCAACTTTACCATATTCCTAGTGGACAGTACCTTATAGGAAGCTATTTTAGGTCTTCTTTGGAACACATTGAAAGAAATATTGATGAGATTTAAGGGATTTTTTTGAAATTCTGGAAACTAAAACTTCAATTATATCTGATTTCGTGGCAAGAAAAATCTCCCAAATCAATATTTTAGCCCAAACAGGCTCCGTATAAATGTACAAATCAACGTCTGTTGTTTTGAGTATTGTCTTTAATCCTATCAAGGATGCATTTTCCATTTTTCTAGTAGTTCTGAGATAGTCGACTGTGAATATGAGCAGTAAGAGCCGCAGACAGAAAACCTGACTCATTACAGTGACAGGGAGACCTCGCCTTCTGTTAATGTGACTGTTTCGAATCTGGCATGAAGAATTGGAGGAAAACCACCACTGATTTCGATCATGGTGGTCCAGAGTGAGGAGTGTGTGTGTGTGTGTGTGTGTGGAGACAAATCTGTGTGTATGTAAAAATACCAAGAGAGTATGTGTTAGGAGAAGGTGGAAAAAAAAAAAAAAAAAAAAGAGAGACGGAGAGGAGAGGACATAATTATAATTACAGTCTTTAATCCTCTGGACACACACACACACACACACACACACTCCTATACACACACTGGGCGAGCTTTTAATTAACTATTTGGCGACAGGGGATTCTGGTATTGGGCTAATTATTTGAACCACACATCCCTGCACTCGTCTCCTCCTCTGAAACGCTTCCAGAGCAGCAGACAGGTATTCCTCACTTTGAGCTCACCTGGTAATTGAAAGGTTTTGCGTGGAGATCAGTTCGCTCCGAAATCCCTTGAAGCTGAAGTCAAAATCATCGGGGACAGCGAGCGAGCTAAAGTTAGGCTTCTTTTCTGCTGCAGACTTATCCACTGTGTAATACGGATTTAGTGTTAAAGGAGGACAAGGAGGCAGAATAACCGGCTGTCGTCTCCTTATTAAAGGTTTTTAAGGCTCCCCGACTTTATCTGCAGGCACAATTCAGCTCTCTTTAAACATGGTCAAATCCTAAGAGGGATTTTGTTTGCAGAATGGGTTTACAATAGAAATACAATATAAAACACAGTTGAACACAATGGTACCCACTACAATTTACCATATTATCATTAGTACCATACAAACTAAATGAAACTAAGAGGTATCTTTTAATGGTTTGATATAACAAAATGGCAAAAAAATAAGGGCAAAGTGCTAAATTCATGCAAATATTTTTCTGAATTAGCCTCCATCATAAAGAGAGGATACAGATTTGTCATTACATTACCAGCCTACGTGTGTTTAAGGCTAACTTTAATCTCATAGTTGTATAATCTCATGTTTCTGTTGTTGTAAAAATCGATTTTCATCAAGTTTGACAGTTTAATCTGTATTTGTTGACTATGTTATAGTCAAAAATAGCAACCTGTCCCCATGTGGCCACTTTTAGGCTTCGGTGACCTCCGTTAATGTTTGTTTCTGCTATTTGGTGCTGGGCAGACGCTGCACTAACACAGCTAGTCTGAACTTGTTAGGCTGACATGACAAGCCAGACAACCAAAAACCAGGAGCTTAAATAGACTAAAAAGCTTCAGAGATTGGTGTTTAAAGAAAATATTGCAACCAAAACATCAGTGAGAGTATTTGGCCTCACTTAATGTTACCTTAACTGGGTATGTTTTGCACCATTTTACAATATTTGGTCTTTTTTTTAAACTTATGTTTGCCGTCTAAAACTTTTTATTATTATTATTATTTATTAACATTTTATTTCACATATTGCACTTATTGTTTTACTTGCTCAGTTATATTTTACACAAGCCTTAATTTAAAGGTTTAATACGTACAGTTTGTTCTTCTTACACTTTGAATAGTTGTCGTGGTCTTAAAGGACCACTAATATATGGAAACATTATCAGTTTTAGTGTCCTTTTAACCGTATGATCACTGTTTTAAATCATGGTTTTAATGGAGCCACCGTATGACAGAGGGCCACACAGGAAAAACTCAACACTTATAACAACTTAATTATTTATTAAACATTAAGATGCCAGAAAGCCTCCACAGCACCAGAGAAAAAAGGAGAAAGGTAGAGAGATCCTCACTTTTTGGCAGTTATAGGTCCTCATCATATATCAGAGTACCACATTATTATTGTTATCATTATTATTATTATTATTATCAACGATGAGTCACAATGACTATCAATCACATCAGTACAACATAACTTATGGAGCTGATTCCCTCTGGTCACAGTTGTCTTGCTGTCTGTCTCCATCGCTACCTTTAGCTAAGAGCACTGGCATGTCTCACGTTTCCATGCAGCCAGTAGCTTTCTACAGCTACTACAGCAGTTTGAAATGATTGGGATGAATGATCGATTTGTTTAAGCCATGAAAAATGTGTGTGAATATATAAGATGTGGAGCAAACATGATATGAGGCTAGTAAACATCAAATATCTGTCTTCATCAGTATGGATGAGTGTCTGTGGGTGTGTTTCTTTTACACGTCTGCACAAACGTGTAGTTATGTGTATGCATATATGCGTGTGTGTATATGTGTGTGTGTGTATATCTATCTATATGTGTGTGTGTGTGTGTGTGTGTACCGGCAGTCAGGTGGATGCAGTCTGTTTCTAAATCAGATCTGTGTGATTCACTGGGTTGATGAGTCACCACAGCAGCACGAGCACAACCAGCCTTCAACACACACACACACACACACACACACACACACACACACACATTTAGTATCCTGTAGCTATGGCTTAATGTGTTTGTTTCCAACTGTACATGCATGTGACGAGCCAGTGTGTTTTTATCTGTACGCTTCCTCTTGTATATATAGATACTCTGTGTGAGTGTGTGTGTGTGTGTGTGTGTGTGTGTGTGAGCGTACTAAATAATGGGATAGTGCTCCGTTCTGCAGATGTGATTTGGTGACTAATGTAGACGCTGCTGATGTCATGTGTTTGCTTCTCTTCACTGCTGAACTCCTCATTTCCTGGACATTCATCATTTATCAGCCAATCACCTTGTATGCGTCCACACACACATACACACACACACACACACACACACACACACACAATCATGTGTACACTCATTATCTATATACCAGCTCCAAGATGCAGGCAGTACAATATACAGGAAGGAGAAAAGAAGGCATGAGATACACTATGGGATGGATGCGTGATTCAACAAAGCAGCAAACACGTAAGTGACCGAGGAATCAAAGCGGTAACAGTGGGAGTAGTATTACTAGTAACCTGCATCCATGTTGTGTAACCTCCGTCTGCTTCAGACAGTGGAGTGTAACTGGATCGTATTGATCGCAGCATCAGACACACATGGATCCTCCGACAAGCTGTAGTTTACATGTGGCGTCGGATTGAATTTGGATCAAGCAAAAGTGCTGGAAGGCAGGATTGTTCTGGAGGAATGCACTTTATCTGCCAAAGCCGCACAGCGAAGAGTGTCCCATCCTCACACTAGCTGTACTTACATGGACTCCTATAATCCAACTATTGACCTGATTCTAAAATATCCTCTTCACATATATGATGCAGAGCACAGCCTGATGAATGCCCGACAGTGACCGCGTCTCAGTCCTGACTTTGTATGTTTTCCAAGTGAAGATGTTTTGACATCTGTCACTGTAAGAAAAGCACAGGAGTGAATAATCAGATAAATGATGGCCGCATTCCATTTAGCTGCTTTAGTTTCTGGGTGATGGCATTAACGTGACAATCATTCTAACTATAACACGTCAAAATGTCTCGTCTCGTTTAGCTACTCAAGAAGGTACGGTCACTTTTAGGCAACAGAAATTCTCCCTTGTTTTGGGGAAAAGATTGTCGTGAAGGTTAGAAAAAGAACATGAGATGGGAGGAAAGGCATGAAAGGAATCTCCCACCTCAACTCTCATACTCTCACTTTAATGCCCCTAAAGTTGGACACAAGCAGTAGACTGCATTCCTCTGTACAATGACAACATTATTCCAAATGAGACTGTGGTGTTTGACTACTATGGGCCCCCTTGGTAAAGCTGAGGTGGGAAGGGAAATAGTAAAATCGATGTGATAGACCAAAAGCTCCGAGTACAGTTTGAAGATTAGCTCATAGAAATGTTGCTGCAGCTAAAACATTGGCCATCGAGAGGAATTTGGTAAATGGATCTCACTACAGCTGATGGTTTTTAGAAGCCAGCGTCTAGTGGCTAACAGTGGGACTATAATCACTTCCATGTTGGCTTCAGGTTTTGGTAACAGTGGGCGCTCGTTTCCTGCAACCACGTGGCTTCGGTTCATTTCAGGAAGCTATGAAATCCAACTTATAGCGACTTGCATGAGATGGTTGATGCATCACGGTGAGCGATTATTCCCTATATTGTATCTTTTGCAGAAAGTTATGCTATTGCTTTGTTGGTGCCTTTGAGGACTCACCAAAAAAGACTTTAATGTTGGCTGTTCAAGAGGAAAACTGTCCATATAATCTATACGATACTATATAGTAACTTAGCTTCAATGGCAAGTTGGGGGAAAAAAATGCACCATAAATGCAAAATGAAGTGGCAAAGAGCAGCAGCAGCATTTACACATAGTACTTGTAATACTTCTGAATCTGAAACTGCCGTTAAAAACGATGTGTCTCTGGGTTTTTAAGGTTTATATGTTGAATATTTTAGTTGTGAACATGCACAGAAGCACGTCTGCCTTCAGAGTGTACATCATCTTCTGCAGAGTTTATGTGTGCGCATGTGTAAGTGCATATTTGTGTGTGTATATGAGCGCGGACGTGTGTTCAGCAAGTGACACAGGGGAGGAGGGGATGTTCAAAGATTTGTGGCTAAGGTGAACGTTGTGTATAGGGGTCTGTGTGTGTGTGTGTGTGTGTGTGTGTGTGTGAGAGACAGAGCGAGAAGACAAAATACTCGGTCATCAGTTCTCTTGACAGTTTTACGGCTGCTGAGCTAGCAGGACGCTGTGGGATGTTAGTTAGCCTACCTCTTTACACATCAGACTTGTGTGTGTGTGTGTGTGCATGAGTACTGTGTGTGTGTGTGTGTGTGTGTGTGTGTGTGTGTGTCCATGTGTGCTTGACTGTGCTGGATGCTGATTCCTCCGACTGCATCTCCATTGACATTCCATTGGATCTTATTGACTTGGACTCTGCCGGGCCCTGAGCAGCCTCCCATGCTCTGCATGTGAGTGTGCATCACTGCAGTGTTTACGTGGTTATGATATGGATTTGGCCACAAATCGAATTTTACTTTGAATTTCACCTGAGACACGAAAGGGAGCTGCAGCTGAAGGAAGGAATATTTCAATCCATCTAATTATTAATCACAAGTTTGAGCAGGAAGGGTTTTTTTTTTTTTTTCAACCACTCTCAGACATCACTAGTAAACATCGTTTTATTGTCAGTTCTTCAGAAAAGAAAAGAAAAGAACAGCTTATTTCATACTATTGTCCACCAAAGTCTATCAGAGAGGAGAAACAGGTTGCAGACCAAGCACAAAGAACTTCTCACCACCTGCAGTCGTGTTTAAAGACCAGAATGCAGCATAGCCAGAATACACGTAGACCTTACAGCTGAATATAGAGCCATACATTAACACGCTATCATACGCTGTGTGAGCATCGTGTCTCATTCCACTTTTTATATTCTTCAGGAAATCACTTACGTTCAGTGCCTGTTATGCTGTAACGTACCATCATGAGACAAAATGACCTATTGATCCTCTCCAACCATTCCTTTATCAGCCAATCTACCAAAGTCATGGCACTAATTCCATGTACCGATTCTACTCCTTCTCCTCTGGTACCGATTTTGATATCTGGACGTTGGGTTGGTCCAAGTACCAAACGATCACTTGGCGATTAAACCACAAAGTTTTCCACTTCTGGTGAAGCTCAGCTCCTTCGAGGAGGTCATAGCGTGGCGCAGGCGTGATGCACTCGTACCTGTGTGATGTGAATTTTGTTGCAGGAGTGATTGGAGAAGTTTTTATGGATGATTCCGTTAAGCTGCAGCTGCCATTCCTCATGAAAGAACAGCATATAAACTTCTCAGAGCCACTCTTAAAGGCTCAAATGTAAACCTGTGGAGGGTACGACACATGGTGACATAGAACCAGCATTCATTATGTAGTGGTCACTATTTAATAGGGGCATCGCCAGAGCCCTTCGAGGGTGGATGTGTTCTTCTCCTTCATTTTTTCCTGCTCAAACATCCACTGCTGCCATTTAGACGATCCACTTGGTATTTACATGTTGGAACCAACAGTTTAGCTGGTGGCTCACTGAGAATGCTCGAGGCTCTCTCTCTCTCTCTCTCTCTCGCACACACACACACACACATACATGCACACACATACTGCAGCTGTTTCAGCAGAACTAAAATGGAGATTGTGTGTGTGTGTGTGTGTGTGTGTGTGTGTGTGTGTGTGTGTGTGTGTGTCTGAGCCTCTCCACGTCTGCTGACAGTAACCTACTTTTATGGAGCCCACTCACTCAGAATGATAAAAATACTGCAATACTTCTCTGTCCTCTCCCTTTTTCTGTCTGTCTTTATTTCCATCTCCTCTTCCACCCCGTCTCCCCTCATCCCCTCCGCTCCTCCACCCCATCACTCCCTCCATCTCTTCCTCTTTACATCCCCATTTCTCCCCTGCTTCTTCCTGCATCTCTCCATCTTTCCCTCTTTATCATCACCCTCGTCTTGCTCTTCCGTCGTCTTCCCTTCCTCCTTATGCCCGTTACTTCCCCCTTCTTTCCTTCTTCACTTCCCTTTCTCCTTACCTCCTTCCATCTCTTCATCCATCATTTTCCATATTCACTTCATGCTCACCTTTTACTGCCCTCTTTTTTTTTCACTTTCTTCCTCTATTTCACTTCTTCCTTGAACTCCTCTTTTCTTCTCTTCCTCTTCATGCTTTTCTTATTTCCACACTCTTCCCTACTTTGTACTTCTCTCCTCATTTTCTCTTCCTCGTGCCTTCTCCATTCTATCCATCTTGTTATCTTTTATTCTCTTTCTTCTCATTCCTCATTTCTCCTTTTTTTTTATTTGTTTTTCATTCACCCTGTTTCATTCTCTTCCTCCTCCTCCTCTCACTTCTTCCCATGCTGATGAGGAGATGCTGATTCTGCGGCGGTTCCCTTGGTTCAAGTTAAGATTGTATGATGGAGGGAGCGAGGGATGGAAAGAAAGGAAGTAAGAGATGGAAAAGAAAGCAGGAGACTATCTTCCGGCACAAGTGGTCCAGTTTAAGAGGAAAGAGAAAGATGCCTCAGCTCAGGATTGCATGAGAAAGAGAGGGAAGGAAGATTAAGAGCGAAAGATTTGTGGAGAGATTTGTGATGCCGCTGGCTGGATAAGAGAAATAGGGTTAGAAGTGGTTGCTCTTGGAGATTCTGATTTTAAATGAAAGACTTGGGATGAAGGATGGATTTGTGGGGTTTTAAATAAATCACAATGAAGGTAAACTCATTATATTTTACATCGCTGAAAAAAAAAACTTAACTCTGGCATGTTGGTTAAACAAACACTGTTACATTACAGATGTATTGATGATTTTGTTATTTCAGGCGGCTTCTTACTCTTCACTGATTTAAACCAGCGATCAATTTGTTACTGACCGTACAGCAACACTCAACTTGTTTTTCAACCGAACTTCCCGGCAGCTCACTTTGGTGCTGTCTTGTTCATGTGGACCTCAGTGGTACTTTAAGTCCATTGCAGCTCTGCAAACTGTGCTGACCAGTGAGTTTTCCATTCTTCTTGGTTATTTTGTCTAATGATTGTTAAAGCTACATTGTGATTTTTGCGCAATAGAGCAACAAATGCCAAAAAGAAGGTTGAACATGTAACAAATAGGGCCCAGTGATTGGCTGGTGTACCGAAGTCAGCTGGGATTGGCTCCAGCTCCCCCGCGACCCTGACGGATAAGCGAGATAGATAAAATAATGAAACAGACTAGGACAGTCTGCCGATAAATTTACCAGCCGCCACATTTGACTAAATTGTTAAAATAGAACAGGACTCCAGATGATGATTGACCTACAAAAGAAGCGGCGTTACCTGCCAGAGTTAAAACCAGCATATAGCAGCTCAGGCTGCTTGGAGATCCATTTATTCATATGAGATGTCGTGACTCACCGGTATGATAGTGTTCATTTCAACCTGTTTCCGATATACATATTTCACTCTGCAGTCATTGTTGTTACACTTCACATCTTCTTTTTCTTTTTCAGTCATATTTTAGCTGCATGTTTTAAATGATCCATTTGTTGTCTAATCATATTTTGCAGTATACTCTACATTTCTTTGCTGCCCAAATGACCCAATTGCTATGGCTATAATTAAAATCAGATCGACTGTAATCTAATCTAATCTAATCTAATGTAATTTCTGGCTTTGCTTCTGCAGACAGTGAATTTAAGTAAATTAAACAGAGGAGAAAACTTTTCTACGATGACTTCAGTGTTTACTCTCTTTACTGGATTAAGATTAGATTTAAATAAACACCTCTGACACGTTTTGTCATTTTGAAGTGGGCGGTTTTAAACAGAAGCCCAGCTGAAGCCACCATATGAGCTGGTTCAGCAGTAATGCAGTATGTACTATAACATGGGTGTGTGTGTGTGTGTGTGTGTGTGTGCGTAAACAGCTGTCACACCCTAGAGATGAGACTCTTTCCTTGAGTTGCATCATGGAAGACGCTGCAAGTGTTACTGTGTGTGTGTGTGTGTGTGTGTGTGTGTGTGTTTGTTCTGTGTGAACCAGTTGTTTGTATACTTATGCATGCATGTGTGTGTACGTGACTTTTTACTTGTGTGTCAGTGGGCATGTGTTTGTGTGTGGTTTCCATTCAGTCTGAAAATGGTGGACACAATGGCTCAGCTCAGCCCAGTAAAGAAGAGCGTGATGGACGGCTGTGGATGCGTGTGTGCTTGCGCATGTGTGAGAGTGTGTGTGCATGCATATGCGTGCTATAGAGAAAGAGAGAAAGACAGAGAGAGAGAGAGACAGAGAGAGAGAGAGAGAGAGAGAGAGAGTCTATGCACTTCTCATTACCAGCCTGCAAAGTGGCACAGCAGATATTCTGCAAAAAAAAAAAAAAAAAAACAAGCTTCTTCCACAAATCAAAAAGAGCTGGGGTCAGGGGAAAGAGAGAGGAGAGAGAGGGAGAGAGACGCACCCTTTTATCTTTCGCATGTCTATATATAGCGGTTCATGGAGGAGAGGAGTGGAACAGGATGGGAGGGAGGAGGGGAAGTGGAGGTAGAGGAGGAGAGGAGGCAAGATGGCTGAATAAGAGCGGAGAAAAAAGAAAGATATAGAATGATTTTCAGTGATTTCAGGGTCTGAAAGAGTGAGAGAAAGAGGAGTGTTCAACCTACTGAGACTGTCTGCAGCCAAACTGAGGACCAGAGAGAAGGAGGAGACAGATGGAGGGCTTAACAGGAGAGGGAGAGGGAAGGAAGGGGAGGAGAGGAGAGGAGAGGAGAAGAGAAGACCAAACTTTGGGCATGTGGGGAAATATGTTGCTACAGCTGCAAAAGCTGCAGGATCCAGCGTGAAAATATAAAACTAGAATGAAATGAAATAAATGTTGCAGAGCATTTGTTCAGGCTAGAGCACTGAAGTTCGTATCGGCTGATTACAATCACATCAATGTTGGTGTTCAGCGCAGACGTTACAACCTGACGCTGCTGATTACACTCATGCAAATACTGTTTCCTTCTACCAACACCACCTCCTCCTTTTGTGATACTTCCCACTTTTGATCATGTATGTTTATTAACCTCTTAAGACCCGAGCTCTTGTTTGATGTGCATTTTTTATTTCTCCTTGCTATTTGGGCTTATTGGACCCTGATAAGTATAAAACCTAAGCATCATCTTTTTACATGGTGTAGTTTTAGAGAAACATTCTGTCCACATATGTGGACAATCGGTCTTCATTTCCAGAAAACACAATAAAGTCACCTTTGTGCAAAACTCTTTATTTCCACCCTGAACATAGCAGTTTTTGATGGATTATTTTAATGATTTATGAGAAAACTATGTCTGTATTGTTTGAAAAAGTAGGTGAGCTATCAGCATGCAAAGTCTTGTGTGCATCCCACTGACTGGGCAGCCCCCCGAGCCAACGTCTAATAGTAGGTGTTGTTGCAAGTCCAAAATTTTTAACCCAATTTTAAAGCAGACCCACAGAAAACCCACCCAAACCTGACACGCATGATTTAACTTTCAAAAAGAGAGAACTGATCCTGAGTGAGATCTGATTAGGCCGTGGAATATAACCCGGTTGTTGTCCCTAGTTTGATTTTTGGAAGCTAGGAACTGAAAACCAATAAAGACCTCCTCCTAGTAGCTATTGTCTTCTACATTCAGCCATGTCTTGTCATACCCAGTAATAATAAGGTCAAAATGACTGTTATTTTATATTTGCCATAATGCTATAATGATCCATACAGTATACAAGTATACTGCTATCTTTGAATATAGTTCATCAAGAGCCAACAAACCATTTGCTGAATTCAGCGCTCCAGCTTAAAATGCTTTGAGGAGCAGCACCACACTTCCTCCGTGGCTCTGCTGTACTTCTTACCACACCCCGGATCTCAGGTGGCCGGTGGCGGTCAGGTGTGTCTGACCACACCCAGCTGTGATGTAGCGTTGCGCTAAAACACGATATGATGCGCTGTAGTGCAGAGAAAGGTGTGTGGGGAGGGGGGGGGGGGGGGGGTGCAGAGGTTTCAGCATCTGCTACATGTAGATGGTATAATTAGATTGGGTGTAGATACTTAACTCACTAACTGTATCTTTGGATCTCCTTGCGCTGAATCTGCAACTGTTCACGTCAGCTCTAATTTTCACTTTTGCATTCAGTCTCAGCGAAGTTTCAAAATGTGAGTGACACAAATGCGAGTGAGTGAATGTAGAGAATGACTTCAGATTCCTTTATATCCCTTTTGGAGCTCAAATCTGAAGCAGGTTTGACTGTGTGTGGACCTGCTTCGTCCTATTTCTCAGCTCTACGTGTTTGCGAAGGAGGATGGAGAGAGAGAGAGAGAGAGCGAGGGAGGGAGGGAGGGAAGGAGAGCGAGCGAGCGAGAGAGTGAGTGCTCGCGTCACTCCCATAAAGGAACTGACTCTTGCTGAGTCGAGTGCTACACAGTTTCATTTATTTGATAAAGCTTCATTTGGTGTGATTTAAAATCTCCCCCTCATCAGGCTCGGCTCCCCTAAAGCACAGCCTCAGCGCCACGCCAAAATGCCTCATCAGCTGAAAACACACAAACACACACAGCCTGCATACACACACACACACACACACACACACACACAGACAAGCAAGCTGGTACACAAGGACATTTTTCACTGGATGACTTAGACTCTGGCACATTTAAATAGGTTTTTGGAAGTTTTGTGGAGGTTTGGGCTTGTAATGTGGAGACAGAGGAGGAATTTTTAACAGGTAGATAGTTTATTGTCTTCATGGAGGAGATTCTTCACCACAGCAGGTAAACACATGCAACATTAAGCTGGAATTGCCAGGATAGGTAGTTCCATAATGGTGTGGACTGAATTTGTATAGGTGCGGAGGCAGTTGTGTGTAGCGGGTATGTGTTGAAGTCTTGATGATTTTCTTGTAGTGTCGCCTCTCTCACCCTCACTGAGAGGCCAAATGAACCATCTACTCCTGCTGTTTTATGGTACAACTGCAATACTGCGGAGGAAAATGAATACATATCTCAAAAGGTTCAAAAAAAAAAAAAAAAAAAGGTAGAATAAAAGTAATCAAATTTTGATGTACAGGACTGGTTAGTGTTCTGTGGGCATTACAGCACACTCAGAAATGGAGTTTTCTGACTTGTAAATGTACCGAACAGGTAGGGGAAGTAGAATAAATCATTTTTTCCTGCACCTGCAAGTGTTGGTTAGGAAACACTGAATACTAAAAATAAGCTAAGTACACCAGCAAATTCAGTTTTTCTCATTCAAGTACTAGATACATACCGGCACCATCATTCTGCCAAACAGTCCGCAGCTAGAAATAAAAAAAAACGCAATTCCATAATCATGACGCGATGAATGCAGTTTTCCAACATGGAAAACTGAAGTGATGAGTTCAGACCCCAAGTCACAAAGACTTCAATCGTACAGAAAGAGCTAAAGATGCAATCGAGATAGAGTCAGTGAGCTGGTGAGGTGAAAATTTAAGATCTGTAAATGGACGTCTCTGTGTCTGACGGATTCAAAGTGATTTCCCAAAGTTGATTTGCTTCTCTCCTCCTCTGCAGGTCCGTACCTGAATTCTCTTAATTTATTTGAGTTGTCGACTTTGCAACAGATTGTTTTTAGCAGTTTTTGTAGTGTTAATGTTTCATCTGTCTTTAAACACGTGGATGGGAGGGTGCTGTTGTTGGCTCAGTGTTGTGACTGTGATCAATTCAAGAATATACTGATACACACAGGAAGGTCTGTGTAGGTATAGGGGTATTTATGCATAATATAATTATAATAATAATATAACATCTGATGCTGCTCATGTGGGAATTCTTCAATTAAAGAGTTTGGTCTAGAGCTGCTCTTCATGTAAAGCATCTTGAGATAACGCTGTTGTGAATTGGCGCTATATAAATAAAGATTGATTGATTTATATAGTGAAGCAGGAGTTAACAGATTAGGGTAATTGTGAATGGGTGTAATAGCATATAAGTAAAAATTGTGCCATTGCTTAGCATCAAGTCTATAAAATAAGATTTTATTATTATTTGTTAGACAAACACTTCATTTATATCATAATTGCCACCCGGGGTCCAACTGGACCTCCAGGGGACCGAGGCCACGATGTTTCAGCTCGGACTTTGCTAATCCCGAATCCCTGGGAACACAGATTGAGTCTGTATAACTGAGGTTTTAGTTTTACAAGGACAGAGCCTTTCATGCTTAAAGGATCAGTTCACTATAATCACAAAATACTGTATTTGCTCACTTAAACCTTAATGCAGGTATGCAGCCATTTTGAAATGTTGCCTGAAAAATGGAGATTGTGCATAAATACCAGTCATCTCTCTCTCTCTCTCTCTCTCTCTCTCTGTAATAAGTTAATACACTTGCTGGCAGAATCATCGTGTGTGTGTGTGTGTGTGTGTGTGTGTGTGTACACAATAATAGGCAATGGAGCAACAAAATATTGCTGATGTGGGTGTTCCCTTTCTCCCTCTGTGTGTGTGTGTGTGTGTGTGTGTGTACCAAAGCATTACCTATGCATATCAATGCATTAAGTAGTGTAATGATATCTGCTTGCATGTGTGTGTTCATTTGCATGTGTTCATTCTGTTTGCATACATGCTTTTGTGTGTGTGTGTGCGTGTGTTTAATTGTTTGCTTTGAGTAGCCGCCTGCAGTGGAAAGAAGAGATAAAGAGTGAAAGACTGTGTGTGTGTGTGTGTGAGTGTGAGAGTGTATGTTTTGTGAGGTCAGTGTATTTGGCAGGGCAGGGGTTGTTTGTGGCCATCAGAAAGCCATTTTAATTAACGAGAGAGGAACACACACATTTTTGCAGCGCTCACCAATAACACTTTTGCCAACAATTTCTGCTCTCTAATTGCTTCCGATTCACCTAATCTTTCTTTCTCTCTGAACGCGAAGGAAGAGGATGAAGTAGGAGACAAAGAGAGAGAGAGAGAGGAGAAAAGAGAGGAAGATTACATTTGGAGGAGGCCAGTGAAAGATGGAAGACGGTGACAGGTAGAAAAAGATAAAGGCGATAAAGGTGTGTGAGAGAAAGAAAAGAAAATCTGTAAAGATGAGGAGAAGTAGGAAAACACAAATCAGAAAAATAGGGAGAGTGAAAGATCTCGACATAGAGAGAGAGAGAGAGAGAGAACACACACACACACACACACACACGTAGAGGGAGTGTTACCTCCTGCTTTCAGCAGGTTGTTAGGCCAGCAG